>NC_140994.1:196226540-196524040 GCF_052327205.1 Somniosus microcephalus | reverse complement strand
CTCTCCCCTTTTTGTCTCACTTGCCACAGAAACTGGAATCAGACTCTGAGCTCCAAACCTCTGAGTGGGGGCGGGAGAGTGTATAGTTTTTTTGCATTAACATGAGATAACAGGGGTCCAGAGCCTGGGTTGGGAGGTAGTGAGAGATTGCAATAGGTACCTTGGCTTAATATAAAGTGGAGAATATCATTCTAGTGGAGGAATTGGCTATATCACACTAATGGTGTGGAGGGCGAATTCTTGGAATGCATGCGAGATGGTTTCCTGGATCAGTATGTGGAGGAACCAACCAGGCAACAGGCTATTCTGGATCTGGTACTGTGTAATGAGAAAGGGCTAATCAATAATGAGAGTGATGTAGTCCAATCTGAAACTAAGGTCTTCAATCTAAACAGAGGAAACTGTTGGCCATGGTAGATTGGGAGACTACACTAAAAGGTATGAAGGTGGACATACAATGGCTAACATTCAAGGAAATAATGCATAATTTGCAACAAACATATATTCCTCTGGGGCATAAAAACCCAAAAGGAAAAGTGATCCAACCATGGCTAACAAAAGAAATTAAAGCTAGTATTAGGTCAAAGGAGGAAGTTTATAAAGTTGCCAGAAAAAGCAGTCAGCCTGAGGATTGGGATCTTTTTAGAAATCAGCAAAGGGGGACCAAGAAATTGATAAAGAAAGGGAAAATGGACTATGAGCACAAACTAGCAAAAAATATAAAAACTGATTGTAAAAGCTTCTATAGGTATGTGAAAAGGAAAAGACTGGCGAAGGTAAATGTAGGTCCTTTACAGTCAGATATGGTAGAATTTATAATGGGGAATGAGGAAATGGCTGAGAAATTAAATAAATACTTGTTTCTGTCTTCACGGAGGAAGACACAAAAAACCTCCCAGAAATACGAGGAAACCAAGGGTGTGGCGAGAATGAGAAATGTAAAGAAATGACTATTAGTAAAAAAAGTACTAGCAAAATTAATGGGACTAAAAGTCGATAAATCCCAAGGACCGGATGACCTCCATCCTAGGGTTTTGAAAGAGGTGGCCATTGGGATAGTGGACGCATTGGTTGTCATTTCCAAAATTCTATAGATTCTGGAATGGTTCCTGCAGATTGGAGGATAGCAAATGTAACCCTGCTATTTAAGAAAGGAGGGGGAGAGAAAATGGGGAACTACAGACCTGTTAGCCTCACATCAGTAATTGGGAAAATGCTGGAATCTATTATAAGGGATGCAATAACTGAGCACTTAGAAACTAATAGTAAGATTGGGCAGAGTCAACATGGATTTATGAAAGGGAAATCCTGTTTGACAAACCTATTGGAGTTCTTTGAGGATGTAACTAGTGGAGTAGACAAAGAGGAACCAGTAGATGTGGTGTATTTGGATTTTCAGAAGGCCTTCGATAACGTCCCACACAAGAGGTTGGTGAACAAAGTTAGGGCACATGGAGTTGGGGGTAATATGCTAGCATGGTTTGAGAATTGGTTAATAGACAGAAAACAAAGAGTAGGGATAAACGGGTCTTTTTCAGGATGGCAGGCTGTGACTAGTGGGTACCGCAAGGATCGGTGCTTGGGCCCCAGCTATTCACAATCTATATCAATGATTTGGATGAGGGGACTAAATGTAACATTTCCAAATTTGCTGATGACACAAAGCTAGGTGGAAGTGTCAGTTGTGAAGTAGATGTGAAGAGGCTTCAAGGGGATCTCGACAGGCTCAGTGAGTGGGCGAGAACATGGCAGATGGAATATAATGTGAGTAAATGTGAAGTTATCCACTTTGGTAGAAAAACAGAAAGGTAGAGTATTTCCTAAATGGTGAAAGATTGGGGAATGCAGATGCTCAAAGGGACCTGGGTGTCCTTGTACATGAGTCACTGGAAGTGAATGTGCAGGTGCAGTAAGCCATTAGGAAGGCAAATGGTATGCTGGCCTTCATTACAAGAGGATTTGAGTACAGGAGTAAAGAAGTCTTACTCCAATTATATAGGGCCTTGGTGAGACCACACCTGGAGTACTGTGTACAATTTTGGTCTCCTTACCTAAGAAAGGATATACTTCCCATAGAGGGAGTGCAACGAAGGTTCACGAGATTGATTCCTGGGATGGCAGGACTGTCATATGAGAAGAGATTGAGTAAATTAGGCCTGTATTCTCTTGAATTCAGAAGAATGAGAGGTGATCTCATTGAAGCATACAAAGTTATTACAGGGCTGGATAGGATGGATGCTGGGAGAATGTTTCCTTTGGCTGGGGAGTCTAGAACCAGGGGCCACAGACTCAGGATAAAGGGTAGGCCATTCAGGACTGAAATGAGAAGAAATTTCTTCACACAGAGGGTGGTGAATCTTTGGTATTCTCTACCCCAGAGGGTGGTGGAGGCTCAGTCATTGGGTATATTCAAAACAGAAGTCGATAGATTTCTGACTAGTAAGGGCATCAAGGGATGTGGCGATAGGGCCGGTGAATGGAGTTGAGGCAGAATTTCAGCCATGATCTCATTGAATGGCGGAGCAGGCTCGAAGGGCTGAATGGCCTACTCCTGCTCCTATTTATGTTCTTATATTCTTATTTGATAAGTATCATGATACAAGGTAGAGACTTCTGTTAAATTGTGTTTCTGTAATGAGCTTTAGAAACATAGGCCTAGAAATTGGGTTGGTAGCGCCGGCGCTGAGCGCCTAAAGAGACCTAGAATTGGGGCGATGCCCTATGTTGGGGTGGACGCTATGAAGATAGCGACAACTCAGATATTGACTATACATTTAGCGCCTGCGCTAAGTGTTTGCGCGCGCCCGCGAGCGCAAGCAGTTCATGACGTCATTTCAGTGTGCAACGCCTTCTAGGAGCGCCTGAGCGCATATTGGGTGGCGCCCGGAGCCTTAGCGCCCAGCGCTATTAGTGACAGTTCGAGGGAGGGCTAACAGGCCCTTCTCGGAGTAGGGGGGCGCTATTTAAAGGGGACAGCTTCAGTGCAGATTCTTCTGCCACTTGGTCTGCTCATTGCGATCGTTGCCAGAGAGAGTTGGCGAGCTAATGTGGAGCAGAGTTCTGGGAATTTAGCTTTACAGTACTTGGGTCCTTCAAACCTGTCCGAAGCACTTGCAGCACTACACCTAAAAGCCTTTTGACCAACTGGCATCGGAATGAGAGCTTGTTTGGAGGGCGACGGCCTCATCGCCCAACACTGTGAAGGGGCAGAGAGAAGGCGGGAGAGGGGGCCGGGATTGGCCAGAAGGAGGAGGGCCAATGGAGGTTGGCCAATCCGACGGGAAGCTGCGAGGGTCTTTAGGCAGCAGGTGACAAGCCTTGACATGTCGGAGGAGCAGTGTTTGGGGAGGCTCCGATTCTGCAGGGACTTTGTTACTGATCTGTGCCACCTGTTTGGTCAGGATCTGCAGCCGCGTGAACGCTGCAGAACCTCTCTGTCCGTGATAGCTAAACTGACTGATGGCCTCCATTTTTATGCCAACGGATCCTTTCAGTCAGCCATTGGGGACATTGCGACTGTCGCTCAGGTTGCAGTCCACTGTTGCATCCGGCAATTACAGAAGCCCTTTATAGGCGAAGGCGTCAATTCATTACCTTCCCTCGGACCCTGCACAAGCAGGTGGAGGGCGCGCAGGGTGTCGCTTCTATTGCTGACTTCCCCATGGTGCAGGGGGCGAGTGACAGCACACACGTGGCTTTGAGGATGCCATGCCATCATCCTTAGGACTTCCGCAACCGCAAGGGGTTGCACTCCCTCAACATGCAGCTGGTCTGTGACCACCGCCAAATCGTCATGGCAGTCACCGCGCATTTCCCAGGGTGCAGCCACGATGCCTTTATCCTGCGGCTGAACTCAGTTTGTAACCTTTTTGAGGGGCTGCCTCGAAGACAAGGCTGGCTTACTGGGGACAAGGGCTATCCTCTCTGGCCATGGCTGATGACAACACTCCATGTGGCCGACACCCCAGCAGAAGAGCTGATCAGCAGCGGCCATCAGGCGACCAGGCACAGTAAACAGCACACTATTGGTGTTGTCAAAAAGCGTTTCCAATGTCTGGAAGATTCGGGGGGATCCCTGCAGTGCTCGCCGCAGCAAGTGGGACACATCGTCGTTGTCTGCTGCATGCTCCACAACTTGGCAATTCGACGCACACAGCCAATTCCAGCTGTCCCTCAACGACCAGCAGAGCAGGCGGAGGAGGAGGAGTATGAGGATGAGGAGGAGGAGGAGGAGGAGGAAGAGCAGGAGGAGGAGGAGGAGGAAGAGCAGGCGGAGGAGGATGAGGATGAGGAGGAGGAGGAGGAGGAGGAGGAAGATGGAAGGGCTGCTGAAAGTGGAAGGGCCATACGCCAGAGGCTCATCTGGACTCGTGTCGAGACCCCTGTGGCGGAATGATGAGAGTCTTAACTCATGCGCACTTTGGATGTTTGAGGGCCTCTGAATGCCAGCATCACTGAAATTAGTCACATGCACCATGCCACATTGAAACTTCTGTTTATTGGCACAAAAGTCTTTCAGTACAGCTAAACAACGTAATGTCAACAGAAACCATAACTTTCAAAATAACTGTGAACTGTTCGGCAAAGCCGCAAAACTCAACAAACCTTCTGCAAATATAACAACAAGTGAGGGTGTCCTTGCATTTGGACAAACAAACGTCTCAGCACCTCACTCTACAACTGGCCCCTTGAGGGAGAACGACTTCTCTTTCGCGCCCGGCCCCTTCCCTCCCTGCTGCTCCGACGTAATTGGACCCCAGTGGCGGCCTCAAGGCTGGGGGACGCCTGCTGACTGTCTGGAAGCGCAGAAGCCCCTGAGGGACGGCCTGGCCGACCTCTGGGCTTGGAGGGTGCGGGCGCAGGATGCTTGATGGGACCATGGCTGGAAGCAGTGTGGCCTGCAGGTGGTGGCAGCTGCAATGCAGGCGTCCCAGCGCTGGCATGTGCAGTGGTCTCCTGCCGAGAGAGGACACCTGCACCATGGTCAGACGACACACTGGCTATCTGAGGGGAGCGGCTCGGCTCATCCGCCACAATCGCATGCTCCACTGATTGCTGGCCTTTTATGGGACTGGAAGGGCCCGGGGTGATCCTAACTGATGCAGAGAGGGTGGCTACAGTGAGAGATCGCGTTGCGTCAATCTGGCTGTGGAGGAGGCCAGCAAGTGACTGCGTGGCAACAGTGAGGACCTGTGTGCCAGGTGCCAGTGCTTCAGAGAAGGCCTGGACAGTTCTTCCCATTGCTTCGGACAAGCCAGGTGCCGACCGCTCCACTGCCTCGGACAAGCCCTGCACAGACCTTTCCAGGGATTGTCCGAAGCCCTGAACAGTCCTTTCCATAGCCGACTCAAAGCCGTGGACAATCCTCTCCATTGTTGGGCCGAAGCCCTGGATAGTCCTGTCCATTGTTGCCCCGAAGCCCTGGATAGACCTATCCATTGTTGCCCCGAACACCTGCAGAGTCCTGTCCATTGTTGCCCCAAAGCCCTGGAGAGTCCTCTCCATTGTTGCCCCGAAGTCCAACATACTCTTAGCCAATGAATCTATTGACTCAGGCATCTTCTCCACTGCAGCCATCAGCTCCGTGTGTCTGACCCGGGCCTGTTTGCTCATCTCAGCCAGGCGACGCACCTCATCTGCACTCTGTGCAGCAGTCATGACGACCTGCCTTGCCCTCCGGGGAGACGGTGGCCGAACTTGCCTATCCCCCGTGCGTGGCTGCATGCCGCTTGGTCCGGCAACTGGTTCATCCTCAGAGCGCCCCCCCTCCCCTCCAGGGGACTACTATCCCCAGTCTGTAGATGTGTCAGCTCCCCGGATTCTGCAACGGCTGGTCCGGATTCCTCCTGGTCCTCGCCTCCGGTGGCACTGGCACTGGCAGCTTCAGCGCGTTGAGCCCGAGTTGGTGCTGCTTCATCTGAAAGTGGGAGGTGGAAGAGTGGCTTTAGCAAAAGGACAGCTTTGCTGAAAGGCATGCCAGATTGCGGCAAGGCTCTGACATGGCTGCACACTTAGGATGCATGCTGGCGGGGGGACCAAGTGGAAGGCAACAGGTGGAAAAGGTGAGAGTCTTACCCTCGCTGTCGGTAATGGGGTCGGCAGATGCAGTGGTCACAGGACCAGACAGACGTCCTCCAAGTATCTGGTGCACTCTCTCCTCCAGATCCGTCAGAGTGACCACTTGTGGAGGTCCGCCACTGGTTCGACGCTGCTCCTTTCGGATCATGGCCAGTTTGGACTGCAGGGGAAAGAAGGGGAAGTTCTGTAACATGAGGCCTTGAGACATCATCGCATGCCCCCCATGGTGCAAGAGCCCTTACATGAGGCCTTGAGACATCTGTCCATGTGTGTGCCCAGAAAGGGCCATGGGTGCATGCTGACAGATGGCCATTGGGGCATTATTGCAGCAGGGTGCCTGAAGTCAGCTGCAGATGGAGGGAATCAGAAGATTGCTAAACCATCACTCACCCTAACGATCCGTGTGAGGTCGTTGAATTTCTTCCTGCAATGAACAGGGGTCCTGGTCGCCATGCTGCTGGAGTTGACCCTCACAGCAACCTCCCTCCAAGATCGTCGGTAAGCCTTCTGATTCGGCCTCTTGCCATTATCCGGATACAGGACCTCTCGATGGCGTTCAACTGCAGCCACCAAGTGGTCCAGAGCCTCAGTGCTGAAGCGCTCTGCTTTCTGTCTAACCTTCTCCATGCTGAATAAGTTTGTACCGCCAGACAAGGGCGAGCGCCGAATCTGAGGCCTACAGGGCGTTGGGTGTTGAAGCTCAGGCTGACTGACCCACCCCTTTAAGAGCCGGCCGGCACCTGGAGGTCTCGTGGATTCCCGTAATTGAGATCACCTGCGCTGCGCCCGTCCGCGTCGATATTGAGTAGTGCCTGAACTTTTGCGCCTTAAGAGCACCGTGCAACGGCTGAATTAGCGCCTCAATACCCTTTGGGGGCGATGCAACCCAATATCTCGCCAGGCAGCGATAACTTTCGGCTGGCTATAAACTTAGCGCTTCGCCAGTTCTAACGCCTCAAGCGAGGCTATACCCAATTTCTAGGCCATAGAAACATAGAAAAATAGGAGCAGGAGTAGGCCATTCCGCCCTTCGAGCCTGCTCCACCATTCAATATGATCATGGCTGATCCTCTATCTCAATACCATATTCCTGCTCTCTCCCCATACCCCTTGATGCATTTTGTGTCTAGAAATCTATCTATCTTAAATATATTCAGTGACTTGGCCTCCACAGCCTTCTGTGGTAGAGAATTCTACAGTGTAGGGGGTGGCGTGTGCCCAGTCAGTTATGCCCCTGACTACCTGTGAGCGGTTCGAATTGCTCCCACACCCCTGGGTTCTCTACACCGGACTTAGATACAGGCGGCGATACAGAAAACGAGTAGACAAGTGGTTTGGATGTGAGAAAACCAAGATTTTATTAAAACAGAAGTAAAAATTACAAATACTGGGAAGTCACTATGTAGTTACAGGCTTATCAAAAAATATATACTTAAATGGGAATGGGGAACACACGGCACATCGAGGGAACAACACACATTAATAAAATCCCTTAACCCTTATCCCACCTATAATACCTAACTAGATTAAGCTAAGAGGGGCCAGGAATTCATGCTCACCAAGTCAAAATCTGCTGAGTTATAACGGTTGTGGGGTTTTGGGGTTCGCTCTTTGTGCTCTCTGGAGCTTGCCGTCATCACGTGGTCTCAGGGCGTGGCAAGGGCGTTGTCCCGGTAAAGTACCCCGAGATTAAAGTCTTTGCTTGGGTACTTTACCTCGCAGGGATGATGGTTCTTCTTCTTCGCGTGGCGGTTGAATGTTGCATGAAGATAGTCGTCGGTCGGCTGGATTGAAGGCCCGATTATTCGAAGCGTTCTTTAATCTTCTTCGAAATCATCTCGTCTTACCCAAATCATCTCGTCTTATTTCGTCTCGTCTGGCCTGGCCTGGTCTGCCCGCGTTCGCCTGGTGCTGTGCCGGCGTCCCTGATGGATTTGGGGAAGCCACGGGCAGTGGCTAGATAGCAAGCACAGGAGGAAGAGAGAGAGAGCCCGAGCAACGTCGCTACCAATGGGCCTATAATTATAATCCCGTTGAAAACCCTTATCTGCGCGCCAAATCAGGTCAGTCTATTGTCCAACTTTTGGCGGGCTGTTTTAAATGATTATACCAATCTTAGTTAACTGGCTTTAGATGGCTGTTTATCGCACCTAATGGCCCCGTGTCCGGGTTGTATTGTCATTAATGCATTTTAATCGGCCTGTCCAGCCTTGGTGGCTCCCTTGAGCTGTTTCCAATTATTTATGCGGACAAACTAATGGCCTTATGCTTAGGCCTAACTGGGCTGATCTGTTTCGATCTGACGCAATGCATATTCAATGTTTGCCTAGCTGTCTGGCTTTTCAAACACAAAGTCCTTTTCACAGAAATGCATTTTAAGTTTTGATTTCCCAAAGTTGCCTGTTTGTGCTACAGAGTCCAAGCTTTTAAAATCTTACAGGCTTTTGGGTCACGAGGTGCGGACGCCATCTTTTGGGTACCCTTTTTTTAAATTGTCCATACAGGGTCACTTTTATTAATAACCTTGGGGGAATATGGGAATTTTGAGAACCTTACAACAGGTTCACCACCCTCTGAGTGAAGAAATTTCTCCTCATCTCAGTCCTAAATGTCCTACCCCTTACTTACATTCGTATCAATATTTGACTGCAGGTTCACATTTAACTAAAATTAACAGCAATTATAGCAGTAACTCAGTTTTTAATAGAAGGCAAATTGCTGGATACATGAGAGTTAAATTTACAAAGTAAATGCACATTCATTGCATAACATATTGTGGTGGATCAGCAATAATGTGAAAGCTGAAGGTAGAAGTCACCACTGCTGGAGTTCATAAATATTGATACACTCCCAAACATAAGAAATAGGAGTAGGAGTAGGCCATACAGCCTCTCTGCCATTCAATAAGATCATGGCTGATCTTCGACCTCAACTTCACTTTACCGCCCTATCCCCATATCCCTTGATTCCCTTAGAATCTATCAATTTCTGTCTTGAATATATTCAATGTCAGAGCATCCACAGCCCCCTGGGGTAGAGAAATCCAAAGATTCCCAACACTCTGAGTGAAGAAATTTCTCCTCATCTCAGCCCTAATTGGCCGAACCTTTATCCTGAGACTATGACCCCAAGTTCTAGACTCTCCAGCCAGGGGAACACAGCCTCTCAGCATCTGCCATGTCAAGTCCTCTAAAAATTTTATATATTTCAATGAGATATTTTATACATTTCAATTCCCAGGATCAAGCCATGATAGAAAAAAATACTGCACATTAAAAGGAAGTTATCCAATTAAAATGAATCACACAGAGCAGCTGCAGATCAAATTTTCAATTTAGCATTCATTTTTATCTTCAGATGCTTCTTCTTTTAAAATTAATACTTCAGTTTCATTTCACAGCTTTACCTGAGCAGTTTGCACCTGTGAACCTTGGCTGGATTTGTTGCTTTACAATAAACATTGACCACGAGGGACTCTTTGGTGCAGGGGAAACCTCAGACAAGACTGCATACAGTTCAGGAAAATCAGAACTCAGTCAGTGTCTGCTGCAATGGATTAGCTCCCTGCTGCTAAATTTAGATTTCTGGACTTTCAGTTCCCTGAGAATAGTTATTTGAAGAATGGGTTATTGTGATGGCGAGGAAGAGTGTGAAGACAGGAGTTGAACATTTCCAGTTATAGTTTGGTACTCTCAGTTCAGAAATAACAAATGATTACAAATAATCAATTGTGCCCATGTGTTATGTTGGCACATTAAGCATTGGATAAAATGCCAGCTTTTTAAAGCTTTGTTCTGCACTTATTACACTGATTTGCAAGTTATTCTGGTATGTGACCAAATCTATTTAAGACCCACGATTATGTTCTTAAACAATAGATCCATAAACAATATGGACAACACAATATCTTATGGGAAAGTAGAATTCTCCTTTTTTCCCTCCTTTATACAGGTTTTTCAAATAGTGGGATTGTTACTAAGGTGCAATGACGTACTTGTTTTTATATTCTATGTTATTTCCAGCTCATTCCTGCGTTTTTCTAGTCATTCAGTCTGTGACTAGAAATTTTTTCAGCTGGTAAACCTCCTGAATACAGCCAATGGATCATTGGGACACTAGTCCTGCTAAATGTTATTATAATGAGTCATTTTTATCTCCCCTATTTGAGTTTTAGTTGACCTACACTATGGCTACAGCATAAAGAAAAATATGGAAACAGATTTGACTGCAGTTCACATTGCAACTAAAATAGTTGCGAACTGGCCTGCCCCATGGTAGATAAATGACGCAGAAACGACACAGAACCACAACAACAAAATGCAACAAATAGTATATGTGGCGAGGGGAGCATTAGTTACAGTGAGAAATGCACCACAAAAAGCACTTCTGTAAATATTTCAGAAATCAAACCGTAGAAATTTAAAGGCAAAATTATTGATAATATTATGTAAGTTGTTTACCTACAGTTTGAAATGTTTTTGCATTTATTCTTGACAAAAGGACTACAACAAATTCACATTCTAGTGTAATTCAAAATTCATCCTGTACTGGTGTTTACTAGATGTTGAAAGTATTTAAAAGAAGCAAGCCGTTTGAGTGTTTTGATTCCTAATACATATTAGATGAAGATCAAAATTTAGTAAGAGAGTGACATATATTGAACTCCAAGTTAATTGTTTACTTTATTTGCCGATTATTGTAGTGTGACATTTTAGCAAAATGGTTTGATGCCCCGAATACTGAAGGCTCACTTTGTGCTGAAACAATCTGCATTCGCTTTGTTAAGTTGTAAACGTATATGGTTAGGAACTGCGCTCTTCAAACTATTTCCCTTTCCTGTGGTCAGAGGGATGAGAACCCTAATGCTTATAGTCAGTGCAAATATCACTATTTGATGTGGTTTGCACCCAGAGTTAGACCACTGTATATAACCGTTCGACTGTTTAAGGACGGAAGAACTATCTCTGCACTGAGACGGCGCTTCAGATATTTGGGTCTATTCAGAAAAAGCCCCTTTTAGTAAAGAAATGTTCTTTGTATTTTTAACAGTGCAATAGTGATTAGGGTGAATGATGAATCCAAAGAAGAGTCAGAACCAGTCCCAATCTGAACTGGTCCAATTTGAATAAAAAATGTACAAACATTGGCTCAAACAGGATTCCTCAGATTAAATTTGTGTCTTTGTTTTTTTTAATAAAAAGGGTTCAGCTACAAGACCAAAGGTAGATTACTTTTCTTTTTTACATTTCACTTTTTAAAATCATGGAGGTGGTTTGCAACCAATTAGTAGTGTGGGTCAGCTCAATGATGGCACTCCTCACTCTGAGGCAGCAGTTTGTGGGTTCAAGCTCAAATTAGGGGGTCCTGCAACTTTGGAGGTATCATCTTTGGGATGAGATTTTAAACCAAGCTTCTCAAAGCTGTTAAATGATGACAATTCATCTGTCTAAAATTTTTGACAGATGAAATGTCATACACTGACGTTCTCTGTAACCGGCTTCCACTTAATTGGCCTGCTAAGCCTGCTGGTCGGGCTTAACGAGGTCAATCAAGGGAAAATAATGTGGGATGGCCACAAGTCGATGGAGGTGGGACTAAAACCTGACAAGCAGCAGTCCCGCCTCCAACGCGCCCCAAGTCTCTGTTCATCTATTCAGCTAGATGTATGGGGAGAGAGCGGGAATATGTTATTGAGATAGAGGATCAGCCATGATCATATTGAATGGCGGAGCAGGCTCGAAGGGCCGAATGGCCTACTCCTGCTCCTATCTTCTATGTTTCTATGTGAACGATCCCACAACGCTATTTGAAGAAGTGTAGGGAGGTGTCCCTGGTGGCTGTGTGAAATGAATGCTAGCATCATTAAAGCATTTAAATAGGGATCCTGCATTTGCATTTGGGAAATTTGGGTGCATTTGATTCGCTCATTCTTCAGCCCGCTCAGAAAAACATGGTGCTAACGCCCAAGAAGCAGACTGAAGCAACAATATTTAAATGGATCCCCAGCTCCAATAAGGTAAGTATCTGATAGTCCAACTGGAAATGTAAATCGGGAAAGATGTATAACATGCGACTGAATCAATATCACCCATTTTACAGTATCACCCAAAGCCAAAATTACCCCCAGTAAGCAATGCCTTGCACTGTGATTTAGAATTAGCAAGTATTTGAGGCCCAATGCAAGCAGAGGCAGAAACAGACATTTGCACAAACTGCAGACAGTAGGTAACTGTGAATTACAACATGAATAAGCAATCCTGCTTCTTTTGTATATGAGCCTGATATGTAGCTCTGCTATAAACACTTTTCCTGCTTCCCAATGACCCTAATTCATGTCATAAAGATATAAAATGGTGTCCTTTTGTCTGTCATCCCTCATTGAAACTGCATCATCTTATTTTGAAATCAAAAGATTATGAGATGCTGAGGCCTACTCCGAATGCAATCCTGAAGCACTCGTGACATTAAGTACTTACGCATCTATCTTGCGCGAGGTACATCATGGACACAAATTATATTCAAATTGGAGCACCTGAAAAATGACACTCAACACTTGGATGATACAGTTACAACAGGAGAAGGCCCTTCCTATGTTAGATTCTTAGCTTTAGTGGGAGTGACGTGCTGCGAGTAGTTGCTGTGTTTATTTTCAGCTATTTCTATGCCTCTTTGGTGTTTACCTGTTAATATATTATTCTGTTCAGCCACTTTGCTAGAAATGGATTTAGAGGCAACTTCTTAGAGTTGCACCCTAGTATATCTCTGTGTCTACTAGTCATATAATTGTGAGCCCCTTCCTCTTTAAAGGTGACCTGCAGGCTTTTAAGTTCTATTGGGACCTGATAGTCTGCCTCTGGCCCTTGTGCACTTCCAGGGCATCATGAAACATGCACTCAGAGCAATGTGTTAATATTCAAATAAGCTGACCTCATGTTATGGCACGGGGTTAGCTTAGCTCAGTGCAGGTGCATGCAGAACCCGAAGAGCTGTGGTCAGCCGCCAATGCCCTGGGACGGTGTTATCCGCCCCACAATCTTTTGATTTAACTTTCATGTTTAAGTTATGGAAAGTCTTACTTAAAACATGTGAAATCATTCTATGGATGATAAATGCACGATTGGTTCAGAGATTCTACTCTATTTGATCAGAAATGGTCACAAGACAGAGATGGATACTGGAGATCTGAAGAAAGCTGCAAGAGACAGCTGCAAATTGTAAGTTTATATATAAAAACACCAAGAAAAATGGAAGAATGTACAACACCCCTCGAAGATTTCTGAAGGATTTAGCAATCGGCGAAGAAAGCTATCATGGAAACAAACATAAGTTGCTCCGTACATCACTACTTTAAAATATTACCCCTAGAATGGAATCATAGAAAGATACAGCAAAAAAGCACAACATTCGGCCCATCACGCCTGTGCTAGCTCTTTGGCAGAGTTATTCAATTAATCCCACACCCCTTGCTCTTTCCCCATAGCCTGGCAATTTTTTTCCTTCCAGTATTTATCCAATTCTCTTTTGAAAGTTACTATCTGCTTCCACTGCTTTCAGGCAGTGTATTCCAGATCACAGCTTCTCCAGTCTCCCAACATAACTGAAGTCCTCATCCCTGATACCACTGTCGTAAATCTCTTCTGTACCCTCTCTAAGGCCTTTCTAAAGTATGGTGCCAAGAATTGAACTCAATATCCAGCTGAGGTGTAACCAGTGTTTTATAAAGGTTTAGCATAGCTTCCTTGCTCCCCAGGTCGCTCTGTTCCTGCACCTTAAAAATTGTACCATTTCATTTATATTGCCTCTCCTCATTCTTTTTATCAAAATGTATAATTTCACACTTCTCTGCTTTAAATTTCATCTGCTATGTGTCTGCCCATTTCACCAGTCTATGTCCTCCTGAAGTCTGTTGCTATCCTTCTCAATGTTTACTACATTTCCGAGTTTCGTGTCATCTGCAAACTTTGAAATTATGCACTGTATACCCAAGTCCAGGTGATTAGTATATTTCAAAAAGAGCAGTGGTCCCAATAGCAACCCCTGGGGAACACCACTGTATACTTCCCTCCAGTCTGAAAAACAACCGTTCACCACCACTCTCTGGTTTCTGTCCCTTAGACAATTTTGTATCCATGCTGCCGCTGTCCCTTTAATCCCATGGGCTTTAATTTGTTCCCACCAATCTTCACTGTCTCCATAGTCATCTTTTGTTAAATTCGTTCTCAGGATATAGACATCTCTAGCAAGGCCAGCATTTATTGCCCATCCCTAGTTTCCCTTGAGAAGGTCCATGTGGAAGCTACTACCACAATGCTGTTAGGGAGGGAGGTCCAGGATTTTGACCCAATGACCATGAGCAAATGGCGATATATGTCCAAGTGTGCATGATGTGTGACTCGGAGGGGAACATGGAGGTAATGATTTTCCATGCACCTGCTGCCCTTGTCCTTCAAGTTGGTGGAGGTTGTGGGTTTGGGAGGTGCTGTCAATGAACTTACACATTGATTTCAAAATCCTATGCACATCTCCATGTCCTCAGCTCTCCCTACCTCTGCAACCCCATTCAACTTCTTTCCACTGGAGAACAACTTATAACTTGATGTAACTATGACTCAAATCTGGCATAGATTCAGTATCAGAATAATCCTATCAGCATTTTCCAACTGTAGATAGATTCCCACAAAAAACTGATTAAAATAAACATTAGTCTGTTATTTAAATAGGTTACAAGCAATTTTTTTTCAGAAAATGTTGCACTCTGTTCATTGTTACTCAAAATGAATACACAAAAATTCCTTGTCCTTACAGAGCAGGTAGTGTTATGTGTGTCCCACCCAGAGCTTCCAAAGGTTAAATCTTTTGGATGAAAAATAGTATTTCACTGCAATTTTTTGACTACCGTGATCTATGTGACTACCACATTTACAAATACCAGGAGTCGTCTTTGAATCTGCTTTGGGTCCAACTTAAATGTTATGCTGCCAATTACGTATTCAAATATTATTAATTGATGCCACTTACAGTAACCCAAAGTGTCAGCTGCAATTATTGACCAGGGAGGAACAATCAGTGGGGATGGAATTCGACTTGGGCAGGGACGGAAAATAGGCGGCAATGCATCTGCTGCCAGTTAGACATCCCGCCCGATATTCAGTTCCATTAAAGTCAACGGAACCAAAAATCAGACGGGAAGTATAACAGGCGGCAGATGCGAAACCGTCTGTTTTATGTCCACGCCCAAGTCAAATTTCACCCCCAGTAAGTCCAGGCCTATTCTTTTTCTCTGGTACCAGTAAAATGTATTTGTGTCACATTACATGGAACAAACATAGTTTAATATCACTGATACAAAGATTAACAAATGATTTCTCTTTAATTTATATACAAAAGTCAAAACTTTGATTAACATGTTTTAAAATTTCTTGTACAGTATAATCTTCCCTGCTGGAAGCCTGGGAGCTACCTGCCAATACTTAAAAAAACAAATACAGGATTTGCCCATGCTGTTTATTTATTTACAAAAATGTAATATTCTATAGCAAAAATGCATGTTATGTACTTGACATACAGCACCCCTCTCCAGCTGGAATCTTATCTGTATCTTGTAGTAATCCTCAACGCCACTCCCTGTGCAAGTTAGATATCACAGCATGAAAGGTTCGCGCTGCCATTTCATTCATTTATTCAAGACATTCAGAAAAAAGCAGTGCTCTACTATACAATTTGTATTTGTGAAGAATTTTTTTTAGCTCTTACCTTAGCTTGCAGATATTGATCACTGTCCTTCAATAGTTATTAAAGGCTGATAAAATTCTGAACCTTGAAAGGTTCTTGGTCAGTTAAAGTGTTAATTATACTTTGTTGTATTCTAGGAGCAAGTGTACTACTTTGTACTAATACACTGCAGCAGAAGTCTGTGCTGAGTACAGTGCCTTGCACTGCATTTCTATCCTGCAAATCAAAGGAAAAGTTGGCATGGAGATCTGCTTATAACAACTGTGGAATGTCATTTAGAAAATCTGAAATGGATCTACTGCAGCGTCCAGGTTTTTGTGACCTAACAAGGGACTCTTACTCATTATTCACTGGAAGGCTGGAATAATAATTCATTGAAGTTTTTTCAACCTGAGAACTTTCATTACAAAACTGAATAAACTGCAATAATCTGAAATGTGTAACAGTAATTATATTTTATGTGAATAGCAACTGTTGTCATTATGCTAGTTACGAGTAAAATAATATAAAATGATGAGGCCACTTTTCCTGGCGCCTTACTCTGCTCGAGTCCTGGGCAGAGCAGTATACCTGAAGTGTGCCATACCTATCCAGCCTCAGCTGTGGCCAGTTTTGTTGTCCAGCCAAATGAGGGCTCACCACAAGTCCAGCTCTGCCCTTCTGGGGAAGTCTGAGCATTCCCAGCACAGAAATCTTGGCCTAACAGGTCTCCATCCCTTTTTTCCCAGTGTTTGCAACCAGAGAATGGGGACAAAGGTCAGGAAAATCAGCTCCAGGAATGACTAAACACAATGGCCTAGAAATTCTGGGTTGCGGATCGGTGTCTGAGCTGGGAATGGGGTTGGAGCCAGGATCAGGGTCAGGGAAGGAGCCAGGATCAGGGCCAGGGGTGTGGGTTTAGGCCGGGCTGGAGGTTGGTGATCAGGGTCAGGTCTGGGAATCGCGGGGTCCAGGCTCAGCGTAAGGTCAGGGAATCATGGGCTGGGGAGTGTAGGGGTCGGGTTCAGGGATCGGTGGGGGGCCGGGGGGTGGGGGGTGGGTGAGGGGGGGAAGGAGAAGGATCAGGAGTTGGTAAGTGAGGCCGGGGAGGAGGATCAGGGTCAGGAGAGGAGACGTGGACTTCCTCAGGGCGAACCAATCTTGAAGTGGGGGCCTCAAAAAGGCAAAGGACCTAACGCCTGCTTGAGGCATGGGTAAAGGACACCTTTTTTTTGTTTCCCAACATGGGGGGCGGTGCACTTCCAGACAGAAATGTATGGCTTTCTGCCTGCCATATTGGGGGCTTAGTAGGCTAGTTAGCTCCTGAAAAACAGGCACTGTGTGGCTGGATTTATAGGCCAAATGTATAGAAACATTAGCTATCTCTTCGGCATCATATAATGATAATCATACTTTCACTAGTATCTGAACAAGGTAATTGTAATTACTGGGAATGAAAGTCAAATTCAACAGTTCGCTGTTCTAAACCATTGTGCCACATATTTCCAATTGGAGTTCTGAGAAGAAGTGCCGTAGTGCTCAGAGAATTAAACACACTTTAATCTTTAAATCTTGGCTATGCAATGCATCAGACTGTCTAGAACTTGTGATTGGTCAATTTTTGTTCAACGAAAAGAAACCATGATGCAATTTGGTTACGTTGCTCTCATAAGTTATGAATGAGGACATTGAGAATGAACAGGAAATAATTTTTAAAGCATATCTTAGGACCAAAATGGAAATGATAAATATCCCCATTCATATGAGAGAAGGAAAAGCACAATAAATACAATCATCTTAAGATCTGCCAGAAAAAGAGGATTGTAATTTCGTTTGATCTGAACCAGTGCTTACATAACAGAGATGAGTACCCAGGTTTATTTAGATTCATAAACAGATACTGCTAGGTCACTGACTCACACTGCTAGGATCACCAACATTTTCTATCAGGGCATCAGTGATAGATGGTCAGTTTATTTTAGAGCTCACAGCACCAGAGATGTCGCTAGAGACAATGGGGGAGAAATTCGGTATCGCCCCGTTTGGGGTGCTATTATCGGCCGGGTGCAAAGTTTAGTGCCCGACGCTAATTATCGCCTCTGACTGCAAACTTGGCCTCTATCGCCCCTGGAGGTGATTGGAGCGCTAAATCAGGCACTACACACCTCTCTTAAGGCGCTAACGTCGAAGAGCGAGGCGCTACCTCCGAGCGCTGGCGAAGCTCAGGTGATGTCAGTTAGCAATAGAACACAGACAGACTGGCGCCTGCCAGTTCTTAAAGGGGAAGGTCCATGTTGCTGGCCAGCCACACCCTGCTCATTGCAGCATTGAATCTCAGCCTGGAGGGACCTCTAAAGCAATTGTGCTGGAACCACTAATGGATAGGCCCAGGGAAAGAGCTCAGCACTGCAGCGCCCGGGCCTTGCTGGCTCTGGTTGGCGCTGTGGAGCGGCGACAGGCAGTGCTCTACCCACAGAGTGGCAGGAGGCCATTTCCCCATGAATACAGAAGAGTCTGGAGGGAGATGGCTCAGCACGTCTCCGAGGAGCCTGGTGCCGAGGACCCACACCCAATGTTGTAAGAAGTTCAACGACCTCACTCGGGTGGTCAGGGTGAGTGGCTGCTTTTCAATACCTCTACATCCCTCCATCTCAACACCACTCTGTGCCCAGAGGGTTTAAAAACCCCAAATTTCCAACACTCAAACAAGACCTATGGCCATCTCATAAAACACACACACACATTTCACACCTTGCATACATTAAGGGCTATTCAACTATGGGAGGCACATCAGGCAAGCACATGGCTGCATATATTAAAGGCTATTCAACTATGGGAGGTACATCAGGAAAGCACATGGCTGCATACATTAAGGGCTATTCAACTATGGGAGGCACATCAGGAAAGCACATGGCTGCACATTCACTCAGACGCCGTCCTATTTCTTGTAGGCCAAGCTCTCTCATAACAGGCGTCAGCAGCAATGCACGGGAGGAGGATCGGCTGACCTACACACCCTCAGCGATTTGGAGGCACGCGTGCACAGGATCATTGCCAGCCAGGTCATAGGTGCCGTGGCCGCTGGAGAGGTCGACCCGCTTGGGGACAGCAATGGTATGTTCATCAGCTTTCTTTCCTCTCTCATTCCACTTGCCCCTCATAACACCAGCCTTTTATACTTTCAATCCTGTCTCCAGTCCTTGCTCCCTTACTGCCCCCCTGGCCTCACACTAAAGTCACTCTTGTACCTCCCTGCTTTCAGGTAGTGAACAACCAGCTGACCAGCCTGTCCCTCAACCAACCAGTGGGAGCGACGCCCCAGGCAAGGAGGAAGAGGAAGCCGGAGCCTCAGCACCTGCATCTCCCGAGGGAGCCCATTCCGACACTGGGACCACGTCTTCCCTGGAGGAGAGCAGGGGGGAAGGGTCTGATGAGGGCGAAGCTCTGGGACCCAGCAAGCTGCAGCAACGCCATGGGGAAAGGGAAGCTCGGGGGCCATCTCCCCGGAGGGTGAGTAGGCAAGCGAGTCCTGCTGCACTGGACTCAGATGAGGACCGCGCCATCGCGGCCATGAATAACCAGGCCTTGAGCATGCACACTGAGCTGCACACAGTCTGCTGCACCACAGGCCGACGCAACGCAACGGCACGGCTTAGTGCTGCAATTCAGTCACTGGCTGCTGCCATCCAGTCTCAGACTGCTCTCATGCAGTCTCAGATTGATGTAACGCAAGCACTGACTGCTGCCATCGTCGCTGGTTCGGCCACATTGCCCCGGGGTTCTCACAGTGCCGCAGCAGGCCAGCAATCTGTGCTCGAGCAGATTGCTCCGGATGCTGAGGTACTGCCCCGTGGGAGTGCCAGTGTGTCGGTCAAGCAGGAAGGTGCTGTCCTCTCTCAGGATGACAGCATTCCTGCTCCCACCACTGGCACTTCCCCATTGCACTTGCCACGGCCTGCAACACAGCCAGCCCAGACTACTGCCGCCCATGCAGAGTTGGTGCAGTCTGCAGCCGGGGCCGCCAGGCCCAGAGCTGGTCGAGGGCGTTCTTCAAGGGCATATGTAGTCTCAGCATCTGACATTCAGCAGCCTTCCACCAGCCTTACTACAGCCACTGGGGCCCCATTACGGAGGAGCAGTAGGGTGGGAAGGGGG
Source organism: Somniosus microcephalus (assembly GCF_052327205.1). NCBI lineage: Eukaryota > Metazoa > Chordata > Chondrichthyes > Squaliformes > Somniosidae > Somniosus > Somniosus microcephalus. The sequence goes on along the minus strand of NC_140994.1, from coordinate 196,504,096 downwards.
GAAGTGCACAGGGGATGGAGATCACCCTCAAAGGGCAAACAGTAGCAGGACGAAATAAATGGTGGGAATGTTTGTGGTTCATGTGAATACATTTGTTTACTGTTTTGAATAAATGACACACACAGAGTTTGTTAAATAAAACAGTTTTTGTATTCAAAATTTACATTTTTGGTCTTTGGAATCATTCCAGCTTTGGCCAGCAATAGGGGGTGTGGGTTGCTTTCCATTATGTCATTCTCCATGCCAGAAGCCATTAAACGGGAAATTAGAGACACGTGCAATAAGGGCACAGCAGTTATCATGGGTGACTTTAATCTACATATAGATTGGGCTAACCAAATTAGTAACAATATTGTGGAGGAGGAATTCCTGGAGTGTATACGGGATGGTTTCCTGGACCAACTAGAGATCAGGCCATCTTAGACTGGGTATTATGTAATGAGAAAGGATTAACTAGCAATCTTGTTGTATGAGGCCCCTTGGGTCAGAGCGATCATAATATGATAGAATTCTTCATTAAGATGGAGAGTGACATAAGAGTGATGTATTTGACACAGAGACTAGGGTCCTGAATTTAAATAAAGGAAACTACAATGGTATGAGGCACGAGTTGGGTAAGATTGATTGGGGAATGTCACTCAAAGGGTTGACGGTGGATAGGCAATGGCAAACATTCAAAGACCGCATGGATGAACTACAGAATTTGTTCATCCCTGTTTGGCATAAAAATAAAACAAAAAAGGTGACTCAACCGTGGCTAACAAGGGAAATTAGGGATAGCATAAGATCCAAGGAGAGGACATATAAATTGGCCAGAAAAAGCAGTAAACCTGAGGATTGGGAGCAGTTTAGGATTCAACAAAGGAGGACAAAGGGATTAATTAAGAAGGGGAAAATAGAGTATGAGAGTAAGCCTGCAGAGAACATAAAAACTGACTGTAAAAGCTTTTATAGATATGTGAAGAGAAAAAGATTGGTGAAGCCAAGCGTAGGTCCCTTGCAGTCAGAATCAGGGGAATTTATAATGGGGAAAAAGAAATGGCAGAACAATTAAATACATATTTTGGTTCTGTCTTCACAAAGGAGGACACAAATAACCTCCCAGAGATGTCGGGGAACATACGGTCTGATGAAAGGGAGGAACTGAAAGAAATCAGTATTTGTAGGGAAATTGACAGGATTGAAGGCCGATAAATCCCCAACGCCTGATAATCTACATCCTAGGGTACTTAAGGAAGTGGCCCTAGAAATTGTAGATGCATTGCTGATCATCTTCCAACATTCGATGGAATCTGGAACTGTACCCATGGATTGGAGGGTAGCTAATGTTACCCCACTATTCAAAAAAGGTGGTAGAGAGAAAACGGGGAATTACAGACTGGTAAGCCTGACATCGGTAGTGGGGAAAATGCTAGAGTCCATTATAAAAGATGTAATAGCAGAGCACTTGGAAAACAGTGATAGGATCAGACAAAGTCAACATGGATTTACAAAAGGTAAATCGATCGTGCTTGAGTAATCTACTGGAATTTTTTGAGGATGTAACTGGTAAAATAGATAAGGGAGAACCAGTGGATGTGGTGTATTTGGACTTTCAAAAGGCTTTCGATAAGGTCCCGCATAAGAGATTAGCGTGTAAAGTTAAGGCACATGGGATTGGAGGCAAGGTATTGACTTGGATAGAGAACTGGTTGGCAGACAGAAAGCAAAGAGTTGGAATAAATGGGTCTTTTTCCGAGTGGCAGGCAGTGACTAGTGGGGTACCGCAGGGATCAGACCTTGGACCCCAGCTATTCATAATATATATTAATGATCTAGACAAGGGAACTAGATGTAATATCTCCAAGTTTGCAGATGACACAAAGCTGGGTGGGCTTGTGTGCTGTGAGGAGGATGCCGAGAAACTCCAGTATGATTTGGACAGGTTGGGTGATTGGGCAGAAGCATGGCAGATACAATATAACGTGGATAAATGCGAGGTTATCCACTTTGGTGTCAAAAACAGGAAGGCAGATTATTATCTGAATGGCAATAGATTGGGAGAAGGGGAAGTGCAACGAGACCTGGGTGTCCTTGTGCACCAGTCGCTGAAGGTAAGCATGCAGGTGCAGCAGGTGGTTAAGAAGGCAAATAATATGTTGGCCTTCGTAGCAAGAGGGTTTGAGTACAGGAACAAGGATGTCTTGCTGCAGTTGTACAGGCCCTTGGTGAGACCACATCTTGAGTATTGTGTGCAGTTTTGATCGCCTTATCTGAGGAAGGATGTTCTTGCCATGGAGGGAGTTCAGCGAAGATTCACCAGGCTGATACCTGGGATGGCAGGAATGACGTGTGAGGAGAGATTGGGTCGATTGGGCTTGTACTCGCTGGAGTTTAGATGAGAGGGGATCTCATTGAAACTTATAAAATTCTGACAGGACTGGACAGACTAGATGCTGGAAGGATGTTCTCAATGGTCGGGGAGTCCAGAACCAGGGGTCACAGTCAAAGGATAAGGGTAGACCATTTAGGACAGAAATGAGGAGGAATTTCTTCACCCAGAGAGTGGTGAACCTGTGGAATTCTCTACCACAGAAGGCAGTAGAGGCCAATTCATTAAATATATTCAAGAAGGAGTTGGATATATTTCTTACGGCTAAAGGGATCAAGGGGTATGGGGAGAAAGCAGGGACCGGGTACTGAATTTGGATGATCAGCCATGATCGCATTGAATGGTGGAGCAGGCTCAAGGGGCCAAAGACCTACTCCTGCTCCTATCTTCTATTTTAAGGGATATGGATCAAAGGTGGGTAAATGGAATTGAGGTTTGGATCAGCCATGATCAAATTGAATGGTAGAATAGGCTTGAGCGGCTATATAACCGACTCCTGATTTGGAATTCATCTCGGTTTTACCAATAGAGGTGTTGAGCCAATAACAGAAAAGTACAGCTAAATTCTAATTAGGTTTTTGATTTGGCATTGATCGTTGAGGAATTGTGAATCATCAACAACCATCTTCAGCTGTTTCATCAATGACCTTCCCTCCATCATAAGGTCAGAAGTGGGGATGTTCGCTGATGATTGCACACTGTTCAGCACCATTCGAGACTCGTCAGATACTGACGCAGTCCATGTCCATATGCAGCAAACCTGGACAACATTTAGACTTGGGCTGACAAGTGGCAAGTAACATTCGCACCACACAAGTGCCAGGCAATGACCATCTCCAACAAGCGAGACTCTAACCATCTCCCCTTGACATTCAATGGCATTACCATCACTGAATCCCCCACTATCAACATCCTGGGGGTTACCATTGATCAGAAACTGAACTGGACCAGCCATATAAATACTGTGGCTACAAGAGCAGGCCAGAGGCTGGGAATTCTGCGGCGAGTGTCTCACCTCCTGACTCCCCAAAGCCTTTCCACCATCTACAAGGCACAAGTCAGGAGTGTGATGGAATACTCTCCACTTGCCTGGATGAGTGCAGCTCCAACAACACTCAAGAAGCTCGACACCATTCAGGATAAAGCAGCCCGCTTGATTGGCACTCCATCCACCACCTTCAACATTCACTCCCTCCACCACCGGCGCACTGTGGCTGCAGTGTGTACCATCTACAAGATGCACTGCAGCAACTCGCCAAAGCTCCTTCAACCGCACCTTCCAAACCCGCGACCTCTACCACTTAGAAGGACAAGGGCAGCAGACGCATGGGAACATCACCACCTACAAGTTCCCCTCCAAGCCACACACCATCCTGACTTGGACCTGTATCGCCGTTCCTTCACTGTCGCTGGGCCAAAATCCTGGAAGTCCCTTCCTAACAGCATTGTGGGTGTACTTACACCATATGGACTGCAGCGGTTCAAGAAGGCGGCTCACCACCATCTTCTCAAGGACAATTAGGGATGGGCACTAAATGCAGGCCTAACCAGCGACGCCCACATCCCATCAATGAATTTTTAAAAAATGGTGGAGATAACTCCGAAGGTACTTTTCAGGAACAGTTTGATATGTGTTCATTTCAAAAGTCTACTGTTTTCTTACATTTAAAAAATATCAACAGGATCCCCATTGAGCAGTAATGGCTCTTCCAAGCTCCTTGTATCACCACTATCATCGCTGTGGCATATGATAATGAGTTTCCCAGCAAATTTTGGCTTTGAATTGATGCTAGAAGATCGGGGCAAACAACAGTCTTTCTTATGGTATTGTTGCCCATAACACAGTTGCAGCAAATTCCAGGCCAATCAGTCTGCCTGTGGAGAAACACGTGCGAGGGCACATGGGAGGATTGCGATATCTGGTTCATATAACAAAACGGTCTGATTGTTACACCCTATGGGTTATACCATCATATTACTAAATATTGGTTAGTACATGTAAACTCCTGAACATAAGGGACACAGGGTCTGCTTACGGGGGTGACCAGAGTCACTGAACCCAGAGCTGAAGTTTGTAACAGACCATCGTTAGGCTGCCATTAGCTGTTATCATAATAACACTGCTTCCCATCTCCTCACATGATGACAAATAAACTCTGATACTTGCATATTTCTACATTTAGTTTATGGGCACTCAATTCAAGTTTGAGACCATGTGGGTTAGCACTCATTCCAGCACTCCCACTGGGAAGTGGCACTCAGATGGCGTGCATGTCAGAAAAGGGCTGCAAGTGTGCAATTTGCTGAGATGCACTCCCTGTGAGCGCTATTCCCCACTGGGAGTGCTACATGCAGAATGATCCCTGGTGTATAGTCTAAGCACAAAAAAAAGAAGAGGGGAATTGATGGGTTCTTATACAAAAGCTTATGCTGGATATTGATGATTTAATTGACTAACTTGCTTTAAAAGCATAATAGTAACTTCCTTAGTGGATAAATGCACTGTTAGATGAGGGACTAAGCTATACAGGCCAGAATGTTCTAATTTCAATCTGTGCTGCGTTATGTGACGGCATTATAATTGACCTCAGTTCTTGTGGGCTAAGGAGGGGGAGAAACAGCTAAGGTTCATGCTCCGCATCACTGTCCAGTGGGTCCTGCTGTGAAATGTGGTGATGTCAATGAGGTAGGTTTGGGCTGGACTGTGATATCTTACAGTTGAACCGCCTGCTGACTCTCATTGTCCAGACTTGGTTAATGGTCATTTGGGTGAGTTGCTAGAAGGTGCCTGTGAAACCATACTTTAGTATGAGTGCCTGAGTCAGCTTCAGGAGAGGAGTGGAGAAAATCAGAGGAGGAAAAATCATTTAATAAACAAGATAAATCTTGGATTATTTTTAAAAGCATTCTGGAATGTGAGCCATTGGTTTGATACACCATAGGTTTGAGTTAATGTTTACAAACTATAAGTATTTAATTAATACAGTTTTGAATGTCATCTTAACTGCTTGACATAGTGTATTTAGAAAAGTAACCAGTCACATCTCTAACCCTTCTCTGGAGTGCAAGCAGCAAAAGCAGTGAGTTGAGACTGATTGATCATTTTTTTTAATAGCCAACAGTCAGCGGTTGCTATAATAAGTAATAATTTGCATATTTTCATCATGAATATTGCATGTTCTGGCTTGCCTGACAGGACAGAATTAATAAACCGTTTAATAGCACAATTTACCATTCAAAATATCAAGCAGCATGGCATATTTTCAGATGAGAAATGATCACTGATCAGGTGGTAAGGACAGGAAATCTTCATGAAGTAATAAAATAATCTTAATTAACTTGCATGACATCTGTGCCCAGCACATAATGAAAATATGTTATGCAAAGACAGAGATTTTATATATAAAATGAAGATAAATATTTGCTATGTTGGAAAGCCTAGAATGTTCAGATTACATTCTCTGAATGGAAACTGTAGCAGTCCCACTAAGGACAATAGATCTGTATGTGCAAGAGTACATCCAAAGTTCTCTGATATTTCAAAAGGAATTAGTGCCAATATGTTGACATACTTAATGGGTGGCATATCCATGGTGGTACACTATTTAAATTTGTGAATGTAAAGAGAAAGTACAGTAATTATATAGAGGAGGATGGGTTCATGCTAAGGGATCAATAGAACGAATGAAAAGTCCTGTGGTTTTGTCTGCATTTCTTTTTCTGTAATTCTACAGTTGGATCAATGCTTCACACAGTTTCCTCTAGGATGGGGTTGGGGGTTGGAAGGGAAAGTAAATCAATTCAGTCACCTCTGCCCTTTGGAACTGGTATTTCCCATGTCTGCACCCCCATATCTACTATATTCTCCCAGCGTGTTGGGAGAAATGCCCCATGAGCGTCAATAAATTATGCAAATGAACATCATGGTGCAAGGTCAGCTTTTTGATTGAAGATGAATAGCACTGACACCGTGCAGGGTAGTGATATTGATGTCAGTTAATGCTGGCACTCTTCTACATCTCGCCCCTCAATCTGACATTCTTCTCTTCCTCCAAACTAGCTCAAGCTAATACTTGTAGTGTATGTACCTTTAAGAGGAACTATGTTTTCTTGAAGCCCCTGTGTACTGTAGTACCGGTAGTGACCACTCGGGTATATAAGCCTGTATAGCGTCTTGTATAGTTAGTTCACCTCCAGACTTTGTTCAGTAAACACTTGTTAAATCAACTCCTGCATTCCGTGTCTCCATTAACACACGGATTCAACAGTGGCGATGAGTTAGAAACGAACTTACCTGCAATTCGGCAGCACCTCAAGGAGATCGATTCCTCAGACGAAGGTAGAAGAAAAAAAAACTGTGCTTTCACCAGCTAAACGGGCTGGTGGCAGGTAGTGCACTGATCCTTCCTGGGCAGCGGGCTGGGGCTCGATCGGGTGGCTCTGCAGCGGGGCCGGGCAGCGAGTCGGAAAGCAGAAGCAAACAGGGTCAGAGGGTGGAGCACTCAGGAGACGGCCGGCGCTGCAAAGCAGGTCGGCGTTCGGACCGAGCAGAGGGAGGGGAAAGTCCCAGAGGGTCCAACAGGAACGATTCTCCAAGTGACGGAGAAACTGTTTAAAATATATGTGCAAATAAAAAATTTTAAAAATAGAAATACCGCGAAAAGCTGCAGGTCGCAACGGGAACTGCGGAGAACAGCGTTGGCAGCAGCGGCAGCAGCGGGAAAGCATGGGAGGCACCATCTTGACTCGGCAGGGAAGAAGGAAAAGCGCGGGAGGCGCCATTTTTGATTTTCAGGATGCCTAAGACTGGCAATATTACTGCTTTCGATAGTGATATGGAGGATTGGACCACATATGTGGAAAGAGTGGAGGTATATTGCAAGGCGAATGAAGTAGCGGATGATAAAAAGGCATCGGTACTTCTCAATCTGATGGGCGCAAGGACATACGGGCTGTTACGAAACTTGATCACTCCAGCCAAACCGATGGACAAGAATTTTAAGGAGATTGTTGATACCCTACAGGAGCACTTAAACCCAACACCGCTGCTGATAGCGGAATGATTCAAATTCTTCAGGAGGAATCAGCACAAGAATGAAAATAATGCTGATTACCTCACCGAATTACGAAAGCTGTCAAAGCACTGCCAATTCGGGGCAGGACTGGCAGATTCTCTACGAGACAAATTCGTCTGCGGTCTCCTAAGCGAAGGAACACAGAAAAGACTACTTTCTGAGAAAGATTTGACACTGGACAAGGCTTTCAGTGTGGCTGTATCATACAAAGCAGCAGCAAGAGGAGCTGCAGAGATACAGCAAAAGCCACAGGACTTCGGCACCCATGAAATGACATGGGGTTTCGAGAGATGTTATCGCTGCGGCAGATCCACCCATGACCAGAGGGACTGCTGGTTCAAGGACAAAGCATGCAGGCAATGCAGAAAGATGGGACACATTGCACGTGTATGCAGATCTGGAAAAAAATCCGCTGACAGTAAAAAGGTCAATAAAGGAAAAGTACAGAAAGGTACAAATGATGACGGACAGTAGCTCCGAAGACCAGAAGAGCGATAGCGACTCTGGAAACAAGAGACTAAGCTGTCTCAAATTACATAATGTAATTTCCAAAGAAGATTACCAGACCATTTGGGTTACCCTCACGATAGCGGGGTCCTCAGTTAAAATGGAGCTAGATACAGGATCAGCTCTGACCGTCATAAGTCGACGGGATTACGAGCGGCTATTTCCGCATATACCTTTGAAAGACACATCCATTATCTTGAAGACATATACGGGGCAGAAAGTATACCCCAGAGGGAAAATAAGGGTGCCTGTTGTATACAATGGCAAGGAAATACAGAAGTTGTATTTATACATTCTGCAAGATGGTGGTCCACCGTTGTTGGGACGTGAATGGATCAGAAAGATACATTTAGACTGGCACTCCATTCAGGCACTGACAGTGACCAGTAAGAAAAAAAATGATGATGACGTCATACCTGGACGATTAAAAGAAATCTTGGCTAACGCCAAAGAAGTGTTTCAACAGGAACTAGGAACCCTGAAAGGCGCCACCGCCTCAATAAAAGTGGAAGATGCGGCAATTCCCAAGTTTTTTAAGGCAAGGCCGGTGCCATACGCAATTCGTCCAGCAGTCGAGGCAGAGCTGGAGAATTTGGAAAAAGCAGGCGTGTTATCCAAGGTAGATTGGAGCGAGTGGGCAACACCCACCATCCCGGTCATGAAGAAAATTTTGAATAATGATAAATCTGAAGAACAGAGAAAAATTTGCATATGTGGGGACTTCAAGGTGACTGTAAACCCGGTTCTTCACACGGTACAGTATCCTCTTCCGAGGATAGAAGATATTTTCGCCTCACTATCCGGAGGGAAACGTTTCACCAAAATTGACTTGGCACAGGCATATCTACAGATGGAGGTTGAGGAGGCCTCTAAAAAGTATCTCACGATAAACACACACAAAGGCCTGTACCAGTACAATCGACTGTTTTTTGGAGTAGCATCAGCTCCAGCTATCTGGCAAAGAGCTATGGAGCAAGTCCTGCAAGGGATTCCGGGGACTCAATGCTACCTAGACGACATCCTTGTAATAGGAGAAAACGACAACGAACACCTTGCCAATTTGGAGCAGGTGCTCACGAGGCTGAGAGAACGGGGCCTACGAGCAAATCGCCCCAAGTGCGAATTTTTCCAGAAACAAATATCATATTGTGGCCATGTCATTAACAAAGAAGGGTTGCATAAGTCACCTGAAAAAATTGAAGCGGTCGTAAAAGCCCCCGCGCCTGAAAATGTCTCACAATTAAGGTCGTTCCTGGGATTAATAAATTACTATCATAAATTTTTACCGAACTTGTCAACGTTTCTGCACCCTCTTAATGCACTGCTACAAATGGGAGTAATTTGGAAATGGAGCGAAGACTGTAAACGTGCCTTCCATAAATGCAAAGGCTTGATCACGTCCAAGGAAGTGTTGGCTCATTACAACCCATCACTGCCAATCAGACTGGCGTGCGATGCATCCCCTTACGGCGTGGGAGCGGTATTATCGCATAGATTCCCTGATGGCTCGGAGCGGCCGATAGCTTTTGCGTCACGCTCATTGAACTCAGCTGAGCGTAACTATGCCCAGATTGACAGGGAGGCACTCAGCCTGGTGTGGGGGGTGAAGAAATTCAACCATTACCTACACGGACAAAAATTTACCTTGTTGACTGATCATCAACCCCTCGTCTCCATATTCAACCCTAAAAAGGGCGTTCCCATTATGACAGCGCAAAGGCTACAGAGGTGGTCCCTTTTCCTAGGGGCACACCAATATGACATAGAATACAAAGGAACAAAACAGCATGGGAATGCTGACGGGTTATCGCGCCTACCGTTGCCAACGGTAGAAGAGGCGCCTACAGTGGAGATGTTCCACTCGACCATAGTGGAATGTCTACCAGTGACAAATTCTACCATTGAAAAGGAAACGAGAAATGACCCGACTCTCTCACGAGTCTACGATTTAACGGTGAAGGGATGGCCAGCACATGGCGAACCACTGTTGCCAGCATTCTCGCAAAGAAGAGAACAGCTGTCAGTGTGCCGAGGAACCTTGATGTGTGGATCCAGAGTGGTGATTCCACCCAAACTCCAGGATAAAGTGCTAAAGGAGCTTCACGAGGGGCATCTGGGTGGAGTGAAAATGAAGAACTTAGCCAGAGCGTTTGTGTGGTGGCCAGGTATCGATGGAGACATCGAAGAAATGACCAAGAGCTGTCTAGGATGCCAGAAGGTCCAAAATGCCCCACCACAAGCCCCTCTACATCCATGGGAGTGGCCCTCATCTCCATGGCAAAGGGTACATATCGACTTTGCTGGTCCATTTATGGACTCAATGTTCTTAATCGCGGTGGATGCACACTCCAAGTGGCCGGAGGTAATAAAGATGTCCTCCACCACCACGGAAAAAACCATCACAGTATTAAGGACCATATTCGCCAGGAATGGGCTGCCTGAACAGATCTGTTCTGATAATGGACCACAATTTGTATCCGAAGAATTCAGGAAGTTCTTAAAAAACAATGGGGTTAAGCACTACACGTCTGCCCCATACCATCCCACCACCAATGGATTAGCTGAATGGTTTGTCCAGACCTTCAAGAAGGCCATAAAGGCCATGGGTAATGAAGACATAAATCTACAACATAAGGTAGATAACTTCTTGTTTGCGTACAGGAATGCAACACATGTGGTTACAAACCAAACCCCCGCCATGATGTTTTTCAATAGAAGACTAAGATGCCGGCAGGATTTGATCAAGCCAAATATCAGAAGGGACGTAGAGAACCGGCAATTTCAAAGCATGAATGAAAGGCCAACTAGAACCTTCCAGATAGGTCAACAAGTTTTGGCCCGGGACTACCATACCGAGAAATGGCAGCCTGGAACTATTTGCACACGACTAGGACCGCTGATGTATACCGTGGACATTGGAGAAAGCATAATAAGGCGCCATGCTGACCAGATCATAGAGTCATCCGAAAAGGGACAACCTACACCACAACTCTATACGCCTAGTGATGAAGCAGAGATACCCATAGTATCTTCCTCCGATCCGGTGATACTGGAACCAGATGAACCCGACACTGGCATTGAAGCCGAATCAACCTTGCCAAAAGAACCTACTACACCACCGAAACCTACTGCACCACAGAGGCGTTATCCGGACCGAGTCAGGAAGCCTCCAGAGAGACTGAATTTGTAATTGATTAACTTCAGCAAATGTGTAGATTATTGTTCTTGTAAAAATGTTATTTAAATGATTACTTAAAATGTTATGTACTATTTATCTAAAAGGGGAGGAATTGTAGTGTATGTACCTTTAAGAGGAACTATGTTTTTTTGAAGCCCCTGTGTACTGTAGTACCGGTAGTGACCACTCGGGTATATAAGCCTGTATAGCGTCTTGTATAGTTAGTTCACCTCCAGACTTTGTTCAGTAAACACTTGTTAAATCAACTCCTGCATTCCGTGTCTCCATTAACACATGGATTCAACAATACTCTTCTTCCCCCACAAGTTGTGAGTATCCCTCTGGATGTCAATCCAGAATTCAGAGCCACAGATCACCAGGACTATCTGGAGTGGGAGTTTGAACCTTGCACCTTCTGACTCAGGGGCAGGAATGCTACCACTAAGCCAAAGGCTTGCTCTATCTTTGAGGTGATACTGTGGCAGAGCCACTGAGGGACTCTGAACAACTGTACATAATTCCCTTTAACGATGTGTTAGCTACAGACTAAATCTGTACCATTGTATATACTGTTTGCATGTACAGTGCGCGGCCCCTTTAAGAGCGTGGGCAAACACGATGATGTCATGCCACTAATCACGTGATCACCCAAACGCAGGAAAAACGTGATGACATCATGACGCCATCCACGGGACCGCCCAGGCAGTCCTCGTGGAGCCTCCGACCTGTTAAGACCTGTATTCATAGTTCTCTTGCATCAATCTGTTTAACCTTGTTAGTTTAACATTAAAAACCTTTTTGATTGATTGCCTGCGTCGAACTCAATCTCTAGATAGGAATTTGACCATTCCTACAATACATTATTTAATACTGCAACACCTTCACCACATTACTGAACAACAGGATGAGGAGGCTGCTCACTTGTAATTGGCTTCGGAAGAGAGGAAGGATTATTGATTGCCCCAGTGGTCTACATTAACTGAAGAGGGTGTTACTTTTAACAATGATTTGTGACTATGCAGGCCAATGCCTGTTGCCTGGGAGTTCCCATGATACTTTTATTTTACATCAATCATCTTTGTCAGCCTTATATGAAGTGGATTGTAGAATGGGAGAATGTCTCCTGGGAGACCAGGGTAAGCCCTGCAACCATGGCTAAGGACACATACGAGCATACAAAAGTGTCGGACAGGAAAAGACCAGCTGGTCCATCTAGTCTGTCCCATACAGTTGTGATCATGTCAAGAAATTCCTAGGTGCCATGTGGTCTCCTGGGAGAAGCATAAAAACAGATTAAAAGCCCAAGGCCAATTAGGACACCAGGACACAAGCAAAGTATGGTTACAACCAGAATTATTATAGAGAATATGAACAGCGCCTTGAAAGCATATTTTAGGCGTCTTAACAATCAGGAAACCCATTACAGTACAGTCACCTGGGGCCTCAAGAATCAACACTTATACATGCTGCAAAGCCTCATCATAGAGTAGAAAGAGCAGAATCCCAAAGCCATGCTACAACAGGAGGGCAACAGAGACAATGAGAAAATTGCTGCTGAGATGCCAGTGAGTCCTGGAAGACTGGTGCACTAGGTATTAATACAAGATATATTCTATTCATCTGTGAAAAGGTCCTGAATAGCAAACTTCTTTGGATAAGCAGGATTCCCCCAGATACAGGATCCCATTGATGGTACTCATGTGGCATTGAATAAGAACCACCTTAACTTTATTAAGAGAAAGAAGTATCATTCTATTAATATGTAACTAGTATGTGAAACCAAACACATGTCTCCCATGTGAATGCATGCTACCCATGGAGCTGCCATGATTCATTTGTACTTTAACAATCCATGATATCTACATTGTTGAGCCAGAACAATGCTGTTGGGGAGGGTTTAAACTAATTTGGCAGGGGGATGGGCACCAGGATGTAACATTAGAAAGGGGAAATAAAGTGCGCAAAGGATTGAGAGAGACAGAGAGCACTAAAGTAAGAAATAGCAAAGTATTAGGTGGGGTCAAACTAAGAGAGAATACTGGGTGGTCTAAGATGGGTTTACAGTGTATGTATGTGAACACACGAAGCGTAGTAAACACGGTAAGTGAGCTGCAGGCACAAATAGCCACATGGGAATATGATGTTGTGGCAATAACTGAGACCTGGTTCAAAAAGGGGCAGGATTGGGTATTAAATATTCCTGGTTATAAAGTGTTCAGGAAAGATAGGGAAGGAAAGATAGGAGGTGGTGTGGTAGTATTGGTCAAGGAGAATGTTACAGTGCTGGAGAGGGAGGATGTCCTGGAGGGGTCAAGGACAGAATCTATATGGCTACAGTTAAGAAATAATAGCGGTGCCATTACACTACTAGGTGTATTCTATAGACCACCAAATAGTGGGAAAGATATGGAGGAGCAAATTTGCAGAGAAATTACAGAGAGGTGCAAGAACTATAGAGTAGTAATAATGGGGGACTTCAACTATCCTAATATAGACTGGGATCGTAATAGTGTTAAGGGCAGAGAAGGGGAAGAATTTCTGAAGTGTGTTCAGGAGAACTTTCTTAATCAGTATGTTTCCGGCCCGACGAGGGAGGAGGCATTGCTGGATCTGATTCTGGGGAATGAAGTAGGTCAAGTGGAGCAAGTGTCAGTAGGTGAACATTTAGGGAACAGTAATCATAGTATAATAAGGTTTAGATTAGCTATGGAAAAGGACAGGGAGCAATCTAGAGTAAAAATGTTTAACTGGGGGAGGGCCAATTTCAGTGGGTTGAGAACAGATCTGGCCCGGGTAAAGTGGAATCAAAGATTGGCAGGCAAAACTGCCTTTAAAGAGGAAATAGTTCAGGTACAGCCTAACATCAGTAGTAGGGAAAATGCTAGAGTCTATTATAAAGGATATGATAACAGGACACTTAGAAAATATCAACGGGATTAGACAAAGTCAACATGGATTTATGAAAGGGAAATCATGTTTGACAAACCTACTAGAGTTTTTTGAGGATGTAACTGGTAGAATAGATAAGGGAGAACCAGTGGATGTGGTGGATTTGGATTTTCAGAAGGCCTTAGATAAAGTCCCACATAAGAGGTTAGTGTGCAAAATTAAAGCACATGGGATTGGGGGTAATATACTGGCATGGTTTGAAAATTGGTTAACAGACAGGAAACAGAGAGTAGGAATAAATGGGTCCTTTTCGGGGTGGCAGGCGGTGACTAGTGAGGTACCACAAGGGATCAGTGCTTGGGCCCCAGCTATTCACAATATATATGAATGATTTGGATGAGGGAACCAAATGTAATATTTCCAAGTTTGTTGACGACACAAAACTAGGTGGGATTGTGAATTGTGAGGAGGATGCAAAGAGGCTTCAAGGCGATTTAGACAAGTTGAGTGAGTGGGCAAATACATGGCAGATGCATTATAACGTGGATAAATGTGAAGTTATCCACTTCGGTAGGAAAAACAGAAAGGTAGAGTATTATTTAAATGGTGGTAGATTGGGAAATGCTGATGTACAAAGGGACCTGGATGTCCTTGTACACCAGTCACTGAAAGCAAACATGCAGGTGCAGCAAGCAGTTAGGAAGGCAAATGGTATGTTGGCCTCCATTGCAAGAGGATTTGAGTACAGGAGCAAGGATGTCTTACTACAGTTGTACAGGGCCTTGGTGAGACCACACCTGGAGTGGTGTGTGCATTTTTGGTCTCCTTACCTAAGAAAGAATATACTTGCCATAGAGGGAGTGCAGCGAAGGTTCACCAGGCGGATTCCTGAGATGGCAGGACTATCGTATAAGGAGAGATTGGGTCGACTAGGCCTGTATTCACTAGAGTTTAGAAGAATGAGAGGGGATCTCATTGAAACGTATAAAATTCTGACAGGGCTAGACAGACTGGATACAGGGAGGATGTTTCCCCTGGCTGGGGGGTCTAGAACGAGTGGTTACAGTCTCAGGATATGGGGTAGGACATTTAGAACTGAGATGAGAAGAAATGTCTTCACTCAGAGGGTGGTGAACCTATGGAATTCTCTACCATAGAAGCTGTGGAGGCCAAGTTACTGAATATATTTAAGAAGGAGATCGATAGATTTCTAGACACAAAAGGCATCAAGGGATATGGGGAGAGAGCGGGAATATGGTATTGAGATAGAGGATCAGCCATGATCATATTGAATGGTGGAGCAGGCTCGAAGGGCTGAATGGCCTACTCCTGCTCCTGTTTTTCTATGTTTCTATGTACATTCCCACTGGGGGAAAGGCAGGGCAACTAAATCAAGGCTCCCTGGATGATGAAAGAGATAGAGAGTATTATGAAGCAGAAAAAGAGCGCGAATGACAGATGTCAGGTTGCAAATACATCTGAGAAATAGGCTATATATAGAAAGGTCAGAGGAGAAGTGAAAAAGAAAATGAGGGGCAAAGAGGGTATGAGAATAGAATGGCAGCCAGCATAAAAGGTAATCCAAAAGTCTTCTATAGGCATATAAATAGTAAAAGGGTAGTAAGAGGAGTGGTGGGGCGAATTAGGGACCAAAAAGAAGACCTATGAATGGAGGCAGAGGGTATGGCTGAGTTACTAAACGAGTACTTTGCATCTGTCTTCACCAAGGAAGAGGATGCTGCCATAGACACAGTAAAGGAGGAGGTTGTGGAGATATTCGATCGGATAAAAATTGATAAAGAGGTATTAAAAAGGCTGGCTGTACTTAAAGTAGATGGAACGGATGGGATGCATCCTAGGATGCTGAGGGAATTGAGGGAGGAAATTGCGGAGGTACTGGCCATAATATTCCATTCCTCCTTAGATACAGGGGTGGTGCCAGAGGACTGGAGAATTGTAAATGTTACACCGTTGTTCAAAAAAGGGTGTAAAGATAAACCCAGCAACTACAGGCCAGTCAGTTTGACCTCGGTAGTGGGGAAGCTTTTAGAAACAGTAATCAGACAATGGACAATGAAGCAGTTAACAGTGACACATCTCAGTGAAGTATTTCGTTGAGATTCGGCTAGAAAATAAGTACTCTAAGGGTGAGGACATTGTTACTAGTACTGCATGATGGTACTTTGTTTACAAATACATGGAACCAGATCCCATCAAAGGTGTTCCCATAAAGTGTTCACGAGCAGAGTTCCAGATGTGCATAGCATAGGCAACAATGGAACAGCCATGCCAAAAACCATACAGGTGTCATAGATTAGGCTAGAACTTCCAAGGTGAAAGATAATTTGAGAGTAAAGAGCAACTTACATATAACCCAATGGGTCCCCAATTATTCCGACAAGGCCCGTCCCCTCCTGAAATCAACGTCCTTCCCGCTCACAGCCGAGGCCCACGCCGCCTTCAACAGCATTAAACACGACATTGAGAAGGCCGCGCTGCGGGCAGTGGATGAAAACATCCCTTTCCAGGTCGAAAGCGATGCGTCCGACTTCGCTTTAGCAGCCACCCTCAACCAGGATGGGCGGCCCGTAGCCTTTTTCTCAAGAACCCTCCAAGGGCCCGAGATCAGGTACTCCTCGGTAGAGAAGGAGGCCCAGGCCATAGTGGAGGCAGTGCGGCACTGGAGGCACTACCTAGCCGGCAAACGCTTCACCCTGCTTACCGACCAGCGGTCGGTAGCCTTCATGTTTAACAACAGAGGGGGAAGATCAAGAACGACAAAATTCTCAGGTGGCGGATCGAACTCTCCACGTTTGAGTACGACATAATATATAGGCCGGGGGCCCTCAACGAATCCCCTGACGCCCTATCACGAGGGATGTGTGCCAGCATCCAGGGGGACAGGCTACAGGGCCTCCACAATGGCCTCTGCCACCCGGGGGTCACCCGGCTATTCCACTTTATAAAATCCTGTAACCTGCCCTATTCCATCGAGGAGGTCCGGTCTATGACCAGGGACTGCCGCACTTGTGCGGAATGCAAGCCACGTTTTTTCAGGCCCGACCGAGCCCACCTGATCAAAGCTACACGGCCATTCGAGCGCCTGAGCTTAGATTTCAAGGGACCACTCCCCTCCACCGACCGCAATGTGTACTTCCTCAACATTGTGAACGAGTACTCCCGCTTCCCATTCGCCTACCCCTGCCCAGATATGACCAGTGCCACGGTCATCAAGTGCCTCGGCAACCTGTTTTGCACGTTCGGCATGCCCAACTACATCCACACTGACAGGGGGGCGTCGTTCATGAGCGATGAACTGCACCAATACCTGCTGTCAAAGGGGATAGCCACGAGTCGGACCACTAGGTATAACCCCCGGGGTAATGGGCAAGTGGAGAGGGAGAACGCGACAGTGTGGAAGGCGGTCACCTTAGCACTAAGGTCTAAAGGCCTCCCCACCTCCCGCTGGCAGGAGGTCCTCCCAGACGTACTCCACTCGATAAGGTCGCTACTGTGTACTGCTACTAACGCCACTCCTCACGAGAAGATGTTTGTTTTTCCCCGCAAGTCAGCCTCAGGAGTATCCCTACCCTCGTGGCTCTCCACCCCAGGGACAGTCCTGTTGCGGAAACATGTGGGGGGCCACAAAACGGATCCCCTCATGGAGGCAGTACACCTACTCCACGCAAACCCACAGTACGCGTACGTCAAGCACGCCGACGGGCGTGAAGACACCGTGTCCATAAAGGACCTCGCCTCGGCAGGAAGCGACGACGACGACCCATCACCACCACCCCCAGAAGAACCTCCACCATCCCCAGAGGTATCCTCACCACCCCCAGCAGTACCTGCAACAACCCCAGCACATGGGTATGCCCAGGAGGGCACCACGGACTCACGGTCAGAACCCGAGGTACTGTTGCGACGTTCAGGAAGGACTATCACACTCCCGGACAGACTAAATCTGTAGAAGGGGTGAATGTGATGAAATATATGCCTTCATCAGCCTATGTGTTTTACCTGTGTGTTTCACCTGCTTGTATTGTGTGAACCACCCCCTTTTGTTCCTATTGTGTGTATTGGCTACGCTCCTGTCTTTTGCCATATAAAGGTCTCAGGAGCTGTATGAGTCATTTCCTACCAGACGCCCGATGTGGGAAGACCTGTAATGCTGCTATGTTCTTAGTGATTAAAAGCCTTAGTTGAATCCTTTAAATTCCTTGTCTTTGAGTTATTGAAGGCACATCACATAGCATAGGCAACAATGGAACAGCCATGCCAAAAACCATACAGGTGTCATAGATTAGGCTAGAACTTCCAAGGTGAAAGATAATTTGAGAGTAAAGAGCAACTTACATATAACATTAAAGGTGCTTAAGAAAGTGAAGTAGAGAGGTAATTAGTAACATTCAGGTAAATATAAATTGGGACAATAGAGAAGGTTTTTCTGGATTATTCCTCTGACATTTTACCATTACTTTCTATCTTAAAAGACAGCATTTAACAGCAAACATTAGAGTACTAATTCATTTTCCTGCAAGTTAATGTTCTATCTTCGATTCAGTATTAAACTATTTAAACCAGTCCGATCTAGATTTTACACCGTATATTTCACAGATTGATTACTTTCATTTGCTGTATTAAGGACCTTCCATGAAGCAGAACACAGGGCAATAAAATGCATTAGTACCAACCCTTCACTTACCTCAACTCAAAGTTAAACGTAATGAGCCATCAAGAATATATTAAAGTTAACCATATAGAATTCTGGCAGCTGATCTACCCTCCTTTGACAGTGTAACAAAATTAGATCCTCACAGTGTGTTCAATCACCATTAGATCCTCACACCATTAGATCCTCACAGTGTAATCAGTTACCATTAGATCCTCACAGTGTGTTCAATCACTATTAGATCCTCACAGTATAATCAGTTACCATTAGATCCTCACAGTGTGTTCAATCACCATTAGATCCTCACACCATTAGATCCTCACAGTGTAATCAGTTACCATTAGATCCTCACAGTGTGTTCAATCACCATTAGATCCTCACAGTGTAATCAGTTACCATTAGGTCCTCACTGCGTATTCAATCACCAATTAGATCCTTGCAGTGTAATCAGTTACAATTAAATCAACAACAACAACAACTTGCATTTACATAGCGTCTTTAACGTAGTAAAATGTCCCAAGGCGCTTCACAGGAGCTTTATCAAACCAAATTTGACCCCGAGCCACATAAGGAGATATTAGGATAGATGACCAAAAGCTTGGTCAAAGAGGTAGGTTTTAAGGAGCATCTTAAAGGAGGAGTGGTAGAGAGTTGAAGAGGTTTAGGGAGGAAATTTCGGAGCTTAGGGCCTCGGTAGCTGAAAGCATAGCCGCCAATGGTGGAGTGATTAAAATAGGGGATATGCAAGAGGCCAGAATTTGAGGAACGCAGAGGTCTTGGAGGGTTGTAGGGCTGGAGGAGATTACAGATGCCTTAGATGGACTTGAAAACAAGGATGAGAATTTTAAAATTGAGGCCGTTGCCACACTGGGAGCCAATGTAGGTCAGCAAGCACAGGGGTGATGGGTGAATGGGACTTGGTGTGAGTTAGGGTATGGGCCGCAGAGTTTTGGATAAGCTCAAGTTTAGGGAGGGTGGAAGATGGGAGGCCGGCCAGCAGAGTGTTGGAACAGTCAAGTCTAGAGGTAACAAAGGCATGGATGAGGGTTTCAGCAGCAGATGAGCTGAGGCAGGGGCGGAGTCGGGCAATGTTACAGAGGTGGAAGTAGGCGGTCTTGGTGATGACACAGAGATGTGGTTGGAAGCTCATCTCGGGTTCAGTTGCGACATCCAGGTTACGAATGGTCTGGTTCAGCTTCAGACAGTTGCCAGGGAGAGGGATGGAGTCGATGGCTAGGGAATGTAGGTTGTGGCGAGG
Organism: Somniosus microcephalus; assembly: GCF_052327205.1. Classification (NCBI taxonomy): domain Eukaryota; kingdom Metazoa; phylum Chordata; class Chondrichthyes; order Squaliformes; family Somniosidae; genus Somniosus; species Somniosus microcephalus. The sequence continues at coordinate 196,484,146 of NC_140994.1, read as the reverse complement.
AACGAAGACAATGGCTTTGGTCTTCCCAATATTTAGTCGGAGGGAATGTCTGCTCATCCAGTACTGGATGTCGGACAAGCAGTCTGACAATTTAGAGACAGGGAAGGGATCGAGAGAGGTTGTGGTGAAGTAGAGCTAGGTATTATCTGTGTACATGTGGAAACTGATGCTGTGTTTTCGGATAATGTCGCTAAGGGGCAGCATGTAGATGAGAAATAGAGGGGGCCAAGGACAGATGCCTGCATTATCTCTTCTTCTCTTCCATGCCGAGTGGAACATGATGCAACCCATTTCTTCCACTGTATTTACATCCAGCAGATCATGCTTTGGTTTGTCTCTGTAACAATGACTTGTCATTTGGGCAGGTTCTTAGCCTGAGCAGGGAAACAGGCTAGAAGTCGCTACTCCACTCTCGAAGACGAGAGGTGGCTATTAACCCAGTATTCAGACACCAGATCACTGATCTCCTGCTTACTGGGACTACGATGTAGAAGGAGGGTTGTGGGGGGCACTTCATCAGACATGAATATTCCACTGGATGTCAACCCAGTATTCAGACGCCAGATCACTGGTCTCCTGCTCACCGGCAGTACAATGGGGACGGGGTTTTGGGGGGCGTGGTGGGGTGGAGTGGTACTCCACCTGATACAAGTACCCCACTGGATGTCAAACTAGTATTCAGAGACTGGAACATTAGCCTCTGCTTGCTGGGGCTGTCTAGAGTGGGAGTGATTAAAATAGGGGATATGCAAGAGGCCAGAATTTGCAAGAGGCCAAAACCATAACCTTCGGACTCAGAGGGGGGAATGCTATCACTACTGAGCTTGGCTGCTGCGGTGTTGACATCAGCCAGGGCTGCAGGGGGTATATCAATCAATCAAGCAATCCAATACAGTGTTCATAGAATCATAGAATGGTCACAGTACGGAAGAAGGCCATTCGGCCCGTCGAGCCCATGCCGGCTCTCTGCAAGAGCATTTCAGCTAGTCTCACTCTCCCGCCTTTTGCCCATAGCCTTGCAAATTGTTTTCCTTCAGGTACTTATCCAACTCCCTTTAGAAAGCCGTGATTGAATCTGCCTCCACCACCCTTTCAGGCAATGCATTCCAGATCTTAACCACTTGCTGCGTAAAAAACTTTTTTCTTACGTAGCATTTGGTTCTTTTGCTAATCATCTTAAATCTGTGTCCTCTGGATCTCGACCCTTCTGCCAATGGGAACAGTTTCCCTCTATCTACTCTGTCTAGACCTCTCATGATTTTGAACACTTCTATCAAATCTGATCTCAGAGAAACATAGAAGATAGGAGCAGGAGTAGGCCATTCGGCCCCTCGAGCCTGCTCCGCCATTCAATGTGTTCATGGCTGATCATCCAAATTCAGTACCCGGTCCCTGCTTTCTCCCCATACCCCTTGATCCCTTTAGCTTTAAGAAATATATCCAACCCCTTCTTGAATATATTTAATGAATTGGCCTCTACTGCCTTCTGTGGTAGAGAATTCCACAGGTTCACCACTCTCTGGGTGAAGAAATTCCTCCTCATTTCTGTCCTAAATGGCCTACCCCTTATCCTTAGACTGTGACCCCTGGTTCAGGACTCCCCGACCATCGGGAACATTCTTCCTGCATCTAATCTGCGCAGCCCTGTCAGAATTTTATAAGTTTCAATGAGATCCCCTCTCATTCTTCTAAACTCCAGCGAGTACAAGCCCAATCGACCCAATCTCTCCTCATACGTCATTCCTGCCATCCCAGGTATCAGCCTGGTGAATCTTCGCTGTACTCCTTCCATGGCAAGAACATCCTTCCTCAGATAAGGCGACCAAAACTGCACACAATACTCAAGATGTGGTCTCACCAAGGCCCTGTATAACTGCAGCAAGACATCCTTGTTCCTGTACTCAATCCCTCTCGCTATGAAGGCCAACATGCCATTTGCCTTCTTTACCGCCTGCTGCACCTGCATGCTTACCTTCAGCGACTGGTGCACAAGGACACCCAGGTCTCATTGCACTTCCCCTTCTCCCAATCTATTGCCACTCAGATAGTAATCTGTCTTCCTGTTTTTGCCACCAAAGTGGATAACCTTGCATTTATCCACGTTATATTGCATCTGCCATGCTTTTGCCCAATCACCCAACCTGTCCAAATCATCCTGGAGTTTCTCAGCATCCTCCTCACATCACACACGCCCACCCAGCTTTGTGTCGGCTGCAAATTTGGAGATATTACATTAGTTCCCTTGTCTAGATCATTAATATATACAGCATTGTGAATAGCTGGGGTCCAAGGACCGATCCCTGCGGTACCCCACTAGTCACTGCCTGCCACTCGGAAAAAGGCCCGTTTATTCCAACTCTTTGCTTTCTATCTGCCAACCAGTTCTCTATCCAAGTCAATACCTTGCCCCCAATCCCATGTGCCTTAACTTTACACGCTAATCTCTTATGCGGGACCTTATCGAAAGCCTTCTGAAAGTCCAAATATACCACATCCACTGGTTCTCCCTTATCTATTTTACCAGTTACATCCTCAAAAAATTCAGTAGGTTAGTCAAGCACTATTTACCTTTTGTAAATCCATGTTGACTTTGTCTGATCCGGTCACTGTTTTCCAAGTGCTCTGCTATTACATCTTTTATAATGGACTCTAGCATTTTCCCCACTACCGATGTCAGGCTTACCGGTCTGTAATTCCCCGTTTTCTCTCTACCACCTTTTTTGGATAGTGGGGTAACATTAGCTACCCTCCAATCCATGGGTACTGTTCCAGATTCCATTGAATGCTGGAAGATGATCAGCAAAGCATCAAGTATTTCTAGGGCCACTTCCTTAAGTACCCTAGGATGTAGATTATCAGGCCCTGGGGACTTATCAGCCTTCAATCCCATCAATTTCCCTAACACCATTTCCCTACAAATACTGATTTCTTTCAGTTCCTCCCTTTCATCAGACCGTATGTTCCCCGACATCTCTGGGAGGTTATTTGTGTCCTCCTTTGTGAAGACAGAACCAAAATATGTATTTAATTGTTCTGCCATTTCTTTTTCCCCATTATAAATTCCCCTGATTCTGACTGCAAGGGACCTACGCTTGGCTTCACCAATCTTTTTCTCTTCACATATCTACAAAAGCTTTTACAGTCAGTTTTTATGTTCTCTGCAGGCTTACTCTCATACTCTATTTTCCCCTTCTTAATTAATCCCTTTGTCCTCCTTTGTTGAATCCTAAACTGCTCCCAATCCTCAGGTTTACTGCTTTTTCTGGCCAATTTATATGTCCTCTCCTTGGATCTTATGCTATCCCTAATTTCCCTTGTTAGCCACGGTTGAGTCACCTTTTTTGTTTTATTTTTATGCCAAACAGGGATGAACAAATTCTGTAGTTCATCCATGCGGTCTTTGAATGTTTGCCATTGCCTATCCACCGTCAACCCTTTGAGTGACATTCCCCAATCAATCCTACCCAACTCGTGCCTCAGACCATCGTAGTTTACTTTATTTAAATTTAGCATGCTAGTCTCTGAGTCGACTACTTCATTCTCCATCTTAATGAAGAATTCAATCATATTATGATCGCTCTGACCCAAGGGGCCTCGTACAACAAGATTGCTAATGAATCCTTTCTCATTACATAATACCCAGTCTAGGATGGCCTGATCTCTGGTTGGTTCCTCGACATATTGGTCCAGGAAACCATCCCGTAAACACTCCAGGAATTCCTCCTCCACAGTATTGTTACTAATTTGGTTAGCCCAATCTATATGTAAAGTCACCCATGATGACTGCTGTGCCCTTATTGCACGCTTCTCTAATTTCCCTTTTAATGCCATCCCCAAACTCCGCATTACTGTTTAGAGGTCTATATACGACTCCCACTAACGTTTTCTGCCCCTTAGTATTTCTCAGTTCTACCCATACAGATTCCACATCATCAGAGCTAATATCCTTCCTTACAATTGTGTTAATCCCTTCTTTAACCAGCAATGCTACTCCACCTCCCTTTCCCTTTTGCCTATCTTTCCTGAATATTGAATACCCCTGGATGTTGAGTTCCCAGCCTTGACCACCCTGGAGCCATGTTTCCGTAATCCCAATCAAATCATATTCGTTTACCTCTATTTGTGCAGCTAATTCATTCACCTTATTACGAATGCTCCTCGCATTAACACACAAAGCCTTCAGGCTTGTTTTTTTAATGCTCTTAGACCTATTAGAATTATTATTTACTGTGGCCATGTTTGATTTAAACCATTGATTTCTCTGACTGCCACTTTTGTTTTTCTCCTTCCTATCTTTTGCTTTTATCCTTGTTTCCCTTTCCTCTGTCTCCTTGCTCAGGTTCCCAACCCCCTGCCATTTTAGTTTAAAACCTCCCCCAGAGCACTAGCAAACACTCTCCCTAGGACATCGGTCCCGGCCCTGCCCAGGTGCAAACCGTCTGGTTTGAACTGGTCCCACCTCCCCCAGAACCGGTTCCAATGTCCCAGGAATTTGAATCCCTCCCCCTTGCACCATTCCTCTAGCCACGTATTCATCTGAAATATCCTTCTATTTCTACTCTGGCTAGCACGTGGCACTGGTAGCAATCCTGAGATTACTACCTTTGAGGTCCTATTTTTAAATTTACCTCCTAACTCCCTATATTCCGCTTTTAGGACCTCATCCCACTTTTTACCTATATCATTGGTACCTATATGCACCACTACAACTGGCTGTTCACCCTCCCCTTCCAAGATGTTCTGCAGCCACTCTGAGACATCCTTGACCCTTGCACCAGGGAGGCAACACACCATCCTGGAGTCTCGTTTGCGGCCGCAGAAACGCCTATCTATTCCCCTTACAATAGAATCTCCTATTACTATAGCTCTACCCCTCTTTTTCCTCCCATCCTGTGCAGCAGAGCCACCCCTGGTGCCAGGAAGTTGGCTGCTGCTGCCTTCCTCTGATAAGCCATCTCCCCCAACAGTACTCAAAGTGGTGTATCTGTTTGAGAGGGGGATGTCCACAGGGCATCCCTGCGCTACCTGCCTGTGCGTAGTACTCTTTCTGTTGGTCACCCATTCCCTTTCTGCCTGTCCAACCTTTGCCTGTGGTGTGACCAACTGATCAAACATGCTATTCACAACATCCTCAGCTTCGCGAATGGTCCAGTATGAATCCAGTCACAGCTCCAGTGCCGCAATGCTGTCTGCCAGTAGCTGCAGCTGGACACACTTCCTGCACACATAGTTGTCAGGGACGCAGGAAGTGTCCATGAGTTCCCACATAGCGCAGGAGGAGCATACAATGGGGCCAGGCTCTCCTGCCATGAATTACCCTTTAATTAATTGCAATTAAATTAAATCAAATCAATCCCACCAATTACACTACAGTTAAATAGTATATTTAAGGGCCCTGGTTTATAAACAGTCCCCGCTACACCACAGAGACTTTATAAACCACAGAGTTAAAGTTTATAAAGAGAGAAATACTCACCAACCAATCACTTACCTGCTTTCTGGTGACGTCACACTTTGATTACTTTTTACTTCTCTCCCTCTGAGATTGAAGATTGGTATGCCTACCTGAGCCTTGGGGCCTTTTTATAGTCGCCGCTCCGCGATTCCCACCAAGATTTCACCTGCTGACGCACTGAGGCCTACCTGAGCCTCTGGGGCCTTTTTATAGTCGCCGCTCCGCGATTCCTGCTGAGATTTCTCCTGCTGACGCACTGAGGCCTACCTGAGCCTCGGGGCCTTTTTATAGTCGCCACTCCGCGAGTCCCGCCGAGATTTCTCCCGCTGACGCACTGAGGCCTACCTGAGCCTCGGGGCCTTTTTATAGTCGCCGCTCTGCGATTCCCGCTGAGATTTCTCCCGCTGACGCACTGAGGCCTACCTGAGCCTCTGGGGCCTTTTTATAGTCGCCGCTCTGTGATTCCCGCTGAGATTTCTCCTGCTGATGCATTGAGGCCTACCTGAGCCTCGGGGCCTTTTTATAGTCACCACTCTGCGAGGCCCGCCGAGATTTCTCCCGCTGATGCACTGAGGCCTACCTGAGCCTCGGGGCCTTTTTATAGTCGCCGCTCTGCGATTCCCGCCGAGATTTCTCCCGCTGACGCACTGAGGCCTACCTGAGCCTCTGGGGCCTTTTTATAGTTGCCGCTCCGCGATTCACGCTGAGATTTCACCCGCTGATGCACTGAGGACTACCTGAGCCTCGGGGCCTTTTTAAAGTCGCCGCTCCGCGATTCCCACCGAGATTTCTCCCGCTGATGCACTGAGGCCTACCTGGGCCTCTGGGACCTTCTCTGCTCCAAGGAGAACAACTCCAGCTTCTCCAGTCTATCAACATAACTGAAATCCCTCATTCCTGGAATCATTCTCGTAAATCTGTTCTGCACCCTCTCTAAGGCCTTCACATCCTCCCTAAAGTGTGGTGCCCAGAATTGGACACAGTACTCCAGTTGGAGCCGAACCAGGTTCATCATAATTTCTACACTTTTGTACTCTATACCTCTATTTATGAAACCCAGGATCCTGTAATCCTTTTTAGTTGCTTTCTCAACCTGCCCTGCAACGATTTGTGCACACATACCCCCAGGTCTCTCTGTTCATGCACCCCCTTTAGAATTGTACCCTTTAGTTTATATTGCCTCTCCTCATTCTTCCTACCAAAATGTATCACTTCACACTTTTCTGCGTTAAATTTCATCTGCCACGTGTCCACCCATTTCACCAGCCTATCTATGTCTTCCTGAAGTCTTTCCACCTCACTGTTCACTATACTTCCAAGTTTTGTGTCATCTGCAAATTTTGAAATTGTGCCCTGTACACCCAAGTCCAAGTCATTAATATATACCAAGAAAAGCAGTGGTCCTAGTCCCGACCCCTGGGGAACACCACTGTATACCTTCCTCCGGTCTGAAAAACAACTGTTCACCGCTACACTCTGTTTCCTGTCACTTAGCCAATTCCGTATCCATGCTGTTCATTGGCAGGGCGTTGACTAGATCAAGATGTAGTGATTCAGCCATTGCATTGCAAGCGGACTGGAGATTGTGAATGATTGGAATCTTCAGCGAAAGAGTGAATAATGTCAGGTGATGAGTGCAGAACTGCGTGTGGAGATGACCAGGTCCTGGAATATATTAGCAAAATATTGCAGATGCTGGAAATCTGAAATAACAACAGAAGTGCTGGAAACACTCAGCAGGTCAGGCAGCATCGAGGAGAGAGAAACAGAGTTAACGTTTCGGGTCGATGACCCTTCGTCTGAACATAGTCTCAAACCGTTTATGTTGACATTCTGCTTATGTCGACAAAAAAGAAAAGTCCCAACTTCATCTCCGCACATACAAAGTGCATGTGTCGACAAAATTAGAATGAGATAAGTGAGTAGGACTGTATTTTTAGTATTTCAAACCACAAAATATTCCTGCTACCCAGTCATTGTGTTAGTTTTAAATGTAGATGAGGTGAACTGTGGGCAGCCGTGTGTTTCTCCCCATCTAGAAACTGTTACACAGAAAGGCCACACTACATTGATAGACATGTAGGATCACTATTATATCTGTCATTCTAGATAACGCTGAATGTGATAGGACAAGCAGGGTCTGGGGATAATCATGAAAATACCCCTAAATAAAGTTAAAAATCACTGCCATCCAAAGGCATACCATTTTCTCCCATTTACAATAGATTATTGTATACTGCTTGTGCAAATTTCAACTTTAACACAAAAGTTGTAGAAACAATGTTAGCTAAAGATGGCCGAACAGCCTTTCATTAATAATAATGCTTTTACTTGGATTTTTATAGCACCTTGTCATGTTTTTGTTGAAAAGGTGGCAGGACAGATTAGCAAAGCAGTTAATAAAGCATATGAGATCCTGGACTTTATAAATAGAGGCAGAGAGTGCAAAAGCCAGGAAGTTATGCTAAACCTTTATAAAACACTAGTTCGGCCCCAGCTGGAGTATTGTGTCCAATTCTGGGCACCACACATTAGGAAAGACATGAAGGTTTTGGGGAGGATACAGAAGAGATTTGCTAGAATCGTTCTGGGAATGAGGGATTACAGTTGCATGGATAGACTGGAGAAGCTGAGGTTGTTCTCCTTAGAGCAGAGAAGGTTAAGGGGAGATTTGATCGAGGTGTTTAAAATCATGAAGGGTTTAGATAGAGTAAATAAAGAGAAACTGCTTCCAATGGCTGAAGACTTGATAACCAGAGGGCACAGATTTAAGGTGATTGGCAAAAAAAAAAGGTATGAGGAACAACCTTTTTACGCAACGAGTGGTTAGCATTTGGAATGCAGTGCCTGATAGGGTGGTGGAAACAGATTCAATAGTAGCCTTCGAAAGGGAATTGGATAAATACTTGAAGGATTAAAAATTGAAGGGATATGGGAAAAGAGTGGAGGAGCGGGACTAACTGGATTGCTCGTTAAAAGAGCCGACTCAGCCTTGATGGGTGGCATGGCCTCCTTCTGTGCTGTACTACTCTATGATTCTATATATGATTCTATGTTAGAAGGTGCTTCACACAGTGGAATTACTTTTGAAATGCAGTGACTGTTGTCACGTAAGCAAACACATCAGCCATTCTGTGACAGCAGCTTCTCACAAAATGTATTGTGATGAATGACTAGTTAGTCTGGTTCCCTTTGGTGGCATTGTTTGAAGGAGGATTGTAGGGAGGAGACCTGGGTCCTCTCCAAGTAGGGTCATGCCATTCTTCACATCCACCTGAACCACTCTGGAACAGGTAAACGAGATCTGAGTTTAATGGCCCAGATTTTCCGGGACCTATGACGGCCGTCGTAAGTGCCCCGCAAGTTCTAGGCTTCCGCAGGCGATGTGCAGATGTGAAAACCCGGAACTTGCGATCTGTCAAGCAGAATCTTGACGGATCATCCACATCTGCGGGAAGTTGACAGTCACTGGCACAGAGTTGGGCTATTTGCCCAACTGCTGCCCAGTGAATGCCCATGAAACTCTTACGCCTGATAAAAGCAGGCCTAAGGCCTTCCTTAGGGTTTAAATAAATATTAAAATATTTTTTTTTTAAATGATTTAAACATTCAAAAACCTTTAAAATTAGTTTAGGTTATTTTTGGCCCCTTTAAAAATATTTACATTTATTTATTTTTCAAAAAATGTAATTTTTGTTTTAAATGTTTAATTAAATTGTATTTTAATTAATTTTGAACATATGATGATTTATTTTTATTTAAATGCTGTGAAATGTATTTTTTAGGTGATTGCTAATTATGCTTATGGGGATTCCGTACGTAAATGGAATCTCCATAAGCATAATAAGAATCCCCCTTCGTCATTGGTTGGGCCGGCCCACGTGATCCCAGGGATGTTTGCGAACCGCCTGCGCCCCTGGGATACGTGGGCCTTTACACAGGCGTACGCCCGCAGGCCCAGGAGTGCAAGTCTTCCAAGGTCCGGAGCAATCAGGTCGGTGCGTACTTTTCTTGAGGTTCGGAGGCATTCGCCCGCGGGCAGCCGCCGGCCGCAATTTCTGCCCCAATGTCTTTTCCAAAGTATGGTGCCTCTGATAATACAGTAATAACTCTACTACACTGATATGGGGCTCGAACCCATAATTTTCTGATCAAGCTAACAACTAACAACTGCCCTATATGACAAGATATTCTAAAGGGGTAATTTTCTGACTTTGCTTTCCTGGTGGGGGTCTCGCTTGCCTGGAGCACACGTCATACATTTGGGCAGGAACAGTGCAAACTCGAACTTCCAATATGTACTTCTGGTGACCAGGAGTGCAAAGTCAGAATGCTTTACATCCATAATATTTATACAGTTCACAAACTGAATATCCATATTTGATAATGTTTCATTAAGATATTACGTCAAGATAAAGGTACATCTTCTAATGGATGTCGAGTTTACAGTGCATTCACAGATCAAGTTTGCAGTGTAGAACAATTTAAAAAACTGGTACAACATTCATTAATGAAATCAGATCTCTCTGTGTTTTATTCTATCTCTGTTGGAGGTCTGTCCCTTGTCTGTGATCATGCTGCCCTTCAGTAATTTTGTGTAATTTTATAATTTATTGCTTTAACAATAAAAAATTCAGATCTGTCCTTTAGTTTCAAGATCAGTGGAATAGGTTTCATTCCTTTAAGATCTTTTTGGACGACGCATTTTATTGAGTTCACTGCAGATTTTTACGTACCCACTTATCATGAATATAGAACACTGCTGACGTGTAATAATTGCTTCACTAACTAATGTTTTTCAGATGCCCTTTCACGGAATTTGCTGCTATCAGCATGTTTCCTGGAAAACAGTGCATGCTAACAGTAAACTGCCAGTTTCTGGATCAAACTCCACAGGGTTCTTCTATTCAATCGCCCTGATTTTCATTAATTTGCTAAAAAAAAGTGGCTGTTGTGCTGAGTGGTTTTATTTCTCAAGATTTATGGCACTGTAAAAAGTGATTGCTTTCTGTTGGCCTCTTCACAGTTACAAAGACCAAGCTGAATTACTCTGCACGAGTCCTTTTCACCACACTGCAACAGAACTCAGAGCTAAAGAACTAAGCCAGACAAGCGGACCCCAAAGTGATGACGGCACTTGTGTTTCCCATTGTCTGGATATCAGCAGTGATCCTTGAAGTAAAATCCCGGAGTGGCATGGTGTCTCCAGAACTACAGGACTGTGTACTGTTGTGATGACCTTTCATAGTTAAACTCCAGTGCTTGGCGTTCCGATGATTTACACTGAAGTTACAGCAGTAGATTGGGCAAACTCAGTGGAGCTTCAGGGCCCTGATTATCCATAATTTAAAATTGCAGATGGTCGTATCGTGGCGACAAGCCAGTAGATAAATCTCCCTCTCCATTTAACTGCCCCTGTCTGATTACCAGCGGGTGGGCGGGTGCTTAAAATCCCCCCAATATATCATGAGCCTTGTCCTGCCCTTACCAACCAAACATGACACCTCACCTCCAAACATCGTGTCACCCATAGCCTCTCCTGTTGGGCTATTATCTGCAGAGCTTACTCTTCATGCAAACTCAGAATTTTCAGTATTGGTATCTCTCTCCTAATTGCAATTCTCTGTTAGTTGTTGTGCACGAGTTTTAAAGGTTGCACTCTATAGCCCTTGACATCCCTCTCTCCCCGCAGCGGTAACCCAATGAGGAGCGGTATTAATGACCCTAACTCGCCCTGCCATGCATAATGAGGCCGCCGCGATGGGAGAAAGCTTCAGCAGGTTAGTGGCAGTCACTTGGACAGATAGCCATCCTGCTCCACTACCGACTCTCCGACAGGAGAATCCAGTCCCCTTTGTCTCATGACACCTTTCCCAACAAGGGCATTGCCCATACTGGATTCAGTGATGAGTAACAAAACAGAACTAGTTAGCAATCTGACAGTAAGGGAGAATCTTGCAAATAGTGGCCATAATATGATTACATTTGATATTAGGATTGAGAGGGAGAACGGAGAGTCATAAATCAAATTTTTAAATTTAAGTAAGGTAAACTTCAAAGCAATGAGAAATAAATTGACCACAATAAACAGGGCAGAACTGTTAATGGGTAAACCTACAGACGAACAATGGGAAGTATTTAAAAGAAGTATTTGGTACAATATAAAACCAGTACATACCTCTAAAAGGCAAAGGCGCCACTTGTGTAGTTAAGTAGCCGTGGTCAACAATTGAGATAAGAGGCAATATCAAGCAATAATGAAAAAGGCTTACACAAATGCAAGGAAAAGGGTAAATCCAATGGACGGGGAGCTATAAAAAGCAACAAAAGGGTACAAAGAAGGTAATAAGAGGTGCAAAATGAAAGCCTGTCGCACCCTTGTGCTGTATGAGCCTCCTGATCCCCTGGTGTTGCCTGGCCAGAAACCTCAGGAGTGTGTTCGTGATGCACATTAGGAAGCAAGGCCTCTGCCCCAGTTATCTGTGTCCCCTACACCCAGCTCATACCTATGCCATGAGTGGTGGAATTTTTTATGTTTATATAGTTTGCATTGTATAATGGATCAGTATTTCTAAGCCTTCAAAGTGCAATTGTTTTGACATAAATCTCAATATTTGGTCAATGGAGCTACTGGTTTAAATGGTTAAGAGTATCTTATAGTCACCAATTACTATGGCATTGGCAGATGATACAGAGCAGGTCATCTGCCAGCTTCTCAGGAGAATAAGAAAAGGGAAAAATGCATGCTGAAAGTAGCTCTGGTATTGTCCTGATCTGAGCAGATGGCCTCCACTTCGCACCTCCTTTGACAGTATTATTGAGACCAAGAGGCATTCATGAAGCATATGACAGGCCTAAACCCACATCCTGACTCAATTAAAAAAACCCACATCCTGATTCAATTAAAAAACTATCCTAGCCAATGGATTGCATGAGTATAGTGCAGTACTGCCAAGGTTCACTATTATATTTTAACACTCAGAAGTCCTCAAGGACTTGACACAACAACTAATGGTCTACTTACAACTATTTTTCTTAACTGGATTTGGTTTTTACTACAGTTAGCACCATTATAAGGTTCAATATCTGTGACTACTGTAGTACAAGCCTACAGGTTACAGTTTGCAATTTTAGCAATGCTTAATGTGTTCACATGGCATTCCTTGGAGACACTTTAACAGAGACATTAGCCCATTAACCCAGGGCTTAGGGCCTAGGCAGCTGAGGCACGGCTGCCAATGGTGGAGCGAAGAAAATCATGGACGTGTAAGAGGCCAGAATTGGAGGAGCGCAGAGATCTCAGAGGGTTGTAGAGCTGGCAGAGGTTGGAACTAAAGCTTTAAGAATTCAGTCATTGGATTGTTTCAAAGTCTTTTGGGGAAAAAAATGAAGGAACTCAAGTTCTTGCAGGTGATACAACCATTACTTCAGCGCAAACTTACTGATGCACGCTGGGTAATTCTGCAAACTGCATATGCTCTGTATACACAGAAGTGGTTGAAATCTCTCTCAACTCTTCTAAGGGAAAAATATCTAGTGAGAGCCCATAAATATAAACAGAAAATGCTGGAAATACTCAGGTCAGGCAGCATCTGCAGAGAAAGAAACAGAGTTAACGTTTCAGGTCAGTGACCTTTTGTCAGAACTGGAAAATGTTAGAGATGAAACAGGTTTAAGCAAGTAAAGAGGCAGGGAAAGCAGGGAGGGGAGGAAAGAATAAAGGGAAGGTCCGTGATAGGATGGAAGGCAGGAGAGATTAAAAGACAAAAGGGATGATGGTGCGAAAGAAACATCCCTTGTTAAGTAAAGAAACAAAAGATGGGTCTAGACAAGCTGTAAATGGCAACAGCAGAATCATTACCAACACCTGCAGTCCGAAAAAAATGGGAGCAGTGATTCTGATCTGTAGTGAAAGCCCAGGTTTTGAGACAGGTTGAGCCTTGAGGTAAAGACTTTAAGGACGTATTAAAAGACACAAAAGATATTTAATTGGGTAACTTTAATCAAGTTTTGTGACATATGTAATTTTTTAATGTTTTTATTTTGTTTGAAACTTTGGCCACGATTTTAATTACTGAGGCGGCTTGGAGTCGGGTTGCGTGATGGGTGGGTTCCGGAGCCGCTTCCGGTGGGATCAGCTGTGGATGTCCGATTTTAATGAAATCAGCTTGTTGAATTCATTGGTCCAATGTGTGCGATCCGGTCGGCTGGCCACCTCTGATGACGTCATCATAGCAGCTGCTTTTAAAGCTCCCATTCAGCCTCAGCCTTTCTCTCCTGCATTCTGATGGTCTGTGAATTTGTGATAACTACAATGAGTTCTTCCAGAGGCAAGGTAGCTCCACACTTTAATGATGAGTCTCTCCATGCTCTTGTCGATGCTGTAAGAGGGTGCATGGAGATTCTCTTCCCTCCGGATGGCCAGAAGAAGCCTCCTCAGCAGACCAAGGCAGCCTGGCTGCGCATTGCTGAGGAGGACAGCGCAAGGTCCATATCGCGCTCCTGGATCCAGTGCAGGAAATGGTTTAATGATTTTGTGCGAACATCAAAAGTGAGTATCCCATCACACTTATGTCAATCTGTTTCCCTTCTCTTATCACCAGCACTCTCCTTTGTAAGCCTGCTCCTCCACATCCCACCTTATCCTTACCTATCTATCTCTGTACAGCTTCAGCATCCAGCCTATGCACCATTTAGACTCGCTCTCACTGTTATGCAGTGACAACTAACAACGCACAGGGAGCTAGCTTCCTCTTGGCACCTCACCCCATCTTTATCTCCCTCAAAGCTTCTATGGTAGGGATTATTCACACTCACTCCATCACTGTGGTTGAAACTCCGCTTGTGTCCCTCCTTGCAGAAAAGATAGCCCACAGTAAGAGGGAGAGAGCACTGAATGGAGGAGGTACACCAACCATAGCAACCTTGATAAGTGCTGAGGAGGCTGCACACAAAATTGTTGGAGGTGACGAGGATCTGGAAGTGGGCGATGGAGAGACGGGCACACTAGAGGAAGCTGGTGACATAATAGAGTTTCATCCCTCTCATTGACATTTAGTGATTGCAATGGCATATGATGTTCATAGAGAATTGCTTTGTATCATCTGCACAAAAGGATGTGTCTGCTACATCAGTATCAGATGTCTAAATCATACCTTTACCCTCCCACAGGACCATCGAGCGCCCCCCTCCCCACGATCCAGGACGAAGACCCGGGCGACTCCTCAGAGGAACCTGAAGTCTGAGGGAGCAGCGTCACCAGGACTCAGCGCACCCAGCACCAGCGCAGCAATGCACACCTTGGTGGAGTCCTCGTGAGTTAGAGTAGTGTTGCCACCTTGTCTATCACAGCGCACAAGTGAGCATCAGCAGATGGTGGAGCCAGTGACAGCAGTGGAGAGTCCTCGGCGGAGGTCGTAGGACTCTCCTAGCTCTGCTGAGCTGCATGCAGACACTGTGCCTCTGGAGTCATCCAGAAAAAGAGCGGTTTGTGAAACACAGGAACAAGTGCAGGAGTCTCTGGAAGGGTTTGACTCCAGGGTAAGTGCGAGTGTGGATAGAATGGAGGAGTCCCTCTGTAACATCAGCACTGCCTTTGTGGAGGCAATGATGCATGAATGCAACTCCATGCATAGGATGGCAATTTCCATGGAGAGGCTGGCTACCGCCATGGAGGAAATAAGTCGCCAGAGTCAGGAAAACATGGTGACTATTCAAAATAGATTGTCATCTCTGGAGGAGAGATGGGCAGCTATTGAGCAGAGAGACCAGAGCTTCATGGACATCCTTGTGATGAGGACTGCCAGTGCAGATACGGGTCCTCCTGGCCCTCCTGATGTGCAGCAAGGTGCTCTCCAGCCACTTGCCAGCACTGACGTGCGATTGACCCATGAGAGGGATGTTGGTGGCAAACAGTTGATTGTGTGGCCTATGTATTCTGGGAAGTGGCAAATGCGCACTGAGGGCTCAGGGTGACTTGCATTTGTAATGCTGATGGTGAAAGTGATAGAAAATAACCGGGTATAGCAGAGATGATGTATTAGAGAGCCATATGGTAGCCACCTATGGTTGAATAGCAAGCTTATGCGAATATGGCATGGCAGTGTGCATACCCTGCTTGACGATGGGATGCTGCATTGGTCACAACAGGGCACGCAAGGTGCCCCTCCTCCTCCTCTTCTTCCTCTTCCTCCTTCTCCTCTTCCAAGGGAGATCTGCGCTGAGCCACACGGCTGCTGCTCCTCCGATTATGAGGACCAGGATGAGAGGACATAAATGTTTCCCATCCCCTTGCTATAGATTTCATTTGAGGCAACAAGCTTGCAAGCGCACAGTCGAAGTGGCCTGAAATTATTCCATTCAGGTCACACTGCAGATGGGTGTCAGCTTGAACAGTCACAAGGTCAGTTGATGTGCAAAATCCTATCCCAAACCTCCAGCAACAATGTTGTTGCATTTGAATGTCAGCCATGTTTCAGGGGCTCTTTTAAAGCGCTCCAATTAATACAAATAATGTCCTCCAGCAACTTGTCTCTTTGAACCTGGCCTGTTTCTGACAAGATGGGAAACAGGAGCCAGAAGCATGAAAATGAGAAACCTCTATCAAAATAGGATTAGCAAGGCAGTTAACAGGCTGTTAACTACCTGTCCCACCGGTTCCAGTCGGGTCAGTTTGGAAAATCGCATGGGGGCGGGATGGCGGCAGCTTGGCAGTCTGAAGCCATTTTTTCCGATTTTTGCTGCAGAACCACCTCCAAACCCACTCCTCAGGGCTATTAAAATCGAGGCCTTTATTTTGCACATTACTGAAATGTATTAGTTTACTGCACCACTGCAGTGGGAAGCAGCAGAGAGTAGGAATAAACGGTTCGTTCTTTGATTGGCAGGATGTTCCCCAGGGATCTGTACTGGTGCCTCAGCTTTTTATCATATATATTAATGAATTGGATGAAGGAATAGTTGTATATCTAAGTTTGCAGATGACACTAAAGTTAGGGAACACAGTAAGCTGTGTGGATGGAAGCAGGATGTCGCAAAAGAACATAGACAACTGGCCGGAATTTTCCATACCCTGGGCGGGTCGGGTGCGGGCGGTCGCCGTGGCAGGTCGCGACCCCATTTCTGATTTCATGCCACTCCTCAGATCGACTTTGCATTAATGGGGCCTATTAAGACCGCCCTGTGTGTTTCCCGGCCCTATTAAATGGTGCAGGTCTGATTACATCATCAATGAAGCATTTTCAGCCAGGATATTTAAAGGAGCCATGGCCACATTGCATTTGAAGGTTCATCTAGGAGTGTGCAGGCAGTACACTGCACAATTCGACTGCTGAAAAGAGTGACAAATATGACTGCATTGAGACAGAGGGCTGCAACCAGGTTCTCCGATGACTCCCTCCATATGTTTGTGGAGGGAGTCAGAGCACGCAGGGAGGTCCTCTTCCCTTCTAATGGGCAGAAGAAACCTCCCCAGGAGACCAAAAGAGCCTGGCTCCAAATAGCAGAGGTCAACAGCAGGAATGTGGTCAAGAGGACTTGGGTGCATGCCGGAAATGTTTCAATTATCTCAATAGATCAGGAAAGGTTAGTACAAAGCCACACTCAACTTCAGCCTGCTGTGCCTCTCATAACATCCCCATCACACTGCCTTCCCAACCCTACTGCTGCACATCCTTACTCCCACCAACATACCTTGCACATCCACCCATCCCTCTCTACCTACATTACCACATCCCCATCTGACTAACCACCCCTGACACTCACCCTCATTCTAATGCAATCATACCAACAAACACACAGGGAGGTCACTTGGCTTTGGCACCGCACTCCATCATAGTCTCCCTCTAAAGATGTAACCCATCCATTCCTTACACTCATTCAATTACTCTCACTCAACCTTCTCTTCTTTCCCTCCTTGCAGGAAGAGAGCCCACAATAAGAGAGAGAGAGGGAGAGAACCGGAGGTGGAACACCATCACTGGTGACCATAACATCAGCAGAGGAAGCTGCCTTGGAAGCTTCTGGAGTCGCCGAGCAGCTGAAGATGGGAGACGGACATCTCAGCAATCTGGTGACAGAATTACATATCACACAGCTAAATGGCATACATCAGTCACTCATATGAGGACTGATGTCAGCAGCCACTGAATGGTCATCATGTGCATAATGGTATCTGTACCCATTCTTCATATGGCATATCTAACTCATCTCTTTACTCTCCCACAGGTCCATCAAGAGTCCTCCCTCCACTGTCAAGGAGGAAGAGGAAGACGACTCCTCAGAGGAGCCTCCAGCCTCTGAGGGCACACCGTCACCAGACATAAGCACACCCAGCACCAGCTCAGATACGCACACCTGGGTGGATCCCATGTTAGATAGAGTAGTGTTGTCATCTGGTGTCTCACAAGTCACAAGTGAGCAAAAGCAGATGGTGGAGACAGGGACAGCAGTGGAGACTTCTCGCTGGAGGGTGCAGGACGCTCCCAGCTCTGCTTGTTACGGGGGTGGTAGTGGACCCAAATGCAGACCGACAGCCAGAGACCTAAGGTGGAGTAAAACTCAAAAGATGCTTTAGTAGAAGGCTCTTCAAATACAGGACGTACAGAGAATTCTTCAAACAAAAGACCAAAATAACAATTCAAAGAAACAAAAGCGAGTATACAAAACGCAGGGCAAGGACTAAAAACTAACCTGTGACTTGCAGGCATAAGCACTCAAGACTGAGTGGGGCTGGGAATAGTCAGCTTAAATAACAGGCCTGATTACTCTGATGAGACAATTACTCTAATGAGACACAGGTGAGGAGAGAGGTACAGAGACATGGCAGCAGTGTACTGAGGCCTCCTAAACCGCCCTCTGGCGGCCAGCAGAGGAACGTGTAGCTGGGACCCTGACACTGCTCAGCTGCATGCAGATGCTGAGCCTCGGGGGCCATCCAGAAAGAGGGCGTTCCTGGAGGTGCAGCAAGAAATGCCGGAGGCTTTGTCAGTTTTTGCGAGCGCAATGTCTGCAAATGTGCAGAGAATGGAGAAGTCCATCTCCAACATGAGCACCACCATGTCGCAGGCAATGGCAACTGTAGGCTCTTCCATGGATAGGATGGCCACCTGCATGAAACAGCTAATGCACCACTCACAGGAGAATAGATGGCAGAGGTTCATAGACCTCCTTTCTAGGAGGGATGTCAATGTAGTCGTGGGTCCTCTCCAGCTCCTTGCTAGCAGGGAAGTGCGGGTGGCCCATGAGAGGGATGATGAGGAGAGGGGACATAGAAGTGTGAGCTCCTTTCAAAGCGCTTACACTTCTCCCCCATTGCCACACCCTCAGTCAGAGCCCCAGATGCCTCCTCGGACAGCGATGACCGAGTCTGCCCCGGCACAGTCGCAGGAGGAGCAGACTTTGGCAGGGCCATCACCGGCTCCAAAACCCAGAGGACATCTGCCAAAAGTGTCTAAGCAGTCACAACAGGTAAGTGAGCAGGCTGCCTCAACCTCTGTTGAAGCCACAGTGGTAGCACCTCGTAGAAGCATGCATAAGAGAAAGATGAAACACAAGTAGATTCACAAGGGTAGCCACTTGGGTGTTTTGTTGAATGATTCTGTAAAGTTTCCATTACTGTAGTGTTACACATAAAAATCTTTATTTTCACCACTTTCAGTCATGGACAAATTTGTGTGCAACTTTGGGTGTGAATTAGTGAGTTGGAGTGAATTACTTAGGATATACGGCACAAAAACAGGCCATTCGGCCCAACCAGTCCATGCCGGCGTTTATGCTCCACACGAGTCTCCTCCCATTTTTCCTCATCTAAATCTATCAGAATAACCCTCTATTCCCTTCTCCCTCATATGCTTATCTAGCCTCCCCTTAAATGCATCTATACTATTCGCTTCAACCAGTCCCTGTGGTAGCGAGTTCCACATTCTCACCACTCTTTGGGTAAAGAAGTTTCTTCTGAATTCCCTATTGGATTTCTTGATGACTATCTTATATTGATGGCCTCTAGTTATGCTCTTCCCCACAAGTGGAAACATTCTCTCTGTATCCACTCTATCAAAATCTTTCATAATTTTAAAGACCTCTATTAGGTCACCCCTCAGCCTTCTTTTTTCAAGAGAAAAGAGACCCAGCCTGTTCATCCTTTCCTGATATGTATACCCTCGCATTTCTGGTATCATCCTTGTAAATCTTCTCTGCACCCTCTCCAGTGCCTCTATATCCTTTTTATAATATGGCGACCAGAACTGCATGCAGTACTCCAAGTGTGGTCTAACCAAGGTTCGATACAGGTTTAGCATAACATCCCTACTTTTCAATTCTATGGGGACGAAATTCCCCTCGTTTGCGCCTCTGGTGGGCGATGCTACCGACTGCTGCAGGGGTCGCGAACAGTGAGGCCTGCCGATCTCGGGTCGCCATTTAAAGGTGCGGTGGCCGGCCGACATGAAAAAAGTGGCCAATTTTTAAAAAAATGCAGAGCTTGCAGTGGGGAACCCTTCCCTTTAATTGAGACAAGAGTCCCTGCAACGTGGTGCTGCTGAGCACATCGCCCAGGATCGGGATATTCCCCACCTCTTGCGCTCCAAAAGGCAAGTGGAGCACTTGATTTAGCGCTCCACTTCCCTCTTGGAGCAAAAAATGGGAATTACTCAAATGTTTGAAAAGCCTGCCGCTAACCTATTCAAATAATTTTGACTTCGCACCCTAAATGGTCCTCTAGGGAAATTTCTCCCCCTATTCCTCTAGAAATAAACCCTAGTGCTTGGTTTACTTTTTTTATGGCCTTGTTAACCTGTGTCGCAACTTTTCGTGATTTGTGTATTTTACTCTGAGATCCCTTTGTTCCTCTACCCCACCTAGACTCGTACCTTCCAAGTGATGTGACCTCCCTATTCCTCCTACCAAAATGTAATACCTCACATTTATCTGTGTTGAACTTCATTTGCAAATTATATGCCCATTCTGCGAGTTTATTAATGTCCTCCTCAGTATTGACTATCCCCCCCAATTTGGTGTCATCCGCAAATTTAGAAATTGTGTTTTTAATTCCAAAGTCTGAATCGTTAATATAAATTGTGAACAACAGTGGTCCCAGCACTGATCCGTATGGAACACCACTACCCACCTTCTGACACTGTGAATAGCTACCTTTTACCCTTACCCTCTGCTTTCTGTCCTGAAGCCAGCTAGCTATTGGTTCTGCTACTTGTCTCCTGACTCTGCATTCTCTGACCTTGTTCATCAGTCTATTATGGGGTACTTTATCGAAGGCCTTTTGAAAATTTAGATAAATTACATCATCTGCATTACCATTGTCTACTCTCTGTTACCTCTTCAAAAAATTCAATGAGGCAGTGACTAGTGGGGTACCGCAGGGATCGGTGCTAGGACCCCAGCTATTCACAATATATATAAATGATCTGGACGAGGGAACTAGATGTAATATCGCCAAGTTTGCAGATGACACAAAGCTGGGTGGGCATGTGTGCTGTGCGGAGGATGCAGAGAAACTCCAGTATGATTTGGACAGGTTGGGTGATTGGGCAGATGCATGGCAAATGCCGTATAATGTGGATAAATGCGAGGTTATCCACTTCAGTGGCAAAAACAGGAAGACAGATTATTATTTGAACGGCAATAGATTGGGAAAAGGGGAAGTGCAACGAGACCTGGGTGTCCTTGTGCACCAGTCGCTGAAGGTAAGCATGCAGATGCAGCAGGCGGTTAAGAAGGCAAATGATATGTTGGCCTTCATAGCGAGAGGATTCGAGTACAGCTGCAGTTGTACAGGGCCTTGGTGAGACCACACCTTGAGTATTGTGTGCAGTTTTGGTCACCTTATCTGAGGAAGGGTCTTCTTGCCATGGAGGGAGTGCAGCGAAGATTCACCAGACTGATACCTGGGATGGCAAGAATGACGTATGAAGAGAGATTGGGTCGATTAGGCTTATATTCGCTAGAGTTTAGAAGAATGAGAGGGGATCTCATTGAAACTTATAAAATTCTAACAGGACTAGACAGACTAGATGCAGGAAGGATGTTCCCGATGGCGGGGGAGTCCAGCACCAGGGGTCACAGTCTAAGGATAAGGGGTAAGCCGTTTAGGACTGAGATGAGGAATTTCTTCACCCAGAGAGTGGTGAACCTGTGGAATTCTCTACCACACAAGGCAGTTGAGGCCAATTCATTAAGTATATTCAAGAAGGAGTTACATATATTTCTTAAGGCTAAAGGGATCAAGGGATATGGGGAGAAAGCAGGGACAGGGTACTGAATTTGGATGATCAGTCATGATCTCATTAAATGGCGGAACAGGCTCAAGGGGCCGAATGGCCTACTCCTCCTCCTATCTTCTATGTTTCTATATTTCTATGTTGGTCAAGCAAGACTTTCCCTTTTGAAATCCATGCTGACTATTCATTACTATGTTATTGGTTTCTAGATGTTCTTCTATTTTCTTCTTTAGTAGGGATCCCATAATTTTTCCTGCCACCGATGTTAAGCTGACTCATCTATAATTCCCTGGACATGTTCTATCCCCCTTCTTAAATATAGATATTACATTAGCTATCCGCCAGTCCTCTGGCACCACATTTTTCTAAAGAATTGTATTAAATATGTGTAGTAATGCCTCTGCTATCTCTTCCCTAGATTCTTTTAAAATGCGTGGCTGCAATCCATCTGGACCAGGGGTTTTATCCCCCTTGACTTTGATTAGTTTATTTAATATATCCCCTCTTTATATTTTTAATTCACTTATCTCATTATTAAACTCATCATCCAATGTCATGTCCACCTGTTCTATCTCCCTGGTAAATACTGAAGTAAAATAATTATTTAATATTTCTGCCATCTCTCTATCATTACCTGTGACATTATCCTGTCTATTCCCATCCTAACCTTCCTTTTTTATTGATGTGCCTGTAAAATATTTTACTATTTTGTTTTATGTTCCTTGATAATTTAATTTCATAGTTGCCCTTTGCCTTCCTAATTGTTTTTTGACTTCTCTCCTAATCTCTTTGTATTCTCCCTTATCATGCACTCCCCTGCTGTCTATGTACTTAATGTATGCCTCTTTCCTTACCCTCAATTGTTCCCTTATGGCTTTTTTCATCCATGGAGTCTCATTAATGTTTAGTTTGTTCTTTCCTTTTAGCAGAATATATTGTTCCTGCACTCTGCTGAACACCGTTTTAAATGTTTCCCATTGCTGCTCTACATCGTTTGCCAATATTGTTGCCCATTTTATTTTCCAAAGTTCTGTTCTCAGCCCCTCAAAATCAGCTTTTCTCCAATCTATTAACCTGGTTTTCATCATACTTATGTCGTTCTCAATTATCATCTTAAAGCGTATTATATTATAGTCACTATTGCCTAGATGTTCCCTTACTTTTACTGCTCTTATCTGCTCTGGTTCATTCCCCATTACTAGATCCAATAGCGAATCCTCCCATGTTGGGCTTCTTACATATTGGGTTAGAAAGGAGTCCTGTACACATTGTAGGAACTCCATTTCCTTATCCCCTTTACCTACCTCTTCTGTCCAATTAATATCAGGGTAATTGAAATCCTCCATGATTATTATTCTATGTTTTTTTTTACTAATTTCCCTAATTTGTCTGCATATTTCTTCCTCCACCTCCCTTCCACTATTAGGTGGTCTGTAGACTACAGCTATTAGTGTGATTGATCCTTTATTATCTTTTATCTCTATCCATATGGGTTCTATTTTTGTCTTGCTGATAGCTGCATCACTTTTTTCTACTGCCATTATGTTATCCCTAATAAGTACAGTTACTCCACCTCCCCTTTTCCCCTCTCTATCTTTTCTAAATATGTTATACCCTGCAATGTTTAATTCCCAGTCCTGATTTTTCTGTAGCCATGTCTCAGTAATCCCTACTATGTCTGGTTCCTCGCAATGCACGATTGCCTCCAGCTCCCCTGTTTTATTACAGACACTGTGCATTGCTGTACAGTTTAACTCATTTTTAATAGGATTTCCTCTCACTTTATGGTTAACCATCATTTTAGGCTCCTGGGGGGATAAATTCGGTGGAGCTGCAAATGGGGCGCCCAGCTCAGCTGGGCACCGGAATTACCGCTGTGATTGGAGCAGTTGCGACCGCCGGAAATTCAGCTTGTGCGCCCCAAGAGGGACACGGGGCGCTGCTCGAGGCACCCCGTGTCCCTCTTAGGGTGCTGAAACTGAATATCACAGCGCAACGTGCCGCAGCGCCACGGCGCGCTGTGATACTGCAGGCCTTCCTCCCATTCTTAAGGGGGAGGGGCCTGCACCAGCGCGATCAGAGATCGCGAGTGCCAGCAAAAGAGCCCGGCACCGAGAAGTGCCGGGCTCTCGGAAAACAGCCGGCACTGCCACGGGGGGAGATCAGGAGGCCGGGGACGGAGGTGCTGGCAGGCGGCCACCGAAAAAAAACGGCCGCCCCGCACCTCCACCTTAATTTGCGCCACTCCCGCCACAGGTAGGCCCTGTGAACCGGGCGCGATTTGCGAACGGCGCTACAGAGGCGGGGGCTACCAAATATCGCGATCGGGGTGGTGGCGGGGCGCTGCGCACACCGATGACGTCATTGGTGGCGGCGCAGCGCAACAAGCTAACGCCGCCATTAGCGCCCCAGCTAAATATCGCGGGAGGCGTGGCCAGTGGCGCTAAAGCCACGGAGTGCCCTCTTTAGGCGCTAACTGGTGGCGCAGCCCACCGAATTTCTAGGCCCTGTTCTATAACTCTATTTATTCCCTTGCCATCAATGTCCTCCCTTACTTTATTCTTTACTATGCTCTCTTTGCCTGTTTTGTTATGTTTCTTGTAGATCCCTCCCCCATTTTACTAGTTTAAAGCCTTTGCCACCTCCCTATTTGCCCTTTCCTCTAGGACACGGGTCCCATCCCGGTTCAGGTGGAGCCCGTCCCATCGGTACAGCTCCTTCCTGTCCCAGAACTGGTGTCGGTGTCCCATGATAAGGAACACCTCTTTCCCACACCAGCCCTTTAGCCACGTATTAATTCTCCTGATCTGTCTGCTTCTATGTGAATTTGCACATGGCTCAGGCAATAATCCAGAGATTGTTACCCTCGAGGTCCTGCTTTTTAATTTAGAGCCTAACTCCTGATACTCTTTCAGCAGGATCTCCTCCCTGTTCCTACCTATGTCGTTTGTTCCAACATGGACCATAACAACTGGATTTACCCCCTCCCTTTCCAAGTTCCTCTCCAGCCGATGTGAGAATGGTGAGACATAATGTTACCTTCAGCAACGGTGGTCAGAGTGAAAGGAATGGCTTGGCCATTGTAGGGATGCTTCATGGTGTTGCTGTGGGGTGGTACCAACCTGGCGCAGCATGTGGCAGTCATATGGGTGTAATGCGTAAAGTTAAGTAATCTGGCTGTGATGAGCCCATCCCTGGCCTCCCAGGCAGTTTCCTCCTGCTCCTCCTCCTCTTCGTCTTCCAGCTGATGCTCCTCCTCCTCCTTCTCTGAAGAGGCTGTGCGCTCAGTGCCTTGCTCCTCCTGCAGCGCTAATTCGTGCTGCTGCGCTCTGTTGTGCAGGGTGCAGCAGACAATGGCAATTCTGAAGACCCTGGCTGGTGCATACTGAAGGGCTCCTCCAGATCTGTCAAGACATTTGAAGCGCATTTACAGCATGCCTATTGTCTGCTCTGACACATCGGGTGGAAATGTGGCTTTCAGTGGCCCAGAAATTCGGGTCCCAACGCGTGAGTACACACGGGGTACTCGCGCGTGGACCCGATGGAAGTGCCGGTTTCTTGCATGTACTGCGCATGCGCGGGAAACCGGCACTTCCGTTCCTCAGAACGAAGGGGTTCAGAGGTCAAACGCGTGGGCGTGGGAGTCTGCGCGTGCGCTTTGAACATACGTTTTTTTTTTACAGGTTTTTCCGTGAGGGTAAGCCTTTAGATTTTAGAAATGTAAAAACCAGGCGTAAGGCCTGCATTTTAAAAGGTAAGTGGTCAATTAATTAAAATTAAAACATTTTTTCCACAGGTTTATTATTTTTAAATACTTTAAAGCAAGATAAGTTTATTTTTAGCCCTGTTTTTTTATAAAATTATTTTTTTCAAAAATTTAAATTATTGTTTAAAATAGTTATTTAATGTAACTTATAGTTTATTTTAAAAGTGTGATTTAAAAAAAAAATTATTTGAAGGTTTACTGTTACTTTGGGGTCCGTATATTCATAAGTTTAGACAGGTCTTCCTGTCAATCTTATGAATAGGCTTTTCCTTCCTCTGATTGGCTGCCCATGGCTCACGTGATCCCAGGGGACGCATCGCACTAACTACGCCCCTGGGACACGCAAGCACAGCGCGCCGGTAGCTGGGCCAGGCCCCGGAGCGGAATTCCACTGGAGCCCAGAGCTCAACTGCCGGCGTGCAAGGTAAGTGCAGGTCAGGGGCTTGCACCTGCGGGAAGCCTCCGCCCGAATTTCTGGGCCATTGTATCTTTCCTGAGCCTCAGTAATTGGCCTCCTCAAGGGTGTCATGAGCCACATCTTCAGTAGATAGTCCTTGTCTCCAAGCAGCCAGCCGGAAAGTCTGTTTGGTGGAGCGAAGAGCTGAGGGAGGGTGGACTGGTGCAGGATGAGTCACGGCAGCTGCTAGGGAATTTGGTGGACACATGCATGCTGATCTTCCTATGGTTGCAGACGTACTGCACATTGAGGGAGTGGAAGCCCTTGTGGTTGACAAAGACTCCTGGGTTATGATGGGGTGCCCTGATGACCACGTGTGCAGTCGATAACGCTCTGCACCCGTGGCAAGCCAGCCAGAGTGGCAAAGCCAATGCCTGCTTAGTAACACTGGCTTCATCAGTGGCAAAATTGATATAATTGGCAGACTTGTCAAACAGGGCATCGGTGATGCATCTGTAGGCAGCCTGTCTGCTGCAGATCCCTAGAAAGAGCCTAAGGCAAAGAAGTTGAGGGCGCTGGTGACTTTGACAGCCACTGGTAAGGCATGTCCACCTGCTCCTCTGGGCTGTAGGTCTTGCTTGAGCATTGTGCAAATGTCTATGACGACCTGGCGCGATAGCCTGAGCCTCCTTTGGCACTGTTGCTCAGTCATGTTGAGGAAGCTCATCCTCTGCCTGTATACACTGTGTTGGGGGTTTCACCTCTGGCGCAGTGCAGCCCTGCGCTGATGCCCTTTGTCCTGTGCAGCATCAGGTGGTTGAGGAGAAGATTGGTGGTGTTGTTGTTGGTACTGCTGGTGTGCCTGGTGCTGCTGGTGTTGGGGCTCATCGTAGTCCGATTCTGAGGACCAAGGTGAGACAGTATAAATGGTACCCATGCTGATGGAATAGATGGCAGGTCAAGTAGCGATGACAGAACAATCTGTCAATGATGTGATAGGTTCTAACAATAAGGTGACACTGGATGGCAACTTTGCTGGAAACACTTGCAGCCTGTAGAAAGCTAAATCTGTGCTGGCAATGCAGTCAGCAACAGCTTCTGCCTGAGGAAAGTGATCAGCTGTGTGGTGGGAGTTTTTATTGTATTTTCCATTCTGTGCACTAATCCGCTGGATCAATGGCCACTCAACCTCCGCCTCTGGTTGACAGACGTGGTTCCCGAGCTGTGTGATTCCCGTGATCATCCAGTGAAATTCGAAAGGTAGGGTTAAAAATACTCTTAAGGGTCTGACAAGTACCTAATAGCGATTTCAATTAGCTCGCCCGCCTCTGCCGGTCGGGTTGCTGCCGCAAACGTGCCCGAGGGAAACACGCATGGGGGCGGGATGGCAACGGGTTCCTGACCCACTGCAAGATATTTCAATTTCCCACCTGACCCGCCTCCGATCGCTTCCGCACAAACCCCAGAAAATTCAGGCCAAAGTGCATGGACAAAATTACGGCAGATGTGGAAGAGTGAGGTTATCAACTCTGGATCTGAGAAAGATAAATCGGACTAGGAGCTGTGGAGGAGCAAAGGGATTTAGGTGTCCGTGTACATAAATCACTAAAAGCTAATGCTCAGGTAGAAAAAGTAATCAAAAAGGGCTCATGCAATTTTGTCCTTTATCTCAAGGGGGTTGGAATTCAAAAGTGAGGAAGTGATGCTTCAGTTGTATAGAGCCTTGGCCAGACCCCACCTGGAGTACTGCATTCAGTTCTAGGCACTGAACCTCAGGAAATATATATTGGCCTTGGAAGGGGTACAGAACAGACTCACCAGAATTATACCAGGGCTTAAAGGGTTAAATTGTGAAGACAGGTTACATAAAATTGGCTTGTATTCCCTTAAGTTTAGAAGGTTGAGGGGTAATCTAATCAAGGCGTTTAAAATGATAACGGAATTTGATAGGGTAGATGCAGAGAAACTATTTTCTCTGATGGGGAATCCAGAACAAGAGGGTATAATTTTAAAATTGGAGCTAGGCCATTTAGGAGTGAAATCATTTAGCACTTCACACAAAGGGTTGTGGGAATCTGGAACTCTTTCCTCCAAAAGGATATGTTAATAGGGTTAGATGAAGAGGGGTGGGCGGAGGCTCATGTGGAGCATAAGTACCAGCATGGATCCGTTGAGCTATATGGCCTGTTTCTGTGCTGTAAATACTTTGTAATACTTTGTAAAAGGCTGTGGATGCTGGGTCAGTTGAAATTTTCAAGACTGAGATCGATAGATGTTTGTTAGGTAAGAGTATCAAGGGAAATGGAAGCAAAATGGGTAAAGGGAGTTGGTGCAGATCAGCCATGATCTAAATGAACAGACTTGAGGGGCTGAACTGGCCTACTCCTGTTCCTATTTATTGGAATTTATCTTGGATTTACCATTAGAGGTGTTGAACCAATTAAAGAAAGGTATTTCAGCCAGAAAAACCTCCACGGATATATTTAAGCACCTTGGAACCCTTCCTACTGCTGATCCTCAGCTCCAACATTCTTCCACTTGTTGTTCCATAAAGTAATGGCCCCTTTAACTATCTGCTGCCTTGAAAGGACTCTACTGCTCCTAATCTGCCCTGCATGTATAATTAACCCTTGGAAGTCACCTCAGTGGGCAGGCGGAAGCTCCGCCCACTGATAACTCGCCAAAAGGAGAAGAATCCAGCCCCTGATATCTCCATGAAATGGAAACACAGGAATGTGTATATTTCAGCACAGTGCTCTGTATCAAAAGCAGTTTAAGGAAAACATTGTGGATTTGTTCTTCTTTTCGCTTACATCTGTTAAATAGTAAATTTCTGTGCAAGATGAGCTGTGCCATTAAAGGGAAATGGAATATTTTCCACTTCTTACACCCAGCATCATTCCCAAGGCAGGTATAATATGACTAGATACAGAGTAAACGGTGGATTTTCCTGTACTGGTGCTATTCGGGGGCAGGTTTGCCTTCTGTCTTCAGTAGAATGTTGTGGGCAGGCATTGGGTGCACGTGAGGGCAACAGCACTAATAAAGAGACCAGTACAGTAAAAGTCAGTTTCCCAACCATCCTTGTAGCTTCTCTAAGTGAGTCTGTCAAAATAGTGGCAATTTATGCTAAACTACAGGCAGTTTCGTGCTGAGTCAATATCCCTTGGAGCTATGTTGAGGCTGCACAAATCTCAGAAAAGAAACGGCAGTCGGGTGTTCCACCATTATATAAATACAATATTGTGCTACATGTGTCCCCTCAGTTATCTTTATTGAGGATCAAGGGGGTTGATTACAATTGACCATCTTGTTCTATTCCTCATTTCCAATCAAGCATACCTGCTAAAATGAAACAATCCTTATTTGATGTTGTTTTATACGTGCTGCCTTAGTGAGCAATTAAATTCGCTTCGCAGCCCAGTGCACACATCGTGCTGCGATAATGGCTACAATCAACAATCATTGATCTAAGTCTCAAGTAGCACAGCCAGAGGTACATTTTAGTTATAAAAAGTATGTTGTTGAGGTATTCCGCTCTACCATATTGTCTATAGATACTTTTATATTTGAGATTATTTTATAGAAATCTTGAGTTATCCCTAAATTGGAAAGAAAAATAGAATGCCAAAGTTGCCAGGAAATTACTCAGTTTGTAAATCAACAACATTTACATTGTAAGAATTTATTCAGCATAATGGGAATATTAATAATATACAAATACCTCGTAGAATGTGGTCGGCCTTGTCAATCATTTCCAGTTCTGTTTTTTTGGCTGCAATATTTCATTCTTATTCTATAGTCCTGTGACTGGACATACCTTTCCATCATCTCACGTGTATTTTCTTGGCTTTACCATTTTTTCAAACCTGCTGTTTTATTCAATCTAGTTAACTTGGTATGGTTGTCACTGGATTCAGGTGCCGATCACTGACCAATATTGCCATCTTGTGGCTGCAAGTACGTCACATTCTATTATGAATATTCTGTCCATATAATAAAGACGCCAAAAAAAAAGACAAAATAATCATTTGTGGGCAAATGAGTTGAGCCCATACACACATCAAAGATCATATTGGATGATTTGGATTGGCAACTTATTTGCAAATAACTATGCGAATGAGATGCATGCATACTGAAGCATGCTTTGTAGCCAGTATTCGTGTGAATAGGAGGAATAGATGCACAGAGTTCTTTTTCAGTCTCTTCAGCCTCACTGGTCCTTCAGCTGTTACTGCTTCAAATGAAATTTCAGATTTTGCCTTGTTGCCAAACTACTGAAGGGATTTGGAGTTCAAAATATAATGGCCGAGCTCACACATTTAGTAACTTGCCACGCAAAAAAAATTAAAAACCTAAACGTGCAAGGGCAAGTCTAACTAACAGCAGACGTGTTAGATGCCCTGCCACAGCAAATTATGGTCCAATCTTTAGTAGGTTGAATACCCACTGTAAACACATCACTGAATGTCTTCACATACAGTTTTCTCATGGCCAGAAGATAAAAATAACGGTGGCATAGAAAAGGGTCTGCGTGTCTCTTTTGCCATAATGCTGTGTCTAAGTGTGTGAGGACACTGTGGAAGGGACAATTAGTACATTCTCACAGCGCACGTTACTGCATTTTGTTCAGGAATGATAGTAGGGACACCGTACACACAGATCAGGTCAACTCTCCAATCCTAAAGATAAAATTGAAAAAAATTTAAAATAAGGTTATCGGGAATTAAGATCTATTAAAAATAACTTTCACTAAGGGGGTTCTTATAAATAATTGCTTATTGAGAAAGATATTGTAAAATACTTATTGGGAAAGATACTATGAAAGGCCAGTGAATTCGTGGGGCTGGATTTTCTCAATGGGAAGTTTTTGGAGGCGGGACTGCTGCTTGCCGGCTTTCAATCCCGCCTCCATCAGCTTCTGGCCAACCAATGGGATTTTCCCCTGATTGACCTTGTTAAGCCTGCCCAGCGGGCTCAGCAGGCCAATTAGGGGGAAGTCAGTGACAGAGCATGTTAACAGGCAGTTAACAGGCTTTAATCCCTTTCCCACCTCGAGGAGACGGGACCAGGGGCAGGACGGCTTCCCGCCTCCTGGCAAGAGAGCACGGAGGCGGGTTGGGGGCGGGTTTGCCACCCGCCTCCAAACCCGCCTCCTCGGGGTGACAAAATTCAGCCTGTGGAGTTTATCATGGCCCAGCTTGGTAGTGCCCATGCCAAATTCCCACACACACATTGGCCTCGATAGTAACCACCCCCACCCCACCCGACAGGCGGGAGGCGGTCGGAGGGTTTAAACCCTAAAAATCGCAAAACAGGACCCCAACCCAATGCTTACGCGCCTGCTGCCATTTTTACAGCAGTGGGTAGTGAGGTGTGCAAGTGTCCCGTCTTGGAGAGGTGGGGCACTTCAGTAAAATATTTAAATCAGGCTCTCACAGTGCAATTGGAAGCCTGATTTAAATTTGGCTCCAGAAGGTAAGTGCCTTTTATAGCACTCCTTGTGGACCAGGACCCCAACCCCTCAAGGAAACCTTCGGCCTCCCTTTTTGCCGATTGCGCCCTCCCCCACCACCCCCCCCACCCCGAAACATCGCCAGTAAGAGGTATTGCCGGGAACGTCAATGCCAGGTAGATCGTGATGTCAGTGAGTGTGACCGATCGATTTGCAAAATTGATTCTCGCCACTTACCTCACCGCCTGGAGTAAACACCAACAGGGAGAGCTGGCGTGCAGCACCAGGAAGCCGGCTCCAGGGACGTTATTTAAAGGATCGTCAGTAATCACTCACAGCTGTCAGGTTAGTGCAGTTTCAGTGGTTTTTTGTTAGCTTCACCTACTGCAACGGTTTCATTCAGTAATTTCAAGGTTCTTTGCATCAGGAGTCTTCTGGCAACTAAAGGTAGCTACATTTATTCTTCAAAGATTCAAACTGCTACACTTGGTAACATTAATGGAGCTGTACTGGCATGCCACCTTGCCCTCCAGAATCTACGATGGAGGGAGCGTAGGCAGTGAGAAATACGGGAACATGTGCGCAGAGAGATGAGGACAGACATTAGGCTCTCACCAGGAGGCCTTACCCTCCGAGAGTATTCCGAGAGCACTTCTCCTACCTTCAACTAAGCGAGGAGCAGTGTATTAGACAGCTCCATTTCACCAAGGAGGTGGTCACAGAAATCTGCCACCTCCTCCAAACAGACATCCACTCTCACACCAGGATGATTTAAACCCCAGATCCCCTTTGCTCACCACATCGCCATCATTCCATCCCTCTCGCAGCCTATATCACAGCACAAAGCTGAAATGAGAGACACCACAAAAGAATGGTAAGTGAAGTAATAAATTTATCAAAAAGTAGTGTACACAAATTTACACCAAAAATATTTACTTTTCACCCTTGTGCAACCCCTTAGTGCCTGTCATTACTGTGCCTTTGCCTACTCTAGTGCTCCTACAAGTGTTGGCCCAGTGGCTGCAGCACAGCTGGGGGAAGGCTGCTGAGCGTCTGTGCGGGAGACTTCACATAGCCTTGCAGGACGTCCCTGACCAGCTCTGGACCTGGAAGGCCCGGCTGTAGACTACACCATCTCAGCATGGGCAGCAGCAGTCTGGGCTGGCTGGATGACAGGCAGCGACAAGGGCAATGGCAGAGTGGCAGTGGTGGGAGCAGGAATGCTGTCATCCTGAGAGAGGACAGCAGGTTCCTGCTCCAATGACCCACTACCACAAGCACAGATTGTTGGCCTGCTGCGACACCGTGAAAACCCCGGTCGACGGTGGTAGACCCAGCCACGATGGCAGCAGTCAGCACTTGCGTGACATCAAGCTGAGACTGCATGAGAGCAGTCTGAGATTGGATGCCACCAAGCATAGACTGCATTACAGCACTAAGACATTGCGTCGCTTCCATCTGTGCTGCAATGGAAGCTACCATATTGCCCATCATACGCGGCATCAGGTCTGGGTCACCACGCTCTCTCTGGGAGGCTACCATCCTTTGCAGACTGGAAATGATGGGCTCCAGGGTGTGTGCAGAGCCTTGTGCAATGTTGGAGGCGGACTCCTCAATGCTCACCATTGCCGAGAGGCTCTCGGGCACCCCTGCCATTGCACCTATCATCTCCGTGTGCATGCCCATCGCGCTTCTTCTAAAGGCCTCCCTATCGAGGTCCTCATCGGAGTCCTGTGCAGCAGAACTCGCACACGAACTCACTCTCCAGGGAGCTGGCCCCCAAACTACCCTTTCCCCCTGGCCTTGCTGCAGCCCACTCGTCCCTGGTGCCTCACCCTGTGCAGATCCCACTACTATGCTAGCGTCAAAAGCATACGTAGTGCCAGTATCTGAGCAGGTGTCTGCGGGTGAGAGATGCAGTGACGCGGTGTGTTCTTCCTCCTCTTCTTCTCCCGCCTCGCTCTCTACTGTGCCCTCAGGGACATGCTGCTCAGGTGCTTGCTCATTATCTGAAAACATAAAGGCACAAGAATCAGCTTAAGGTGAGGGGAGGAGGGCAGGAAAGGAGAAATGCATGTATACAGCACGATTAGCTAGAAAGTGCAAAACGCTTGTTGGGTGAGGGGGAAGTGGGGTGTGAGAAGGAGTAGGGATGAACATATCGTTGTTGACCCCAAGCGTCACCTGTGGCCACGGTGCCCACCACCTGGCGCCCAATGATTTGCAGCGCTCGATTCTCCAGCACAGAGAGTGGTTGGGTGTCAGCTTATCCCCCACCTGTGGGCTCCTGCTCCCTCCTGTTGTGCGCCACCTTGGCCTGCAAGAGAAAGGAAAGTGTGAGTGAGTGTGGAGCAATGTGTTTGGGTGATGTGCCTGCCATAGGTGAATAGCTGTCATTGTCTGCAAGGCGTGAGATGTGGGTGTGAGTGTTGGTAGGTAGAGATTGTTGGTGGGTGAGTGCTGGGGCTGTGGTGCTTTGGGCAGTGTGAGAAGATTGTGGTACAGATGGTGGTATGTAGCATTTGTTGAAGCATTCACTCACCCTGACCACCTGAGTGAGGGCGTTACATTTCTTCCTGCACTGTGTGTGGGTCCTGGGGACCACAGTGCTGCCCGAGACCTGCTGCGATACCTCCCTCCACATGGTGCGGAAAACTTGTGGCGAGGGCCTCCTCCCACTTGACGGGTAGAGCACCGCCCTCCGTCTCACCACAATGAAAACCAATGCCTCCAAAGCTTCAACGGAGAATCCGCGGGCTCTCTCCCTGGGGCGTGGACCTGCCATGAGCACACCTGGTTCAGTCCTCCAGCTCCTTCTCTTTGTTCTGCTTCTGCTTGCTGAGGCAGCTGCACAACCAGCAATGTTGAGAATGAGGTGCTGCAGCATCAATAAACCTCCCCTTTAAGTAGTGAAAAAAGCCTGTGGAAATGATGAGTTGCAATTAGCCTGCACCCGATATTGGTCCACCTTTTAAGTCTAACGCCAATGAGCTTGGGTTTTAGACTTGATTTAGGGCTCCAATTATTTTATTGAGCAGTGAGCCAAAATTTTCGTGCAGTCTAAAGCATTTGCGCCTGGTGCTAGTTCTCCAACTTTTCTACTGACACTGCCCATTTCTTGGCTGTAACGAATTTCTAGCCCGAAGTCTTTTAGAACGAGGTAACTACTGCAGTTCTTTTTCTGTCCATAAGGTGGAGACTGTAACTTTCAGTAAACACAGATATCATCAGCAGTCTTTTGTAGACGGTTTGAGCTTGGTGCTTTCCCTCACCACTACTCAGTTTACTGATGAACTATACTGCTAACTGTGGTTTATAGTTGGTGTAAGCAATGTTACAGGATTTTCAGAGATTATGACCCTGAAATTCCACAGGGGCACTCCTGGTTTCCCACCGTAACTTCAGTGACCGACCAATAGAATCCCCGGAATCCCAGCATAAACAACTGTTTTCACTGCTTATGGCATTTGTCTGCAGGTTCCATTGATCCCCTACCAAAGTTACGGCTGAAGACCAAGGGAATCCTTGTGGAATTTCAGGACCAGCCATGGCTCAGTTGGTAGAAATCTCACCTCTCAGTCAGAAGGTTTGGTGTTCAAGTCCCACTCCAGAGAATTAAGCACAAAAATCTAGGCTGGCACTGTTGGAGGTGTCGTCTTTTGGATGAAACGTTAAACCGAGGTGTCGTCTACTCTCTCAGGTGGTTGTAAAAGATCCCACAGCACTATATCAAAGAAGAGCAGGGGAGTTATCCCCAGTGTCCTGGCCAATATTTAGCCCTCCATCAACATCATTAAAACATATTATCTGATCATTATCACATTGCTGTTTGTGGGAGCTTGCTGTGCAGAAATTGGCTGCCGCGTTTCCTACATTACAACAGTGACTACTCTTCAAAAAAAGTACTTCATTAGCAGTAAAGCACTTTGAGACATCCTGAGGTTGTAAAAAGCGCTATATAAATGCCAGCGTCAGAGAAACGGGGCGCACTGGAGGTGGGGGGAGGCGGTTGTAGGGCTAGAGGAGGTTAGAGGTACGGAGGGGCATAGGGGGATCTAAACACAAGGATGAGAATTTTAATCTTATGACAGAAAACCAGGAGCCAATGTAGGGAAGCAAATACAGGAGTGATGGGTGAGTAGGACTTGGTGCAGAATAGGATACGGGCAGCAAAGTTTTGAATGAGCTGAAGTTTACAGAGGGTAGAGGATGGGAAGCTGGCCAGGAGAGCATTGGAATATTTGAGTCTGGAGGTGACAAACGGTTTCAGCATGGGCTTTGGAAGGAGCAGAGACGGGCGATGTTAGCGAGGTGGAAGTAGATGGACTTTGTAAAGGAGATCAGAAGCTCAACTTTGGGTTGAACAGGGCACTAAAAAGTCACTATCAGTGTGATTAGTTAATGCTAATTCCTGTTCTATTTTCCAATGTGTTCATATTTTGTGTCCATAATTATGTCTACATTCTAAAGGTCCACCTTGTTATATTTCAAATTATAGGCCAACCTTCCACTTTGTTTCCAGGACACTCCTTAAAGAATGACCTGAAAAACACCCCTATGCATCAAATAGAACTGGTATGTATTGAGTACACTATTGCGTAAGCTACTGGTGGCTCCATAAATCAATAGTTCTTGAAGTCCAATATCTTTTTATTTAGAGAACATTAGTTTATTCAAGTGGATTACTGGGTTGCTAAATGTTCAATAAAGTTGCTTTGTGCAACCCTTTGTCTGAATGCCTCCACATAAAGTTTGTCCCTCCCTAATTCCATTAAAATAATGTACAATCAGCTCTCTGCTGTGCAAGTCTGGCACGCAGTCACTGTTTGTGAGCAACCTAGCTGACCACATCCAGCAGGGCTCCATTATTATTTGATCTTGACATTCAGAAACTTAATATACTTCACCACCCCTCCATTCTTTAGCAATTTTCCCACCTGAGTCAGGCCCCGTCCCCCTGATCAGAAACCACAGGTCATTCCCTGACTGAGTATACGGCCAATCACAGTCAACACAGCAGTGTCAGCTGTTGCCTCTGAGTCAGAAGGTTGTGGGTTCAAGTCCCACTCCAGGAACTTCAGCACAAAAATCTAGGCTGACACTCCAATGCAGTGCTGAGGGGGTACTGCACTGTCAGAGGTGCCGTCTTTCGGATGAGACGTTAAACTGTGGCCCCATCTGCTCTCTCAGGTGGACGGAAAAGATCCCATGGCACTATTTCGAAGGAGAGCAGTGGCATTATCTCTGGTGTCCTGGCCAATATTTATCCCTCAATCAACATCACTGAAACAGATTATCTGGTTATTATCACATTGCTGTTTGTGGGAGCTTGCTGTGCGCAAATTGGCTGCTGCGTTTCCCACATTACAACAGTGACTCTACTTCATTGGCTATTAAAGCGCTTTGAGACGTCCGGTGGTCGTGAAAGGCACTATAGAAATGCAAGTCTTTCTTTTTATTGCCCACCCTCTGACCAACTGCAAGTGTATGAGACCTGACAGTGTGACTTGGGCACCAGTTTTGTCTCTGTTCCTGTGAGGTGCAGGTGGATTCTGCCCATTGCCTTCCCCTAATGACACATGATGGCCCAGTCCTGAAATTAGGAACAGTCTCTATCTGGGGAAGCAGCCGGACTCTGCTCAGCAACTTCTCCTGGTGACACAGGGTATCACAGGAGACTGCACCATCTTTACTAATCAACCCAAAGTACTTCAGTTACTTATTGTCATTTTATAAAGCCTCTCCTCATCTCCCTGTTCAAAATGGATAAATGGTGTGATTTATACTACACTTCCTGTAGCAAACCAGCTACTTTTATTTTGAAGGAAACATTTCTCGTACTCACCTGCACGATTTTCTTAGATCATACACCAGTCGCTGCGTGTTCTTCAATCCCAAGAAACTCCGATAATCAAGATGCTGTCTATAATGAAATACCAAATAAATGACAGACACTGTAACATCGAGAAGGAACATTCACAAATCAGTTACAGCTCTGAGACAAAAGGAGCAAAATGCCGCAAACGTTCCAAGTTTAATAAATATTAAAAATAAAGCTTCTAACTCTTATATACAAATAATGTACAAAAGAGACTCTTCCGTGGAGCTGCTGTAGTAATTGCAAGTGTAATTGGTGCAGGTGATGTTATTCATACATACAGTGATAAGGCCAGTAGAGCTACTACTTAATGAAGAAAATTAACATATGCCATGAAGCAAGATAAAAGCATTGGATCACAACTTATAAACCACTTTTACATTTTAAAGTACAATGTCTGCATTCAGTATGTAACAGAATAATTGACTTTTAACAAAGTGAAGCACACAATTTGTCACACCTGTTTTCAGTTGGGAGTAACTAACCTAGAGTAGGGTTAAGACAAATATTACACAATATGTAATCTGTAAACTAGTCAGAATCAGTATTTTGTGAAACTGAAAGCAGCACTTGATTAGAGAAATGAATTTTAGTGAGTGAGTGATGAGGATTGCTTTCAGTTTTAGATCCTGCCTGTAGTTTAGCGCTGAATTGTGAGGAGTTTCTGTTTTTCTGGGGTAATCTGACATTCATGCTGTTTTGTACTATAGAAAAGCACTAAAGACTACATCTGGCACAAGCATATCATGCTGTAAATGCACAAATCAATCAGTATCTGAAAGACAAAAATAGGTTTATGTTTCAAGTGGGACTCATGTTCTGATGTAGGGTTCCATCTGAATCACTGGCCCAAATTTTTTGAGACCCTTGCCCACCACGTCCATATCATAAAATCCCTGACAGGGTGCCCATGATTTCCCAATACACGCTGGCAGCAGGCAAGGTTCCTGGGAAATTTGGGTCATTAACTTAAGCTTTCTCTTTTCAAATACTGACTGACCTGCATTCACCATTTTTATTCTGCTATGACATTTGTTTATATAAGAATGATAGTTAAATGTAGTATCCACATGGTCACAATTCCTGTAAATCTACACATGACATAATTCTTATTAAAATAATATGTGTTTAACACAGGAATGAGGAGTTTGTGATTATGTGATTTGCTGCTTCCTTATATTATAATTACCATTTTGTTATGAAACTTGTTGCCCTGAATTTAGAGGAGGTGAAAACATCACGAAGATGTGACAGACCAGGACAGATTTTACAGGGCATGTAACTTATGGAAGGAACAGCTAACCAGGTGACCTAAACAGGTGAGAAAAGTGTTCTGACCACAGCCATGAGAAACGTTCACAGTAATTTATAAAAGATGTAAAATGAATACTGTAATGAGTACTGGAGTTTAGTTTCCTTTCAAAATGTTAGAATAGATTAAGTGGTTACCATACTATCAGCTCTGTGAAGCCAAATGTGATGGCAGAAAATGTAAATCTGCCATGAAGATATTTTCGGGCAGTTTCAAATACGAAGTTTTAATGTTGTATAAAAACACGCTAATTATAACCATCACAATGGACTTGCCTTCCAGTCACCATCTTTCATGCTAAATGCTATAGTTTGCTACAGGAATTCCTTTAGTCCCTTAAAGATTATAGGAATAGTCTTTGGTATCAAAAAGAACAGTTTTGTAATAATGCTATTTTGTAGAAAATAGTGCAAATTAGCTATTCTGTGGTTCCATCCATGTGTAAACGTAAGAAATATATATTTTTTTTACAGATTTTACATGATCTACAATTTGTTCGGATTGAGGAATGTTTATAGGAAATTCAGCACCATATATTCTGCAATTTAAGAATTTCTAAGAACGCATCACCAATAGCAAACCCTGCATATATGCTGGCAATGTTTATCTGTATACAATACCACAAGTAACTTTTTTTTACATAATCTTACAGTCAGGAGCTGAATTAGACCCTGAGGAGACTATGTCCCTGCTTGGTACAATAAGGCCCTAGGAGGATTGAATCTTATGTGCCATTAATACAGTACTTAGGTATAATGGGAATGTTCAGCACCATTCTTCCAGGAAGTTTACTGCCATTTACAAAAAAATGATTTTGGTGCAAATATGCTATGTTAAGTACAATATAGTGCAGCATTGAGCTACGAAGAGGAAGTCAGCAGAGGGAAGCCTCAGCTGGTAAAACAAAACCATTCACTATCAAGGTGTGTGTGTGTGTCTGAGAGAAGCCTGGCAAAGCTGTGAGACATATGCTCCATGCTGACTTTTTACAAGGCAGATTACTAAAGTTAGAAGTGTTTGCTTTATAAATGTATTAACACTGCTAAATTAAAGTCTGCGATTCATTTCCAGTCCAGTTTTTGTCATATAGTGAGTGAAGCACTTTATAACATTTTTCTTTTGTTGTCCGTTGACAACTGATCCATACTCATATCTCTGCATGAGGTAAACGGTTGTCCTTTACAGATGAAACTTTTTTGTCTGAGGAATCGTTCAGCATTGCTTTTCTTTTCTGGTCGAGCAGAAACTGGAGTCTGTGGTTGCTCACTATATTCGGCCGTCTTGGAGTTATCATTTTATGTTGTGGTATTTTACTGTTATCATTTTCTCTCTTGTACGTCTGCCCAACTGCATTTTTCTCAGCATTGTCTTGTGTTGCATTTACTTGGTGAGAGGTAACAAGCCTCGGCTTCTTTTTGGTCTCAGGTAGTATTGTTGGTTTAACACGCTTCAGGGATTTGGAGTCATTGGTCTTGTTTATAAACTGTTGAGACAGTGAATTGCAGTACTTGCAACAGAGGTTGTAGTAGCCAGGAATAGAGCAATACCGGGAAAGTACATCCATACGGCAGAAGATTGACTTGTCCCCATGACAAATTGCTTCTGCGAAGATATTAAGATGAAAAGAAAATTAGAACTGTAAAGAATATAAAATCATCATTTAACAGGTTTAAATTTTTGTAGCTGATTCGTGCAACAGCTGTTTCACATGTTTTATTAATTTTTTTTAGCAGTTAGATGTCTTAATAGTAGGACAAATGAGTTACATTAAACAAGAAAGTAGATTAAAATTGTCTTCTAGTTATCCATATTATAACTGTTTAAATGCATGTTAATGTTTTGCAATCATATGTCTTAGCTGATCCGTAGATTTTGCTTGCATTTTTACCAAATAAATTGTAAAAGATATTTCTTTTTACAATTGATTCACTGAATTCACTTGAGATTTGATCTTCTCTCAAGATGACCTGAAACTGTCTGCATCCATTGGTTACAGCTTGTTGAGCTGCTTCAGTCAGTCATGGCATAGTTTCTTTGAGATGGATATTTTTCTTCTAGATTCTTATACCCATTTCTCCTAGGTTGTACAAAGTGAAAACTGTAGGCTTTATTCACAAATATTTTGTGACCTGTTTCCTCAGAGGCCAAACAGAACAGAACAGCTACCATTTGCTTAGAAAAATGCCTTAAAAATCCAGAATGTATGTGTTAGGATCTTTTCTGTAATTCCTAGAAATTAACTCTAAGTGGTACTACTGGGGCCTTTTTATTTAATAAGTCCCATTGATATTCATCTACAATGTTAGAATAACTGTTTCAAGCACTAGTGTAAGGTCGTTCAACATAGAAAGTCAGAACGAAAGGAAGTAAGGGCAAAAATACTGGAATTTTCTCGTGTCTGGCTGGTGCTTTTCCTTCTTTTACAAAAAAAATTGAAAAATAGACAACGTTTTATTTCTTGACATAGGTTTTCATTTATTTGCAGAAACTAATGACAAACTGGAGGAACACAAGTCCCCAGATCCCCACTGGTAAGAAAAAGCATCTGAATGTACAAGATCACAGTTACCTTGGTAAACATTGTCACCAATCTTACAAAAAAATCTAGAAGTGAACGATAGAAACTAAAATGGCACATCCTCACAGTTATATTAAATGTTTACTAAATATCAATAAATTATCCCTGATAAACCAAAGTGCGTACAGATGTAGTGCACATCACTGAGTACCATATTGCACTGTCTGTAGCCATTGAACATGGTTAATCTATTTAAAACTTTCTGACTTTAAAGTAACAGAATTAACAGTCGAGCACATCTGTACAAACACCAATTATGTCACATAATAACACTTTCAGTACAATAGTTGTGGCTCATCAGTTCTCCTTGTTTATAAGATTTATCACACATCCTAAAACTTCCACTGAAATACTC
This sequence comes from Somniosus microcephalus, assembly GCF_052327205.1. NCBI lineage: Eukaryota > Metazoa > Chordata > Chondrichthyes > Squaliformes > Somniosidae > Somniosus > Somniosus microcephalus. The sequence continues at coordinate 196,442,718 of NC_140994.1, read as the reverse complement.
ACAACAAAAGCTGGTTATGTGATCACATGACAATGACATGGTCAAAGTGCTTTTCACTTTTCCCTCCCAAACAAAATAATTGCATTGTTTCTAGGCCCATGTTTTCAGTAACTTTGTTTTAACATTTATTTTCCAAAATATAATACTTAAAGTGTTGCATTTTTAACTTTCAATCTTGCAGAACATTTTCTACATTCCTAGCATTGGTAACTGTTTGCATCAACAGCCAGACATGGCTGTGATTATTGTTGCAGTGTATTAGTAAAGATGGGCTCAGTACATATGACGTTTCTTATTATATTTCCTGTAGTAGTAACAAAAGCTATTACATTCATCCTTAGATAAGGCATTTTTCTAAACAAAAGAAACTTTACGAGGTACTGTATTGTAATTTAGCTCAGTCAAACATAGGCGACTGACGACCTTAGCCAATTAACACACACACACAAGCAGACTCCCACTCACGCAAAATAACTAAATCATCGAACATGCAACAGATGAAAATGAAACCATGCACCTGCTACGTATAAATAGAGCACGAGCCATTAATCCTCACTCTGCACTGTGAAATGCAACAGCACAATGTCAAGCAGTAGAAACCTATCTCAGAAAGCAATAAATGCGAGAGAGGAAGGAAATTACTGTAGCTACTATTCATTTAGGTCATAGCACAAACTACTCTAGGAAATTCTAAAATAAAGTATAAGAGGTTTAGAGAGGAAGAAATATTAGCACGAGGAAATGTTGTTATTGTGATGTGATCACATTCACAATAAATTTCTCAGTTTCTGTCAAACTGAGACAGTGTTTCATTAGAGCCTGTTTTCAAGCAAATCAAACAGTAAGCAAGCCGGAGACAGCTCCCATTCAGAGGCCTGCAACGTACTGTGGAAATCCTCCATCGAAGTGTGAAGTCATCCCTTTGGACCTCCACCACTAGTGCTGCACAAGCTCTAGAGAAGAGACAGGCTGTGCACCAGGGCCCAGTAGAAGAATTAGAACCATGATGCAGTTGCTAATCAGAGAAATGCACTATGAAGAGAAAAGGACACAGAGAAGGGTAAAATCCAAGTGAGAAACTGCATGCATTTAAAGCCAGGATCAGAGTTATAATGGGATTTACTTGTCGAAACTTTCTGAATAGGATATTCTGGATCTGGACGTGAGAGCCATTGGATTAAAGACTTTCCTTTGGAGGAAGTGAGTGATGTTTGCTGAGAAGAGTTTTCTAGAAGGAATGGAACATATAGATCAGAAACAAAATACAAAATAGAACTAATGAAGTAAAACTCTGCGCTTGTTTGACTTCACCATTTAAGTAGTTGTTAATAACATAAGACGTAGGAGCAGGAGTAGATCATTTGGCCCCTCGAGCCTGCTCCGCCATTCAATAAGATCATAGCTAATCTGATCTTGGCCTCAACTCCACTTCCCTGCCCGTTCCCCATAACCCTTGACTCCCTTATCGTTCAAAAATCTGTCTATCTCCGCCTTAAATATATTCAATGACTCAGCCTCCACAGCTCTCTGGGGAAGAGAATTCCAAAGATTCACAACCCTCAGAGAAGAAATTCCTCCTCATTTCAGTAAGTAATCACAGTAGCATTACTTATTTTCACTTTAAATGCAAAGTAAACAGAAAAAACATTAACTCTTTTGATTAGGGAGAAATCTCTGGATTCTGCAATATGTGTAGGCGCAACAATATTTTTAATCATATAGTTCTTGTTGCATTCTATTTTTTTTAATTATGGAAAAATTTTAACTCTGTAACTTTGATGGTATAAGATATAAAGTAAATTCCCTGATCCCCTACTCCCAGATTGAAGGAAGCATGGATCAGAAATAGGCTGAAACATTACAGCCTGGATTCTCTGACTGATGCTCCCTGTGAACACGGATCCCCATTGAGAGTGCAGGTGTGTGGAATTTACCCTTATTACTAGCAGAAAATTATTCTATATTCTTTTGAAGGTGAATATTAATCACCAAATGATCACTGTAACTTGAATGCAGGACAGTGCTGTTATCTGAGTGACTTACTGTGACATGACGGCATTCTACATATCCGGATGGTGTCTGGCTTTCCTTCATTACAGTGGCCAATCATATTGTCCCTTGTTCGGCACAAGGCCTGTCTCTCCTGCGTTCCGTTTCTACAGGTTACAGAACACTAGCAAAAACAACAAATTGCTCATTTGTGAAAGAAAACAGGAAAACCATAATCCAATAACATTTATACATGATTACTGCCATATAAGGAGATATTAGAAAAACCTGAGCAGGTGCAAGTCGTATATTGACAGATAAACAATAATGAGCTTGACCGGACATTTCTAATAAAGTGCGATGTCTAAAACTACACTATGCAGATAGGACATAAACAGCAGCAGAATGGGGATGAGCTCAGCACCAGACTGGAACTTGCTGGCGAGACTGCAACCAGTGGTTAATTAAATTAGCCTGGATTTCTTGCTGGTTAACAAGTTCTGCTAAGAATGTACGTACACTACTGAAAACAGCACAGAGTGAAAACTATCACCGCCAATACCGGCTTTGGGGCCACAGTTGGTCTGGAACCGGATTCAATTGGGTGCAGTCAGCAGCGAAATATTGGCTCAAAAACGTGGGATTGCTGCCTATTCACTCCCTAATTAAAAAAAAAAGCCCAAATTTTAAAAAAGTTCATTCCGAGAGCCTAGTACAGGGTTGCTTTGGTCAGTGGTGTCTGGTATGAGCCTACCGAATTGTTGACCATCTTGCTCCTACCAACACTGTGCCAGCTGGTCTATACCAATTTCAGTGCCCACCCACAATCAGAGTGACTTGCAAGTGGTACTCAAAACCAAGGAGAACAGGTTCATAACAATTCTCCAGACACCCTTGGGGCAGTGAGTTTCTGGTGTATTATTAAAGAAGAAACAAGAAATAGCAAAATCCCTTAATTTACCTGTGACCAAGGTCCTATTCTCCATTGTGCAGGGCAGAGCTCTCGATTACAAGGTTTTCTTGTCTCAGGCCGATCCCCATTGCAGTATTTGCTATGTACTGAGCGATTGGTGCCATCATGGAGTGGCTGGACGCACCGGACAGTACGGATCTGATATCCGGATTTGCCACAAGTTCTGGTGCATGGCTCCCATTCCCCTGTAATCCATCTGTAAAGCACAAACTAAAGTTCTAATCATGTAAAAGTCAGAGCATTCATAACACTTGCACTGTGTGTTGTGATCTTAGTATGCTATTTATTATGGTGTTCAAATTCTGGTGTGTAATATTTTTATGACTTTATGAAAATAGGAATTTTAAACAAGTGCATCAAGCAATGAGCTAAAATGGCATTCAGTGGAATTTTAACTCCCATATCACTATTTACTTACATAAGCAAAGACACAGTTTTCAAGACTGCAAAACAAATGAACCAGTAATAAAACACTACAGTTTAAGTAATACAAGACAGCCAGACTATTCCACCAGAGTCAGTGTGCTACAAGATTGCTTTTGAGTGTGAATGACGTACATGGGTCATGAGTAGAACTGATCTCCAGAGACATTTTTTCCCCAAATCCAACAGCATGTAACTGTTAAAATGGAGTGAAAAGTTCACTGTGGTAATTCTTACATTCTCGATCCAGGAAATGGTTACCAACATTCACAGAATAACTCTCAAAAAACAAAATCAATCCACTTATTTTGAATAGGCAGAAATAAACAATTTGTGGAGCAACATCTTCACCTTAAAGGGGCAGGGTCAGGGATACAATTAAAGTAGCACTGTCTTCATTGAAAAATGTTTGATAGACCTTTTTGTCGATTGCTCAGGGAGACAGAACATAAGAAATAGGAGCAGGAGTAGGCCATCTGGCCCTTCGAGCCTACTCCGCCATTCAATAAGATCATGGTTGATCTTTTTCCTCATCTCCACTTTCCTGAACTATCCCCATATCCCTTGATCCCTTAATATTCAAAAATCTATCGATCTCTGTCTTGAATATACTCAACGACTGAGCCTCCACAGCCCTCTGGGGTAGAGAATTCCAAAGATTCACCACCTTCTGAGTGAAGAAATTTCTCCTCATCTCAGTCCTAAATGGCCAACCCCTTATTCTGAGACTGTGACCCCTGGTTCTGGACTCCCCAGCCAGGGAAAACATCCTCCCTGCATCTACCCTGTCAAGCCCTGTAAGAATTTTGTATGTTTCAATGAGATCACCTCTCATTCTTCTAAACTCTAGAGAATGTAGGCCTAGTCTATTCAATCTCTCCTCATAGGACAATCCCCCCATCCCAGGAACCAGTCTGATGAACCTTTGTTGCAATCCCTCTATGGCAAGTATATCCTTCCTTAGGTAAGGAGACTAAAACTGTACACAATACTCCAGGTGTGGTCTCACCGGGGCCCTATATAATTGCAGTAAGACGTCTTTACTCTTATACTCAAATCCTCTTGTAATAAAGGCCAACATACCATTTGCTTTCCTAATTGCTTGCTGTATCTGCATGTTAACTTTTAGTGATTCGTGTACAAGGACACCCAGGTCCCTCTGAACACCAACATTTCCCAATCTCTCACCATTTTAAAAAATACTCTGCTTTTCTATTTTTCCTACCAAAGTGAATAACTTCACATTTCTCCACATTATATTCCATTTGCCATGTACTTGCCCACTCACTTAGTCTGACTATATCCCCTTGAAGCCTCTTTGCATCCTCCTCACAACTTACATCCCCACCCAGCTTTGTATCATCAGCAAACTTGGATATATTACATTTGGTCCCTTCCTCCAAATCATTGATGTAGATTGTGAATAGCTGAGGCCCAAGCACTGATCCTTCCAGTACCCCGCTAGTTACAGCCTGCCAACCCGAAAATTACACGTTTATTCCTACTCTGTTTTCTGTCCGTTAACCAATCCTCAATCCATGCTAGTATATTACACCCAATCCCATGAGCCCTAATTTTGTTTAATAACCTCTTGTGTGGCACCTTATCGAATGCCTTCTGAAAATCCAAATACACCACATCCACTGGTTTCCCCATATCTATTCTGTTAGTTACAACCTCAAAAAACTCGAACAGATTTGTCAAACATGATTTCCCTTTCATAAATCCGTGTTGACTCTGCCCAATCCTATTATTATTTTCTAAGTGCCCTGTTACCACGTCCTTAACAATAGATTCTAGCATTCTCCCTACTACTGATGTCAGGCTAACTGGTCTGTAGTTCCCCGTTTTCTCTCTCCCTCCTTTCTTAAATAGTGGGGTTACATTTGCAAAAGTCATGGATCATTTGAAGGTGTCAGCCTTGCCTCAGTGGTAGCACGCTTGCCTTTGAAGCAGAAAGTTGTGGGTTTAAGGCCCATTCCAGAAATGAGCAAATAATCTAGGCCGACACTCCAGTGCAGTTGTGAGGGAGCGCTGCACTTTCAGAGCTGGCAGCTTTTACCTGACACTTTAAACTGAGGCCCCATCTGCCCTCTCAGGTAAAAGACCCCATGGCACTATTCAAAGAAAATCAGGGGAGGTATCCTGGCCAAGATTTATCCCTCGACCAACATCACTAAAGCAGATTATCTGGTCTTTTGCTCATTGCTATTTGTGAGACCTTGCTGTTCACAAATTGGTTACGTGTTTCCCTACGTTAAAACAGTGACTACACTTCAAAAGGTAATTCATTGGCTGTGAAGTACTTTGGAATGTCGTGAGGATGTGAAAAGTGCTATATAAATGCAAGCTCTTTCTTTGCTGTGATGTAGTCAATGTAAGTGGGGTAATGATGTGGTATTGATTTGGCTGGTGGGGCAGGATGTTCCTCATCCTGCCGCTGCAGGATTAGGGCAGGACTTTCACCAACCTCACTATGATCTGGCTTAGTTTCCTGGGTCAGGATTCATTAGCTGTTTATTGCGCGCTTTTGGCGGGCTCCCTGCCAGAAAGCGGGAGTCCGCCAGTGGTGTCCACGAAAATTAAGGCAGTGCTGTAGCGAGACTGCTACTGCGGAACCCAAACGGGCAGAAGGCATCATTAACTAGGCCACAAGGCCCTGTAAACTAGTCCAGTTTATTGAAGGCTTCAGGTGAGACTGAAATGAGTCAGGAGAGCAGTGGAAAGTTGAGTCTGGAGGAAATAAAAGCATAAGAGTTTCAGCATGAGATGGGCTGAGGCAGGGGAGACGGGTGAAATTAGGGAGGTGCAAGTAAGCGGACTTTACGATGGAGAGGATCTGGGGTCAGAAGTTCTGCTCAGGGTCAAATAGGATGCCAAGGATGAGAACAGTGTGCTTCAGCTTGAGACAGTGGCCAGGGAGGGGGAAGGAACATAGGAATTGCTAGACAAAAGGACCAAGGTTCATCTAGTTTGCCTTCTATCATTCTGGTAGTCACATAATACAATGTTAATGGAGTTCTTGACTAATCATAGCAATCAATCAATTAGTCTACAACAGACCCAGACATGACATCTGCAGATTGACCATTCACTCGCTCACTGAAATATGCTTCCAAAGATTAATTTAGAATTTTGAATGGAATAGGTGGCGAGGGAACGGAGTTTGTGGCAGTGGCTGAAGACAATGGGCCCGATTTTCTGGCAGCCGTCGGGCGGCTTTTCATGCGGCCGGGGTCCGAAAATCGTGGAAAAAGCGGGTCGGGACACCCCCCGCCTGATTCCCCGCCCCATCCGACTTTCGGACCGCCGTTTCTCCGTCACCCGCTTCAGTCCCGGCCGCCGCTGGCAGGACTGCTCGTCGGAGCACTAATCACCAATGATCACCTTGTTAAGGAAGATTTTCCGGGGCCGTTGCGACTTTGGGGCTTTCCGCACATGAAACACGCCTGCGGGGAACCCCGCCGATGACAGCAGGCGTGAAAACAGCTGGCTTGCTTGCAGCAGCAGGTCGCTGAGGGCTGAAGAGATTTAAATAGGCAGCATTTGCAGGCTGCAGGACCTTGTTGATCAAGGCTTGGGGGAACTTTTTGAAGCCTTAGGAGCAGCTGTAGAAAGTTGGAGCCTCACACACTTCTCCAGTGTGAGCTCCTGGGAAGCCCCTCTCACCACCCTAACTCAGCGCCCCCTCAATGGAGGCATCTGCCAGAAGCATGGGAGGCCTTTGGTACCTTCCCTTCCTGGCATTAGAGGATCTCCAACAGCAGAGGTGGCAGCAGCAGAACCAGGAACAGCAGGATGAGCACCAGGAACACCAGGCTGCTGCTCACTCACCTGAAGCTGCACAGGCCAGAAGGGGCCAGCGCTTGGAAGTGGCTTGAGAGCACCTTGCTGCGCTTTAGGGGGCCAGTGGGACCCGTTTCTGCACTGGCAGTCCTACTCAGAAGGACTTCCATGAAGATCTGGTTTCTCTGTTCAACAGATGGCCAACGCTCCTCAAGAGATGTCATTCTCTTATGAGCACTCACCATGTTTTCCGTATGCTGGCGAGTTATCTCCTGCATGGAGGTTGCCAACCTTTCCATGGTGATGCGTTCATGCGCCAATGACTCCGCAAAGGCTCTGCTAATGGTTGCTATGGACTCCTCCATTCGCTCCACACTCGCAGCGACCCTGGAGACAAAACCTGCCAGAGAATCCTGCATCTGTGCATGGAGATCTATCACCTCTTCTCTTGCGGATGGACCCAGAGGCAGAGGGTCGACATGCAGCGCAGCTGAGCTGAGCTGGCAGAGTCCTGCGCCCTCCGACGAGGACTCTCCACTGCTGTCCCTGTCTCCAGAATCTGCTGAGGCTCACTTGTGAGCTGTGAAACACCAGGTGACAACACTACTCTATGTCCTGAAGGTCCCCCCGAGGTGTGAGTGTCTGCGCTGGTGCTGGGTGCGCTTACTTCTGCTGACGCTGCACCCTCAGAGGTTGGAGCTTCCTCTGAGGAGTCTGGCTGCACAGCCTCTTCCTCCTCCACAGTGAGGACGGGGGCTCTGGATGGTACTGTGGGGGAGTAAAGGAAGGAGTTAGAGATGTAATGCCAAGGTTCTTCTGGTGACTCCCAGCGAGTTGGCATCTGCTGACACCTGCATCCATGCAGCATTGGTCTCAGTGGGAGGCCTCTTCCTCCCTGACCTAGGGAAGAGGACCTCCCTGTGGGCCCTAACCCCATCCAATAATGCCTGCAGTGAAGCCTCGTCGAATTTGAAGGCAGCTCGGGGTCTGGCACTGGCCACAGCTGCTGCAGGCTCCTCTGCCATCCTGTATGGTTCGTTTGGTGCTTGCTATGGACCTTGAAAGCACCACGAATGATGACATCATACTGTGGGGATTTCTGACTCGATTTGGACAATTAGCAAGGCTTCCCACATGCTGGGAATTAATTGGCCAATTGAGGGAAAATTGCGTGGAGCTGGCTGACACTTTTTTATGTGTGTCAGAAACCCCACATTTGGGGAAACCCGACCATTTCCCACACAAGCCGAAAATCGGGGCCAATGGCTTTGGTCTTTTCAGTGTTTAATTAGAGGAATTTGTGGCTCATCCAGGACTGGAGATCTTTGTATGGGGTGGGGGGGTTGATGGTGGGTAGCTTGGAGGCTGGGGGGGGAAGCACTCCTGCTCCTCCTGGCCCACAAGCAGTGCTGTAAAGGCACTTACCTTCGTCCCAGAGCTGTCCTCACCTCCCTTCAGCTGCCGCATTTCCCGAGGCCTGGGAAACCCGGCTGGCCACTGTTAAAATTGCACAGCAGGTTAAGTCAGAGGCTGCCAGCCTCATTAAAATATTTAAATTGCCAACCCGCCACTTGGGAGTCGGGTTTGAGATTTAAAATTTTTTAACATCTGACCCAACCCCGACACACACGTTTTTGGGGTGTTAAAATGTCTTCGGATGATGTCGCCGAAGGGCAGCATTTAGATGAGAGTTAGAACAGAGGACATAATTCTTCCTGTGCACTTACATAGGCTGGGAGCACTCCTGCAAGTTGCACATTCGACGGATTGGCTTTGGCTTTTTACTTGCGTCACAGAAGCTGCGATAAACCATCTTGGCATCAGCCTTCCTGCGACAGCCGTATCTTGTAAACTGAGCACCTTAGGAAAATCAATCATCTCTATCAGAATAAAAGTCTTAAATACCTCATTTTTATAGACATTCAGATTAAATATTGAGCACCAGCCTATTTAAGTGGCAAAGCAAATATAATTTTTAATAGCTGGGAAATTGGCAGTTACTGAGATTGAATGTTTATTGATCATATATTGAAGCATTATTTCATCTTGGAGTAACATTATGACAAAAATAATACAAGCTTATTGAATCTTACTATTACAATGACGATTAAAGTTCACTAGCATTTCATGATTTTGTGCTCTACCTAGTAATGAAAATTCAGTATCATTTGAATTTCAGGTTTAGCTTTGGAAGGGCTACAATTTGTGTCCTTTAATACCAAAGCTTGAATATTAAAATCATGGTATGCAATTCCAAATGTTATCAGTTCTTCTCATATTTACCAGCAAAGTAAACCACTGCTTATACATTTATGGAACAGTTCATCTGTATTAAGGAGCAATGGTAAACACTTGCACCATTTTGAATTTTGTATGCATTCAATGAGATCACCGAGCACCCTCCATACTAAACTACCACCAACGGATGGTCCAGTACCACAGGGTCATCTAACACCATCTCCAATAAACCAGAAGTAATCAAGAATAAGCTTTGCCATTGCACCAGGGAGCACATCCCCTCCCCAGTTGATAGGTACATTTTCTTATTTAATAAAGAACAGTTTACAGTTTGTTATTGTGACTAGTGCTACATAAGGCAATTATTTATAAATCATCCACCATTAATTGGTGAAATATATATAAAAGAATGTAGAAAAAGGGACATTTTGCCTCAGTGCAGGTAGATTGCAGTGTTTTCTAGAAGAAAGACAACTTTTATTACTAAGAGAATTAACCTGAGTGCAATCAAAATTAGTGTGTAGTTAGGAGCTGATCCTTAACCTTCCTGTAACATTTGTGTAATAAGCAGATATATTTGTGATTTAGTAATAATGACCAATAATCATTTTTTGGTTCACTGAAGCTACACTCTGATTTATTCTCTAGCTAAGAGTTACCTCCTCCACAGTGTTTGGAGCACTGGGACCATTTCTTCAAAGCCCATTCAAATGTAGCCATGTCTTCTTGTAAAACTTCATTAGTCATAGTGGCCAAGTAGTCCTCGTGAATTGTGTACTTATAAGTCAGGGAGGATTTGCTATCATCACTTGGCGTCATCTAATTTTAAAAAAAGGCACAAAGATGCGTTAGTAATAATTACCTGTTCATAACCTCTATTGCTCCAAATAAGCACATATACGATGTAGCAGGAAGTACACATGCACATTAACAACTCCAAGATAAAATTAATTGACAAAGACATGGGGGTATTATGCATTGGAACACCAACATGCAATGCAAACTCTGCTTAGTTCCTGAGCTGAACAAGGAGGAGCTGAGTGGAAATGAGATCTCTCCATGGAAGGAGAAGCGATTTATTGGGAGAGCTCTCATGAGTTTGCGGAAACATGCTCAATATTGATGGGCAAAGATTAAATATAAAATAATTATATACCACTGCAATTGTATATAAAGGAGTAAGAATATTATTAAGCATCACAAGATTGGTTCAGACAAAGAAGACCCTTTAGTCCATTTGGATTCTTCCTTCCAGAATACCAACCCAATAATTTGACCATTACAACAGTTAACTGCTTTTTAAAAGAGCTAAGTGACTTGGCCTTAACCAGCATTCCTGGTAACTGATTCCAGCTGTTGATACCCTCTATATAAACAACAACAAAGCTATTTACATTTATATAGCACCTTTAACATAGAAAAACACATTCAGAGATCAGACAAAAATGGAGGCCGAACCAAAGGAGGAGATATTAAGAGGGGTGACCAAAAGCTAGGTTAATTAGGTGGGTTTTAAGGAAGGTCTTAAAGGAGGAACGAGAGGTCTAGAAGCAGAGGTGTCTAGGTAGGAAATAGTGGAGAACAAAGTCTTGGCTGCCAATGATGGTGCAAAGGAAGGGAAGGATACACAAGAGGATGGAATCGGAGGAATGGAGAGTTATGAGGGGTGGTTGAAGGGCTGGAGGAGTTTACAGAGAAAGGCAGTGGTGAGGTCCTGAAGTGATTTAAAAATGAGGATGAGAATTTTAAATTGGAGGCTTTGAGGGATTGGGAGCCAATGCAGACCAGGAAGGCTAGGGGTGATGTGTTAGCAGCACCTAGTCCTGGATAGGCTATGGGCACCATAATTTTAGCTAAACTGACGTTTATAAAGGATGAGAGGCCTGCCAGGAGATCATTGGAATAGTGGAGTGTGGAGGTGACAAAGGTATGAATAAGGGATTCAGCAGCAGATGGACTGAGGTAGGGCCAGGGCTGGTGATGTTAGAGGTGGAAGTAAGCATTTTTTTGTGATGGAGAGGATATGAGGTTGCAAGCTCAGTCCAGGGCCAAATACGACGTCGAGGTTGCTTACAGTCTGGTTCAGTCTCAGGCAAGAGCCAGGGAGGGGGATGGAATTGGTGGCAAGGGTAAGGATTTTGTAGTAGGGGCCGAAGACGATGGTTCTGGTCTTCTCAATGTATAACTGGAGGAAATTGCAGCTCATCCAAGACTGGATGCAGTCTGACATGACAGAAGCAGTGGAGAGGTCAAGAGAGGTGGTGGAAAGCTAGAACTGGGTATTGTCACCGTTGGAAGCTGAGACCATGTCATTGGATAATATCACCAAGAGGCAGCATGTAGATGAGGAAGAGAAGGGGACGAAGGACAGATTGGGACTCCAAAGTTAATGATGCAGGAGCAGGAAGAGAAGCCATTCCAGGAAATGCTCTGGCTACAATTTGATAGCTAATAATGGAACAAAGCTAGACCATCCCACTGAGCTGCCAATGGTGGAGAGGCATCCGAGGAGGGTGATGTGGGGTCGACTGTGTCAAAGGCTACAGAGAGATTGATGAGGTTGAGGAGGGAAAATGCACCACGGTCACAGTCACAGAGGATGCCACTTGTGACTTTGATTAGTGCCAATTCAGTGCTGTGACAGGGACAGAAACCTGGTTGGAGAGATTCAAATATGGAGTTCTGGGAAAGATGGGCATGGATTTGGGAGGTGACATCATGTTAAAGGATTTTGGAGAGGAAAGCGAGATTGGAAATAAGGCAATAATTTGCAAGGACAGAGAGGTCAAGGATGGTTTTTTTGAGGATGGGGGTGAGGACAGCTGTTTAAAAAGGAAGGGAACTGTACCTGAGGAGAGGGATTCCAACACAATATTAGCTGGCATGGGACCCAGGAAGGGAGATTGGGTGGTCAGCAGTTTAGTGGGAATGGGGAAAAGGGAACAGGAGGTGGGTATCATGAAGCTCAGTATGAGGAGAGATAGGAGAGAAACTAGAGAAGGACAGGCGATCAGGGCTAGGACAGGGGGAACCTGGTGGAGAGGTTGGCTTGGAGAACAAAGGGAAGGGGGGAATAGCAGAGGCAGCTGAATGTATGGTCTCAACCATAAGCACAAAGAAGTCTATGCACTTTTTGTTGGAAGTGTGAGTGTAGGGGGAAGGGGAGAAAAGTTTAAGATGACAGTTGGTACTGGAGTAAAGAAGCCTGGGGCTATCTTTACTCTCCAGGATGATACTGTAGTATTGGCCAATTTTGACAGAGGAGTGTGAGACATGTTAGCACTTGATGTGGTACAGCCAGATATATGATGGATGACTAACACTGAAGGCTGCATTGTTTGGAAATGCGGGGGCAAAGATGAAGTTCATACCGGGGGAAAGATGAGGGTGGGAAGAGAGTAAACCAATTACTGGGTACAGGGGCATCAAAGGTGGAGGTGAGGGACTAGTTGAGCAGATCGACAACTGCAGGAATAATGTGGCAAATGGGAGGCCAATGGCTAGGCAGATGGGAGTTTGAAAATGCAGCTGTATGTGACTTGTGGGAGAGTTTCTTCCAGGGGTGGATGCAGAAGGAAGTGTTGGCAGGAGGAAGAAGGAGTGTGGGTTGTGAAAAATCCTAGGAAGTGGGAGAAGATTGCCTTGTCCATGATCGAGACCATGGGAGCAGAGAGGCCACGTGAGATGGCAAGGTCAAAGGGGCTTTCGTTAATATGGGTAGAAGAATTCATATGAAGGGAGAGACAGGAGGGCAGTGAAATTAGGAGAGGGCAACAGGAGTTGGAATGGAGATTGAAATCACCGACAATGAGGATTTGGTCAGTGCGGAGAAAAGGAGGGAGGATATCTGTGAGAAACTCAGGAAGGGGCTTGGGGGCCAGTGCAGAATGAAGATTTTAAAAGTGAGGTGATAGGCATGGAACAAGGTGAGGTGCTTGAAAGAAAAGGTGCCAGAGAAGTAGGGGGTAAGAGACCAATATGAGAGTTGGTGATAAGGGCCAAAGTGCCACTGTTGTGGGTTGGGTGGGGCAAGTGGTAGAAGGTATAGCCAGGCAGGAAGGCTTCAGTAACTGGCAAGGTGTCATCACCCATGAGCCAAGTTTCAGTCATAGAAATACTTACTGGGGCAGGGGAGAAGCTAAAGTAGTGTTTTAGTGGAGAGAGAGAGAGAAGAGAAGCCAGGGAAAGCACTTCTGGTGGTGGTGGGGTAAGAAAGACGGGAAAAGCCATGAGCATTTCTTTGGGGGGATGGGAGTACAAGAAGCCAGGATCATACTTCTGGATGCCCAAAGAAATTAATCATAGTTGGCAAGAGAGGGGGTAAGGATTTGGAAGACATGTGAACAAATCAAAACTGGCTACATTAAAGCTCTCTGATCAGTACACACTTGCTTCCACCTCCCTCTCATCTGGCAATCCTTATACTATGACATTGCTGCCTCCAGCAATCTACTCAACAGCTACTTCACCTTCAAAAGCTTCCTCAAAACCTACCTCTTCAATCTTGCCTTTGGTCACCTTTCCCAGATTTTCTCTCAATTCCTGTTCAGTGTCCATATTTTAGCTCCCTCTAGTGAAATGCTGTGGGATGTTTCATTCTGTTAATGCTGCTCTACAATGTAAATTGTGGCTGTACTGGCAGTAACTCGAGTGTAATCTTACCAGTACTACTATTCCATCACGAAGGGGTCCAACAGTTTGTAGAGATTCCTTGTCATCATAATTTAAATACTCCCATATCACTCCCATTTCAATGAAAGTTTTGGAATCAGGAAAATTATTCCCTCCATTCAAAAAGAAATTTCCTGTAGCTTGGTTCTTGATTACTTAGCAAATACAAAACAATTATTAGAGTTCTTGCAAGTAAACATTATACATTATACATTAACTTCAAACTATGAAATTGTAAATTTTAAACAGCAGTTAAATTTCAATATTAAATTTCACTATAAATAGCATTTCAAACACTTTTAAAACAGTAAAGACAAGGCACACTGGAAATATCCTCCACCTGCTACAATTTGCACTTTAAACAGAATGGCATCTTTAACTAATACAAAAGCAAAATACTGCGGATGCTGGAAATCTGAAATAAAAACAGAAAATGCTGGAAATATTCAGCAGGTCAGGCAGCATCTGTGGAGAGAGAAACAGAGTTAACATTTCAGGTCGATGACTCTTTGTCAGAATTGGAAAAAGCTGGAGATGGAACAGGTTTTTAAGCAAGTGCAGGGGCAGGGAAAGGGGGGAGAGGAGGAAAGAACAAAAGGGAAGGTCTGTTCAGTCCATAAGGGTGACCATGAGCTTCCGGTCGCCTGTCACTTTAATTCTCCGCTCCACTCCCACTCTGACCTCTCCGTCCTTGGCCTCTTACACTGTTCCAATGAAGCTCAATGTAAGCTCGAGGAACAGCACCTCATCCTTCAATTAGACACTTTACAGTCTTCTGGACTCAACATAAAGTTCAACAATTTCAGACTATAACCTCTGCCCCCATCTTTTTTTCCATTTATTTTTTTCTCTCTCTCTCACATGGCAGCTGCCTTTCATTCTGCCAGTGCCATTTACACTTCATCCAGAGCCATCTTTTGTTTCTTAACTTGTCACATTACTATCTCCTTTTGCCTTGCACCATCATCCCTTTTGTCTCTTAATCTCTCCTGCCTTCCATCCTATCACAGACCTTCCCTTTTGTTCTTTCCTCCCCTCCCCCCTTTCCCTGCCCCTGCATTTGCTTAAAAACCTGTTCCATCTCCAATTTTTTCCCGTTCTGACGAAGGGTCATCGACCTGAAACATTAACACTGTTTCTCTCTCCACAGATGCTGCCTGACCTACTGAGTATTTCTAGCATTTTCTGTTTTTATTGGCGTCTTTTACTATCCCGGTGATGTAAACAGCTCTTGATACTTATGAAATTGAGAGGATAGGCATTTCTGCGGCCGCAAACGAGACTCCAGGATGGTGTGTTGCCTCCCTGGTGCAAGGGTCAAGGATGTCTCAGAGCGGCTGCAGAACATCTTGGAAGGGGAGGGTGAACAGCCAGTTGTAGTGGTGCATATAGGCACCAACGACATAGGTAAAAAGCGGGATGAGGTCCTAAAAGCTGAATATAGGGAGTTAGGAGGTAAATTTAAAAAATAGGACCTCAAAGGTAGTAATCTCAGGATTGCTACCAGTGCCACGTGCTAGTCAGAGTAGAAATAGAAGGATATTTCAGATGAGTACGTGGCTAGAGGAATGGTGCAACGGGGAGGGATTCAAGTTCCTGGGACATTGGAACCGGTTCTGGGGGAGGTGGGACCAGTTCAAACCAGACGGTTTGCACCTGGGCAGGGCTGGAACCGATGTCCTAGGGGGGAGTGTTTGCTAGTGCTCTGGGGGAGGGTTTAAACTAAAATGGCAGGGGGTTGGGAACCTGAGCAGGGAGACAGAGGAAAGGGAAAGAAGGATAAAAGCAAAAGATAGGAGAAAAACCAAAAGTGGCAGTCAGAGAAATCAACGGTTTAAATCAAATGCGGCCACAGTAAATAATAATTCTAATAGGTCTAAGAGCGTTAAAAAAACAAGCCTGAAGACTTTGTGTGTTAATGCGAGGAGCATTCGTAATAAGGTGGATGAATTGGCTGCGCAAATAGAAGTAAACGAATATGATTTGGTTGGGGATTACGGAAACGTGGCTCAAGGACGGCCAGGACTGGGAACTCAACATCCAGGGGTATTCGATATTCAGGAAAGATAGGCAAAAAGGAAAGGGGGGTGGGGTAGCATTACTGGTTAAAGAAGGGATTAACACAATTGTAAGGAAGGATATTAGCTCTGATGATGTGGAATCTGTATGGGTAGAATTGAGAAATACTAAGGGGCAGAAAACGTTAGTGGGAGTGGTATACAGACCTCCAAACAGTAAGGCTGAGGTTGGGGATGGCATTAAAAGGGAAATTAAAGAAGCGTGCAATAAGGGCACAGCAGTCATCATGGGTGACTTTAATCTACATATAGATTGGGCTAACCAAATTAGTAACTATACTGTGGAGGAGGAATTCCTGGAGTGTTTACGGGATGGTTTCCTGGACCAATATGTCGAGGAATCAACCAGAGATCAGGCCATCTTAGACTGGGTATTATGTAACGAGAAAGGATTAATTAGCAATCTTGTTGTGCGAGGCCCCTTGGGTCGGAGCGATCATAATATGATCGAATTCTTCATTAAGATGGAGAATTAAGTAGTTGACTGAGAGACTAGGGTCCCAAATTTAGATAAAGGAAACTACGATGGTCTGAGGCGCGAGTTGGGTAGGATTGATTGGGGAATGTCACTCAAAGGGTTGATGGTGGATAGGCAATGGCAAACATTCAAAGACCGAATGGATGAACTACAGAATTTGTTCATCCCAGTTTGGCATAAAAAAACAAAAAAGGTGACTCAACCGTGGCTAACAAGGGAAATTAGGGATAGCATAAGATCCAAGGAGAGGACATATAAAGTGGCCAGAAAAAGCAATAATCCTGAGGATTGGGAGCAGTTTAGGATTCAACAAAGGAGGACAAAGGGATTAATTAAGAAGGGGAAAATAGAATATGAGAGTAAGCTTGCAGAGAACATAAAAACTGACTGGAAAAGCTTTTATAGATATGTGAAGAGAAAAAGATTGGTGAAGTCAAGCGTAGGTCCCTTGCAGTCAGAAACAGGGGAATTTATAATGGGGAACAAAGAAATGGCAGACCAACTTTGGTTCTGACTTCACAAAGCAGGACACAAATAACCTCCCAGAGATGCCGGGGAACATAGGGTCTGATGAAAGGGTGGAACTGAAAGAAATCAGTATTTGTAGGGAAATGGTGTTAGGAAAATTGATGGGACTGAAGGCCGATAAATCCCCTGGGCCTGATAATCTACATCCCAGGGTACTTAAGGAAGTGGCCCTAGAAATAGTAGATGCATTGCTGGTCATCTTCCAGAACTCGATAGACTCTGGAACAGTACCCATGGATTGGAGGGTAGCTAATGTTACCCCACTGTTCAAAAAAGGTGGTAGAGAAAAAGCAGGGAATTATAGACCGGTAAGCCTGACATCGGTAGTGGGGAAAATGCTAGAGTCCATTCTAAAAGATGTAATAGCAGAGCACTTGGAAAGCAGTGACAGGATCGGACAAAGTCAGCATGGATTTACAAAAGGTAAAACATGCTTGACTAATCTACTGGAGCTTTTTGAGGGTGTAACTGGTAAAATAGATAAGGGAGAACCAGTGGATGTGATGCATTTGGACTTTCGATAAGGTCCTGCATAAGAGATTAGCGTGCAAAATTAAGGCACATGGGGTTGGGGGCAAGGTATTGACTTGGATAGAGAACTGGTTGGCGGATAGAAAGCAAAGAGTTGGAATAAATGGGTCTTTTTCTGAGTGGCAGGCAGTGACTAGTGGGGTACCGCAAGGATTGGTCCTAGGACCCCAGCTGTTCACAATATATATTAATGATCTGGACGAGGGAATTGGAAGTAATATCTCCAAATTTGCAGACTACACAAAGCTGGGTGGGAGGGTATGCTGTGAGGAGGATGTCGTGAAACTGCAGTACGATTTGGACAGGTTGGGTGATTGGGCAGAAACATGGCAAATGCACTATAATGTGGATAAATGTGAGGTTATCCACTTTGGTGGCAAAACAGGAAGGCAGATTATTATTTGAATGGCAATAGATTGGGAGAAGGGGAAGTGCAAAGAGACCTGGGTGTTCTTGTGCACCAGTCGCTGAAGGTAAGCATGCAGGTGCAGCAGGCGGTTAAGAAGGCAAATGGTATGTTGGTCTTGGTAGCAAGAGGGTTCGAGTACAGGAACAAGGATGTCTTGCTGCAATTGTACAGGGCCTTGGTGAGACCACACCTTGAGTATTGTGTGCAGTTTTGGTCACCTTACCTGAGGAAGGACGTTCTTGCCATGGAAGGAGTGTAGCGAAGATTCACCAGGCTGATACCTGGGATGGCAGGAATGACGTATGAGGACAGATTGGGTCGATTGGGCTTGTACTCACTGGAGTTTAGAAGATTGAGAGGGGATCTCATCGAAACCTATAACATTCTGTCAGGCCTGGACAGACTAGATGCAGGAAGGATGTTTCCAATGGCCGGGGAGTCCAGAACCAGGGGTCATAGTCTAAGGATAAGGGGTAAGCCATTTAGGACTGAGATGAGGAGGAATTTCTTCACCCAGAGAGTGGTGGACCTGTGGAATTCTCTGCCACAGAGGGCGGTGGAGGCCAGTTCATTAAATATAGTCAAGAAGGAGTTGGATATATTTCTTAATGCTAAAGGGATCAAGGGATATGGGGAGAAGGCAGGGACAGGGTACTGAATTTGGATGATCAGCCATGATCTCATTGAATGGCAGAGCAGGCTCGAGGGGCCGAATGGCCTACTCCTGCTCCTATCTTCTATGTTTCTATATTTTTTTTGGCTATTATACAAATGTGGTTAGGGGGACTTATGTTTATATAATGAGGTCAATTCAGATCATTTCTTCAAGCAGATCTGCTTTCCCTCATCAATTCTGGAATTGCTTTGTGGTTCAATACTTGAAGTTCATTTTGGGGAAGACTTACCAATGAAATGAGCAGATGCACTTATCTCTTGAATGGACAGATGACGCGCTCCAGCTGGAATTTCAAACATCTTCAGATAACCTTTCAAATCAGAGAAAATGAGTAACTAAATTATGATATAAAAAAGTATGGAACACACTTTAACTGAAGTGGACTTGTGTTAAGACATTAGAATAACATTCCAAAGTCATCATTGAGACGACAAAGGAATTACCAACAACCTGGGGTTAATTTTCTTCCAGGATATGGATGAAAAATTGCCCTGAATTTCCTCCTAGTCTTCAGCATTTACACCATTGTTACACTGTTATTTGACCTAAAAGATTGAGGAAGTTTTAATTTTAACGCATTTGGGTACATTTATATAATTATTGCGCTAAATGCAAGTTTTCTTGACCTTTTTAACAGTGCAAATATTATTCCATCAAAGCCCCTCAAGGCTCATTTATATAATTGTACTGTTCCAAGTACATAGATGTTTCAAGTTTACACCCCAAAAAAACCTGGTCTAAATAAAGGAAACTACGATGGTATGAGGCGCGAGTTGGGTAGGATTGATTGGGGAATGTCACTCAAAGGGTTGACGGTGGATAGGCAATGGCAAACATTCAAAGATCGCATGGATGAACTACAGAATTTGTTCATCCCAGTTTGGCATAAAAATAAAACAAAAAAGGTGACTCAACCGTGGCTAACAAGGGAAATTAGGGATAGCATAAGATCCAAGGAGAGGACATATAAATTGGCCAGAAAAAGTAGTTAACCTGAGGATTGGGAGCAGTTTAAGATTCAGCAAAGGAGGACAAAGGGATTAATTAAGAGGGAAAAAATAGAGTATGAGAGTAAGCTTGCAGAGAACATAAAAACTGACTGTAAAAGCTTTTATAGAGATGTGAAGAGAAAAAGAATGGTGAAATCAAGCGTAGGTCCCTTGCAGTCAGAATCAGGGGAATTTATAATGGGGAACAAAGAAATGGCAGACCAATTAAATACATACTTTGGTTCTGTCTTCACAAAGGAGGACACAAATAACCTCCCAGAGATGTCGGGGAACATAGGGTCTAATGAGAGGGAGGAACTGAATGAAATCAGTATTTGTAGGGAAATGGTGTTAGGGATATTGACGGGATTGAAGGCCGATAAATCCCCAGGGCCTGATAATCTACACCCCAGGGTACTTAAGGAAGTGGCCCTAGAAATAGTAGATGCATTGCTGGTCATCTTCCATAATTCGATAGACTCTGGAACAGTAACCATGGATTGGAGGGTAGCTAATGTTACCCCACTATTCAAAAAAGGTGGTAGAGAGAAAACGGGAAATTATAGACCAGTAAGCCTGACATCGGTAGTGGGGAAATTGTTAGAGTCCATTATAAAAGATGTAATAGCAGAGCACTTGGAAAACAGTGACAGGATCGGGCAAAGTCAACATGGACTTACAAAAGGTAACTCGTGCTTGACTAATCTACTGGAATTTTTTGAGGATGCAACTGGTAAAATAGATAAGGGAGAACCAGTGGATGTGGTGTATTTGGACTTTCAGAAGGCTTTCGATAAGGTCCCGCATAAGAGATTAGCGTGTAAAGTTAAGGCACATGGGATTGGGAGCAAGGTACTGACTTGGATAGAGAACTGGTTGGCAGACAGAAAGCAAAGAGTTGGAATAAACGGGTCTTTTTCCGAGTGGCAGGCAGTGACTAGTGGGGTACCGCAGGGATCGGTCCTAGGACCCCAGCTATTCACAATATATATTAATGATCTAGACGAGGGAACTAGATGTAATATCTTCAAGTTTGCAGACGACACAAAGCTGGGTGGGCGTGTGTGCTGTGAGGAGGATGCCGAGAAACTACAGGATGATTTGGACAGGTTGGGTGATTGGGCAGAAGCATGGCAGATGCAATATAATGTGGATAAATGCGAGGTTATCCACTTTGGTGTCAAAAACAGGAAGACAGATTATTATCTGAATGGCAATAGATTGGGAGAAGGGGAAGTGCAACGAGACCTGTGTGTCCTTGTGCACCAGCCGCTGAAGGTAAGCATGCAGGTGCAGCAGGCAGTTAAGAAGGCAAATGGTATGTTCGAGTACAGGAACAAGGATGCCTTGCTGCAGTTGTACAGGGCCTTGGTGAGACCACATCTTGAGTATTGTGTGCAGTTTTGGTCGCCTTATCTGAGGAAGGATGTTCTTGCCATGGAGGGAATGCAGCGAAGATTCACCAGGTTGATACCTGGGATGGCAGGAATGACATATGAGGAGAGATTGGGTCGATTGGGCTTATACTCGCTGGAGTTTAGAAGAATGAGAGGGGATCTCATTGAAACTTATAAAATTCTAACAGGACTGGACAGACTAGATGCAGGAAGGATTTTCCCGATGGCCGGGGAGTCCAGAACCAGGGGTCACAGTCTAAGGATAAGGGGTAAGCCATTTAGGACAGAGATGAGGAGGAATTTCTTTACCCAGAGAGTGGTGAACCTGTGGAATTCTCTACCACAGAAGGCAGTAGAGGCCAATTCATTAAATATATTCAAGAAGGAGTTAGATATATTTCTTAAGGCTAAAGGGATCAAGGGGTATGGAGAGAAGGCAGGGGCAGGGTACTGAATTTGGATGATCAGCCATGATCTCGTTGAATGGCGGAGCAGGCTCGAGGGGCCGAATGGCCTACTCCTGCTCCTATCTTCTATGTTTCTATGTAATAGCTCCACTTAGCACTTCAGACAAGTGTAAGCCAGGAGATGGTGTGCTGTAGAGGGAAACAATTGTACTTACTGATTACAGGCTTCTGATTAATTTTTTAGCGCTCACCATTGTAAATCAATGCACCTGCAATTCATTTTACTGTAGTGCTTTCCTCTCTTCTGAGAATTGTTTCCAAACTGTCAGGCTTCCTAAACTTTCTGAGCATTGTGCTTCCCCCTCGTGCCTAACCATGTCTCCCGATCTCCTATCCTAGTGCTGTGTCGAAGTGCTCCGAGGGCCTGTAGCGCGAGAGGAGCTTGGCTGCTCATGCTATACAAAGAGTTGCCTCTCGACTCATAGCAGCTAGTTCCTGAGAGGGAGCATCTCTGGAGGGTGATCCTGGGCAGCTTGGTCTTGCCTGCCACCATACACAGGCATAGTACTCTGAGGGGGATTGCCAGAGTCCTGGCATGTGTTGCTGTCCTGAGGGATGGCAGTATCAGGCACAGGGACTTTGGCTGCCACCATTCTACTGGACCCCGGATCTGCAACCCCACTGATCAGTTGGTGCCTGTTCTAGTGGCAGCTATGAGATCTGTCCAGCCCTGAGACATGGCAATGGCCACGGTTTGGAAGCCGCGATCAATGCTGCGCTCCAAATTTTCTTTAATTGCCTCCAGAGTTGCAGTTTGTTCTTCCATGGTTCCTGGCTACCTCTCATCTGAGGCTCTAATGCTGATGTCAGTGCAGCAGCAACTTGCTGTATTGTTGCCTGAAAGGAAGAGAAACCTTTTGAGATGTTGCCCAAAGAAGAATGTCGGGCATGAAATTAATCTTGGGCAGTAGTGCAAAATGGGCTATAGTGAATCAGCAGTCTGTTTTACATTACACCCGGTTTTCTTTTCCAAAATCTGACGGAGTGTAAAGTAGTTGGTAAGTATATATTCTATTGAATACACTGAATTTTGGTGCTTATTATATATAACGTTTTTAGCAAATGACCACTACCTAATTTTTACCAGGACAATTTAAACATTTACATTACTGCAGCAATTTACACAGTTATGTGACTGCAACTATTTACTTGTCCATCTCCCACCCTAATGATTCGAAATATGGGTTCTAGAGGTTAAATTCACTGATCACATCTTCCCATTGGAGAGTCAGGCTCGAAGGGAGTTTTGGGTTAGCAAGTCGGCACAACAATGTTGTAGCTCTGTCTTTAACCTGTGCTCCTCTCAGGTGCAGTTCCTCATTGTGAGTGTGGGATCAGAGATATATCCCATAATATAAAATTAGCATACCCCCATCACCATAAATGGCAACCGTCAGTATTTGATGCTAGCAATCAGTATTTTGGGGTCCCAGTTATCATTTACTAACAAAAATCAGCACGGAGCAGGCCTCCTCCTTCTAGTCCAGCTCCTACCTAAGTCCGTTTGCTGACAGACTGGACCAGGCCCCTCTCTCCTATCAGCACCATTTCCAATGCCAATAGCAATGGTTGAAGCTTCTGTTACAGTAATCAGGAATGGAAAGTTTGGCGATAATCCCCTCCTTAGACGAGGGAGTGTTGTATCAAATGTGTCCCATTCAGATAACTTGGTGTTGAAGATCAGACTTGTTCTGTAATTACTGCACTGGATGGTGCCTTTATCCACTAAGTGATCAGAGATGCGGTGGTCCATTTTTATCTTTGCAATTTTTTAGATACAAATAATAATTAACCACACTAACCTGGTTTCTTTGCTGCTCTGGAAAATGTCCCTTTGATCACTTTGCAGTGAGAATTATCACCGCCACACACCCCACATTTGTCTTCCTGTTTAATGGAGCCCAGCACTTTATCACAGCCCACTTTCTGAAACATTAAAATAGCACTATTTTTTAAAAACTTTTTTCATGTGTAATATTAACAAGTTCTTGATAAAGATAAGCATTAATATTAAAGGTGGCCATTAATGTCAGGGGATGTACTCGCACAAACATAATTACCCCTGTGTTACAAAAGCAAAATATTGCGGATGCTGGAAATCTGAAATAAAAACAGAAAATGCTGGAAATACTCAGCAGGTCAGGCAGCATCTGTGGAGAGAGAAACAGAGTTAACATTTCGATGACCCTTCGTCAGACATGGAAAAAATTGGAGATATAACAGATTTATAAGCAAGTGTAGGGGCAGGGAAAGGGGGGAGGGGAGGAAAGAACAAAAGGGAAGGTCTGTGATAGGATGGAAGGCAGGAGAGACTAAGAGACAAAGGGGATGATGGTGCAAGGCAAAAGGAGATGGTAATGGGACAAGTTAAGAAACAAAAGATGACTCTAGATGAGGTGTAAATGGCAATGGCAGAATGAAAGACAGCTGCCATGTGAGAGAGAGAAAAGAAATGAAAAAAGAGAGATAGGGCAGAGGTTATGGTCTGAAATTGTTGAACTCGATGTTAAGTCCAGAAGACTGTAAAGTGCCTAATCGAAAGATGAGGTGCTGTTCCTCGAGCTTACGTTGAGCTTCATTGGAACAGTGTAAGAGGCCGAGGATGGAGAGGTCAGAGTGGGAGTGGAGCGGAGAATTAAAGTGACAGGCGACCAGCAGCTCAGGGCCACCCTTATGGACTCGGGGTTACCCCTGTATTAGTTTGGCAATAGTAGATGTTAAAACTAGGCAATCATTTTCTAATGCATTCCACATTCACGGACTCTTCTGTAACCCCCACAAGTCTTCCATTTTATCCCATGTACTCTGCAAGGATAGGATAGGTGAATCTCCTTGGACTGTGCCCATTATCCAGCATAGTTTAATAGTTCAGAGATTTATTCAAACAAATTAGAGCTTGTGTAATATTTTAATCTGTCCTTATTTTACTTTAAAACTTGCTAGGGACAAGTTCAAAACTAAAAATAGATCCTAAATCTGCTTTAACAAACCCAATTTCTCTGCTGGTTAATGGACACACTCCATGCAGATTCCTCATCTCATTGGAGTCCATTCATGCTAAAATCACTGTCTGTACGACTGCTGACCTCATTTAAAAAAAAGGAACAATTTTCCAGTCAAATTAGTGCAAATAGGAGCCAAGGAGCAAACTGGAGGTATACCAAAAAAACCTTCAATATTTCAATAAATCAATATTTTAACAATGCTGCTTCATCCTATTATTCTATCACCTTTCAGCTGCATCATACTATAACATAAGGCCAGTCACTCTTACAAACTTGAGACTTTCCTTTGCCAGAGGAAATATTGGTAATTTTTCCTTTTGTGTTTTGTTTAACTGTGGAACCAAGACCGAACAACAACAACTTGTATTTATATAGTGCCTTTAATGTAATAAAACATCCCAAGGTGCTTCACAGGAGCGTTATCAAACAAAATTTGACACTGAGCCACATAAGGAGATATTAGGACAAAGAGGTAAGTTTTAAGGAATGTCTTAAAGGAGGAAAGAGAGGTAGAGATGTGGAGAGCTTAGGGCCTTGACAGCTGAAGACACGGCCACCAATGGTGCAGTGATTAAAACCGGGGATGCTCAAGAGGCCAGAATTAGAGGAACAGAGGGTTGTGGGGCTGAAGGAGATTGCAGAGATAGGGAGGGGCGAGGCCATGGAGGGATTTGAAAACAAGGATGAGAATTTTAAAATAGAGGCGTTGCTTAACCGGGAGCCAATGTACATAGGAACAGGAGTACGCCATTTAGCCCCTCGAGGCTGTTCCGCCATTCAATGAGATCATGGCTGATCTGCGACCTAACTCCATATACCTGTAAAGGAAATAGCCATATTCCAAGAGATACACCATCCTATGAACGGAATTTTGACTTTATTAAAACATGAAAACTGGGTTTAAAAGTCTGGAAAGCCTCGACGACATAGGCTGCAAACAGAATACAGGCTTCTGAGATAAGATGAAGTGTTAACACAAAAGTTGTAAACACCACACAAACTTTTGAAATGGGAATTGATTGTTAATACTGAGACAATAGCCCTATTGAAACGGCAGGCTAGAGGTTCCTCTATGTCTGAACATTGGAACCAACACAATAGCTATGCCCAAGTAAAGGGTTAAAAACTAACACTTTGAACAGGAACACAGAATATTAAAAAACCATGTGCCTTTGTAAAAGTATCAAATGAGAAACAGGAAACACGATTATATATGCAACCAACTGAAGTAGCTAAGAAATGCATGGAACACCTTGATTTACATATTGTAAATATGATACCTACAGAAGACTTTGTAGATATGACTTCAATAGATGACACCAAGCAATCACATTGTGTTTGTGTTGAACTTGGAACACATAGGAGTCACGATGTCTGCTTCCAAACAGATAGGTGATTTTAGAAGTGAATGGAAAACCTTCGATAAGAATGATATCAAATAAATACTACTGTCATATTGTTTTTTATGATAAGTTTTGAAACACCTATACAGCAGACAGGATTCTGAGAGTCAACAGCTAAATTGACAGTAAGAATAGAAAAGAATTCAATAGAGAATGACTAGAGATAATTAGCTTACATCAGCAGAAAACTTCAAAGGATTTACTACTGCAAAAAGGATATAAAAATAGAGTTTTTCAGATGGAAAGTTAGAAGTCGCTGGAAAGGACAAGCGATTCTCAACTTCAGAGGCATGCTCTGCAAGTTTTTAATTCTTTGAGTCTCGGGGATCAAAAAGGTATGCTTATTTGATTTTGGTGGATATTCTGGATTAAGAATAATAGAAATGTAAAAATGTACGAAGTTAAGATTTGAGAATAAGGATCTCTGAGAATAAGAAATGTAAGCTATTTGTATTTTGAACTGTTGAAGTTGCGATTGACTCAACAGCTGTTAACTGTATGTCGGCTCTTAAATAAATCTATATATTTTTAGAATTGTCTCAAATAGTATTTCTGTATCAAACGCGCAAACTCAATTTCTGTACACTCTTTTGTAAGGAGTTGCAGAATTCTGTGGGGGGGGGGTTTCCGGACCCTCATAATATCCGGAAGGTTACAGTCTAGTTAAACTTATTAAAAGTGTTATCTGGAGGATGGTAACATCTTCAAGTCATTCCTTTCCTTTAGGGAGAGATAGTCTGGAACTTTAGACCCATTTAAGCGTCTTATAGGATTCGGCTATCTCTAACTTTAGTTGAAGGTGAAAGTCTGGGGAATATGCCTGATCTGGGGTAGCCCGAAAACCCACCTTTGGCCCATATCCCTTAATACCTTTGGTTAACAAAAAGCTATCAATCTCTGATTTAAAATTAACAATTGACCTAGCATCAGTTGCCGTTTGCAGAAGAGAGTTCCAAAATTCTACCACCCTTTGTGTGTAGAAGTGTTTCCTAATTTCACTCCTGAAAGGTCTGGCTTGAATTTATAGACAATGCCCCCTAGTCCTAGACGCCCCAACCAGTAGAAATAGTTTCTCTCTATCTACCCTATCTGTTCCCCTTAATATCCTGAAAACTTCAATCAGATCACCCCTTAACCTTCTAAATTCTAGGGAATACCACCCTAATTTGTGTATTCTCTCCTCATAATTTAACCCATGGAGTCCTGGTATCATTCTGGTAAACCTACGCTGCACTCCCTCCAAGGTCAATATATCCTTCCAAAGGTGTGGTGCCCAGAACTGCTCACAGTACTCCAGGTGTGGTCTAACCAAGGTTTTGTACAGCTGCAGCATAACTTCTACCCCCTTGTATTCTAGTCTTCTAGATATAAAGGCCAATTTTCCATTAGCAGTTTTGATTATTTTCTGTACCTGTTCATGACATTTTAATGATCTATATACCTGAACCCCCAAGTCTCTTTGGGCCTCCACTGTTTTCACTTTTCACCATTTAGAAAGTACCCTGTTCTATCGTTTTTAGGTCCAAAGTGGATGGCCTCACATTTGCCAACATTGAAATCCATTTGCCACAGTTTTGCCCATTCACTTAAGCTATCGATATCCCTTTGTAATTTTATGCTTTCATCTACACTGCCTACAATGCTGCCTATCTTTATGTCAATGGCAAATTTGGATATGTGGCTTTCTATCCAATCATCTAAGTCGTTAATAAATACTGTGAATAGGTCAGCGAGTACAGGGGTGATGGGTGAACGGGACTTGATGCGAGTTAGGACACGGGCAGCAGAGCTTTTGATGACCTCAAGTTTACGGAGGGTAGAACGTGTGAAGCCAGCCAGGAGTGCGTTGGAATAGTCAAGTCTAGAGGTAACAAAGGCATGGATGAGGCATGAGCTGAGGCAGGGATGGAGTCAAGCGATGTTACGGAGATGGAAATAAGCAGTCTTAGTGATGGCGCAGATATGTGGTCGGAAGCTCATCTCGGGGTCAAATATGACAACAAGGTTGGGAACTGTCTGGTTCAGCCTCATGCAGTTTCCAGGGAGACGGACGGAGTCGGTGGCTAGGGAACATTAACAACTTGTATTTGAATAGCGCCTTTAATGTAGTAAAACGTTCCAAGGTGCTTCACAGGAGTGTTATAAAACAAAATTTGACACCGAGCCACATAAGGAGATATTATGGCTGATGGGTCAAACATAGAAACATAGAAGATAGGAGCAGGAGTAGGCCATTCGGCCCTTCAAGCCTGCTCTGCCATTCAATGCGATCATGACTGATCATCCAAGTTCAGTACCCGGTCCCTGCTTTCTCCCCATACCCCTTGATCCCTTTAGCCTTAAGAAATATATCCAACTCCTTCTTGAATATATTTAATGTATTGGCCTCTACTGCCTTCTGTGGTAGAGAATTCCACAGGTTCACCACTCTCTGGGTGAAAAAATTCCTCCTCATTTCTGTCCTAAAAGGCCTACCCCTTATCCTTAGACTGTGACCCCTGGTGCTGGACTCCCCGACCATCGGGAACATCCTCCCTGCATCTAGTCTGTCCAGTCCTGCCAGAATTTTATAAGTTTCAATGAGATCCCCTCTCATTCTTCTAAACTCCAGCGAGTACAAGCCCAATCGTCCCAATCTCTCCTCATACGTCATTCCTTCCATCCCAGGTATCAGCCTGGTGAACCTTCGCTGAACTCCTTCCATGGCAAGAATATCCTTCCTCAGATAAGGCAACGAAAATTGCACACAGTACTCAAGATGTGGTCTCACCAAGGCCCTGTACAACTGCAGCAAGACATCCTTGTTCCTGTACTCAAACCCTCTCGCTACGAAGGCCAACATACCATTTGTCTTCTTAACCGCCTGCTGCATCTGCATGCTTACCTTCAGTGACTGGTGCACAAGGACACCCAGGTCTCGTTGCACTTCCCCTTCTCCCAATCTATTGTCATTCAGATAATAATCTGCCTTCCTGTTTTTGCCACCAAAGTGGATAACCTCACATTTATCCACGTTATATTGCATCTGCCATGCTTCTGCCCAATCACCCAACCTGTCCAAATCATACTGGAGTTTCTCGGCATCCTCCCCACAGCACACACGCCCACCCAGCTTTGTGTCGTCTGCAAATTTGGAGATATTGGCCTAGAAATTCAGTTGGGCGCGCCAGCCGTTAGCGCCTTAGGAGGAGTAGATCTCGAGCGCTAGGCGCTTAGCGCCCGGGCGCAGCGCGATCTGCGCCTCACCCCAACTTCAGTACACATTTAGCGCCGGCGCAAAGTCTTAGCGCGCGCCCTGCTGCGCGCGCAGATCATGACGTCATTTACTAGTGCAACGCCCTTTGTGCGCCCCGAACCGGAACTTCACTCGCGCCGGGCCATTGTGCGCCGGGCGGCCCTAACGACTGTGAAGTGGAACGGTACACAGCCGAGGCGGGCCGCGGGGAGTGCTAATTAAAGGGCGCTTACCCTGCACTATAAAGGCCAGCCATTTTGCAGCATTCACTCTTGTGCAACGGTTTTTTGGAGAGAGACCAAGGAGGAGAGCTTACTGGTTTGGACCAACACTAGGACAGGTATTTTTGGCTCAGGCCAGAGCTTACCAATTATCTTTGCCTTCATTGAGAGCTCAGTGTTTGCCAGCATATAATGGGGGCTGCATTGGGTGCCAACGCTGACTTTCAGCCTTATGCCAGAAGGGCTTACAGAAGCCATGAGAGAGTGGCAGCCCTGGCTAGACGCAGAGGGGGCAACAGGCGTCGCCAACTGAGGCCTTACCCACCCAGGGTATACCGCCAGCAGTCCTCCTATCTGACCATGTCTGCCGCGATGTGTGTTAGGAGGCTGCGATTCAGAAGGGAGGTGGTTGTAGACATCTGCCAGCTGCTTCAGAGAGATCTGCAGCCACAGCTGATGCGCAGGATGTCTCTGTCGGTGGCAGTGAAGGTGACGGTGGCTCTCAACTTCTATGCCACCGGCTCCTTCCAATCCGCTGCTGGGGACATCGCTAACATCTCCCAGTTCGCCGTGCATTGCTGCATCCGCCAGGTGACCGAAGCCCTTTTCAGAAGGAGACATCAATTCATCTCCTTCCCCATGACCCTGGACAAGCAGCAGCAGCGTGCAGTGGGATTTGCAAGAATAGCAGGCTTCCCCATGGTGCAGGGCGCCATTGACTGCACGCATGTGGCTTTGCAGGCACCTCTGGAGCATGCCGAGGATTACCGCAACCGGAAGGGCTACCATTCCCTCAGCGTACAGCTGGTGTGTGACCACAGGCAGCGCATCCTAGCTGTCAATGCCCGCTTTCCAGGCAGCAGCCACGATGCCTTTATCCTGCGACAGACAACTATGGCTGACATGTTCCAGGCACAGCCTCACCCAAGAGGATGGCTTATCGGAGACAAAGGCTATCTTTTGTGTACCTGGCTCATGACCCCGCTCCGCGCACCCACGACCCCTGCTGAAGAGGCATACAACGAGAGCCATCAAGCGACTAGGAACATCATAGAACAAACAATCGGCGTCCTCAAGCAACGGTTCCGCTGTCTCGATCGCTCCGGGGGAGCCCTCCAGTATTCGCAGGAGCGAGTCTCCCAATTCGTCGTCGTTTGCTGCATGCTGCACAACCTGGCTATCCGCAGGACTCGGGCACTGCCACCTCACGTTGGACCCCCACCTCAGGAGGAGGAGCAGGAGGAGCATGAGGAGGAGGAGGACGAGGAGTACCAGCCCAGGAGGGAGGCAGAAGGTCCAAGGGCCGCCCGTCAGCGGCTTATTGAACGTCACTTCTAGGCCCCCTGTCAGGGAATGGCTTGTGCCAATGAAAGAACATGATTGCAGCCGCTCCGCAAGCCCTCAGCCGGTTAAGGCAACAAACACTTCAAAGATCAAACATGGACAATGTGAATAAATAAAATGCTTTATTGTACAAACTCCGGGCCCTTCCCACATGAAAACCAAAAACAGACGAAACCCCCAAAAAACACTCAAACACATCACTCGCTCCCACAACCTGGAGAGGATTAACAAAACAGTGCAACTAAAATGGCCGTCATCCTCGGCCTTCGTAAAAAACAAACATCACATCCTCGGCCTTCAAAAAACAAACATCACATCCTCGGCCTTCAAAAAACAAACATCCAATTCTCGGCCTCAAAAAACAAACATCCAATTCTCGGCCTCAAAAAACAAACACAACTGGCCACACATTCGACTTTTTGGCCCGCTAGGGCGATGCCTTGGCCATCTTTGTGTGGCCCCTGCCCGCCCTGCTGCTCCTCCTCAAAGTAAGGCCATTGGCTGCTGCAAGGCTGGGGGCAGGTTCCAGAGGGGCACATGTCGTGACGGCAGATGCCCTTGGGGGTCGGCCTAGTCGAGGTCTGGCCGTCGAGCGGGCGGCTGTTGAATGCTGCAGCTGTGGCTGGCCAGCATCAGTCGCTGCAGCAGCTCCTGGCAGCTCCACTGGGGGAGTGGCAGTGGCGGCTGGAGGAATGGGGGCAAGCTGGCGGATGGCAGGCGCTCGCTGGTCGCCTGAGACACTGGCACTCGCCCGGGCCAGCACTGCAGCATGCGCACCAATCTGCCGAGGGACAGACCGCTGTGCTGCTGCAGCGCGCCGGGTGCCCTGGCGATGCCTGGCTAACACAGCGAGTGTGGCAGCAGTGAGTGGCCGTGTTGACCTGTTCAGTGACCTCATCAGAGCACCCAGTGACTGCAGGGCACCACTGATCAGCTGCCCACTCGCTGCCTGCTCTGCCCCGAATTCCGCCAAACTGATGGCCTGTGAGGCCCCAACGTCGGTGACACTCCGAGAGAGGGACTGGATGGCCTCAGGCAACCGTGCCACTACCCCCATGAGCTCCGTGTGCCGGCGCTCCGAGTCCGCGGAAAAGTCCTCGAGGCGTTCCATCTCCTTGGCGAAGACCATCTCCGGACTGGAGGCCGGACTCTCCCTCTGGGGAGAAGGCCGCCGAGCTGGCCGACCCTTCCTGCGTTGCTGGACGCCGCTGGGCCGAGCAATTGGACTCCCCTCCGACCCTTCCCCCCTCTGGGGAGAAGGCCGCCGAGCTGGCACCCCCCTCCCGCGTTTCTGCAGGCCGCAGGTCCCATGAGCTCCCCTCCCCTCCGACACTTCCGCCACGCTCCCCTCCAGGGAAGACGTGTCCCCTACATTCGCATGGGTTGCCACGGCTGAGGGTTCCCCTGATGGGCCGCCTTCCTCTTGCTCCTCCTCCTCCTCCTCTTCTGAGGGGCTGTCACTGGCAACTTCAGGGACCTCCACCTCACCATCTGAAAGCAGGAAGGCACAAGAGTAGCTTTAGAGTGAGGAGAGGGCGTCAGCGAGGGATGCATGAGTGGTGGCAATCAGCGCATTGGTCGGACAGTGGCAAAGGATGTAGATCTGATGCGCAAGTGGGACGAGAGAGGTCCAAACGTTGATGTCCTTACCATTGGTGCCCAGAACAGGGTCGGCATCTCCACATGCAACGGGGCCAATCACCCGGCCACCCATGATGCGCTCCATGCGATGTTGCAGCTCGGTGAGCGGCTGGATCTGGGGTCGGCCTCCCCCGGTCGCAGTCCGGCTCTTCCTATTATTGGCCAGCTTGGCCTGCAAGAGAAAGGACGGCCTCTAAGTACAGTGTGTCGCCCTGATCTTGTGTGCACTGCCTCCCATGGTGCAATAGCCTGGCCAGTGTGTCGCCCTGATCTTGTGTGCACTGCCTCCCATGGTGGAATAGCCTGGCCAGTGTGTCGCCCTGATCTTGTGTGCACTGCCTCCCATGGTGGAATAGCCTGGCCAGTGTGTCGCCCTGATCTTGTGTGCACTGCCTCCCATGGTGGAATAGCCTGGCCAGTGTGTCGCCCTGATCTTGTGTGCACTGCCTCCCATGGTGGAATAGCCTGGCCAGTGTGTCGCCCTGATCTTGTGTGCACTGCCTCCCATGGTGGAATAGCCTGGCCAGTGTGTCGCCCTGATCTTGTGTGCACTGCCTCCCATGGTGGAATAATTTGGCCAGTGTGTAGCCCTGATCTTGTGTGCACTGCCTCCCATGGTGGAATAGCTTGGCCAGTGTGTTAAGTGCAGAATGTGCAATTGATGTTCATGCCTGTCCCATTGCTGCTGGATGAGGGCTGGCCATTAGGGCTTTCAGGTCCCTTTGCCCATAATGTGAGGTGCACATGCAAGGATGAGGAGGACACTGGAAAGGGTACTCACCCTGACAATCCGAGTGAGGTCATTAAACTTTTTGCGGCATTGGACACCGGTCCTGGGGACCTCGCTGTTGGCTGACACCTTGCTGGCGACATGCCTCCAGGCTCTCCGGTAGACGCGGACCGGCGCCTTCCTGCCATTGTCCGGGTGCAAAAGATGGCGCCTCTTCTCCACACCACCAACCAGCACACTCAGATCACGCTCTGAGAAGCGCTGCGCTCGTTCACGGGCCTTCTGCATGGCTTCAGGCGCTATTTGGGTCCAGCAGCAGTGTTCAGGCCTAGCTGCAGGGCTCCACTATCCAGGGCGTGGCAGCAGACCAAGTCGACCCTTCCCCCTTAAGAGCTGGCCGGCGCCAGGGTGTCTGCTGTCAATCACGAGATGGCCGCACCTGCGCTGCGCCCGGCCTCGGCGCTCTCGCTCAGCACCTCCGGCTTAGCGCCTAAAGAGAGGCGTCCAGCGCCAGTTTTAGCGCTCGAGCAAACTCTTAGGGCGAAGCTAATGAATATCGGAGAAGTGGCCTCGATTTGGCGGCGGGCGCAAACTTTAGCGGCCGCCCGACTTTACCGCCCCAAAAGTGGCTACAATGAATTTCTAGGCCATTACATCTAGTTCCCTTGTCTAGATCATTAATATATATTGTGACTAGCTGGGGTCCAAGGACCGATCCCTGCGGTACCCCACTAGTCACTGCCTGCCACTCTGAAAAAGACCCATTTATTCCAACTCTTTGCTTTCTATCTGCCAACCAGTTCTCTATCCAAGTCAATACCTTGCTCCCAATCCCATGTGCCTTAACTTTACACGTTAATCTCTTATGTGGGACCTTATCGAAAGCCTTCTGAAAGTCCAAATACACCACATCCACTGGCTCTCCCTTATCTATTTTACTAGTTACATCCTCAAAAAATTCCAGTAGATTAGTCAAGCATGATTTACCTTTTGTAAATCCATGTTGACTTTGTCCGATCCTGTCACTGTTTTCCAAGTGCTCTGCTATTACATCTTTTATAATGGACTCTAGCATTTTCCCCAGTACCGATGTCAGGCTTACCGGTCTGTAATTCCCCGTTTTCTACCACCTTTTTTGAATAGTGGGATAACATTAGCTATCCTCCAATCCATGGGCACTGTTCCAGATTCCATCGAATGTTGGAAGATGATCAGCAATGCATCTACTATTTCTAGGGCCACTTCCTTAAGTACCCTAGTATGTAGATTATCAGCCCCTGGGGATTTATCGGCCTTCAATCCCATCAATTTCCCTAACACCATTTCCCTACAAATACTGATTTCATTCAATTCCTCCCTTTCATCAGACCCTATGTTCCCCGACATCTCTGGGAGATTATTTGTGTCCTCCTTTGTGAAGACAGAACCAAAATATGTATTTAATTGGTCTGCCATTTCTTTGTTCCCCATTATAAATTCCCCTGATTCTGACTGCAAGGGACCTACGCTTGACTTCACCAATCTTTTTCTCTTCACATATCTATAAAAGCTTTTACAGTCAGTTTTTATGTTTCCTGCAAGCTTACTCTCATATTCTATTTTCCCTTTCTTAATGAATCCCTTTGTCCTCCTTTGTTGAATCCTAAACTGCTCCCAATCCTCTGGATAACTGCTTTTTCTGGCCAATTTATATGTCCTCTCCTTGGATCTTATGTTATCCCTAATTTCCCTCGTTAGCCATGGTTGAGTCACCTTTTTTGTTTTATTTTTATGCCAAACTGGGATGAACAAATTCTATAGTTCATCCATGCGGTGTCTGAATGTTTGCCATTGCCTATCCACCGTCAACCCTTTGCGTGACATTCCCCAATCAATCCTACCCAACTCGCGCCTCAGACCATCGTAGTTTCCTTTATTTAAATTCAGGACCTTAGTCTCTGAGTCAACTACTTCATTTTCCATCTTAATGAAGAATTCGATCATATTATGATTGCTCCGACCCAAGGGGCCTCATACAACAAGATTGCTAATGAATCCTTTCTCGTTACATAATACCCAGTCTAGGACGGCCTGATCTCTGGTTGGTTCCTCGACATATTGGTCCAGGAAACCATCCCGTAAACACTCCAGGAATTCCTCCTCCACAGTATTGTTACCAATTTGGTTAGCCCAATCTATATGTAGATTAAAGTCACCCATGATGACTGCTGTGCCCTTATTGCACACTTCTCTAATTTCCCTTTTAATGCCATCCCCAACCTCCGCATTACTGTTTGGAGGTCTATATACCACTCCCACTAACGTTTTCTGCCCCTTGGTATTTCTCAGTTCTACCCATACAGATTCCACATCATCAGAGGTAGGTTTTAAGGAGCGTCTAAAAGGAGGAAAGAGAGGTAACGAGATGGATAGGTTTAGGGAGGGAATTCCAGAGCATAGGGCCTGGACAGCTGAAGGCACGGCCACCAATGGTAGAGCGATTAAAATCGGGGATGCTCAAGAGGCCAGAATTAGAGGAGCGCAGATATCTTGTGGGGTTGTGGGGCTGGAGGAGATTACAGAGATAGGGAGGGGCGAGGACATGGAGGGATTTGAAAACAAGGATGAGAATTTTAAAATCGAGGCACTGCTTAACCGGGAGCCAATGTAGGTCAGCGAGCACAGGGGTGATGGCTGAACGGGATTTGGTGTGAGTTAGGACACGGGCAGCAGATGCTGTTTTCAGCAGCAGATGAGCTGAGGCAAGCACGGAATCATGTGATGAATGAAGTTTGTGGCGGGGACCGAAGACAATGGCATCGCTCTTCCAAATATTTAGTTGGAGGAAATTTCTGCTCATCCAGCATTGGATGTCTGAAAAGCAGTCAGACATTTTAGAGACAGTGGAGGTGTGGAGAAAGGTGTTGTTGAGGTAGAGCTGGGTGTCGTTATTGTACATGTGGAAAATTACACTGTGTTTTCGGATGATGTGATGTCACTGAGGGGCAGCATGCAGATGAGAAAAGGAGGGGGCCAAGGACAGGTCTTTGGGGGACACCAGAGGTAATGGTGCGGGAGCAGGAAGAGAAGCCATTGCAGGTGATTCTCCTGCTACGATTAGATAAGAATGGAACCAGGCGAGTGCAGTCCCACCCAGTTGGGTGACGGTAGAGAGGCGTTGGAGGAGGATGGAGTGGGCAACCGTGTTAAAGGCTGCAGACAAGTCGAGAAGGACGAGGAGGGATAGTTTACCTTTATCACAGTCACAAAGGATGTCATTTGTGACTTTGATGAGAGCTGTTTCGGTACTGTGGCAGGGGCAGAAACCTGATTGGAGGGATTCAAACATGGAGTTGCGGGAAAGATGGGCACGGATTTGGGAGGCAACAACACGTTCAAGGACGTCCCAATTGACATTAGATCATCTTTAAATTTCCAAATGCTTAAGAAAAATGTAAATGCATTTCACAGGTATAGTATAAATATAGGTCTGGATAAACAAGATCTTACAGTCAGAATCTCTTTATCGCCTCATTAAAGAAAGCAGAGTTAGCTGTGAGCTATTACAGCTGTACACTAAATATTTAGCATTTGCATGTGGCAGGACTAAGTTAGTATTTCCATTTAAATATAAAGCAAGAATGTTTCTGTGGCATTGTGTGGACTCATGTTCTATCAGATAAAGGAGATAAATTTGTACAATTAGGAAAAATAAAACCTGAAATCGAAACTTGTTCAGAGAGCTGTTTGGAACTGATAGAACAGACCTTCTTTGACATTACCTAATCCAAAAATGCTATTTCCCCTCTACAATGCGGGTCACAATGTTAAAATGGATAAATAAATTTATTATAAAATAGAAACAAAATATTCTTCATTATCCTCCCTTCCCTCTTATGCTCTCCAGCTACCTCTGCTTTACAAGTAAACACACACCCAACAGTGAAATGTCAGCCTAACACAGGGCATTAAGGGGTAGGAATCGGTTTGGGATGCGCCTGTTTTTAGGGCGTAACATGGCGCAAAGCATACTAATTCAGCAATCGGATGGCCTGCACCCAATCTGTGCAGGCAATCCGGACGCACGCCTAAAACAGGAGTTAGGCCCCTTAAATATGTTAATGAGGGGCTTAACGGCTATTTCAGGACCCCTTTGTAAAATGAGTTCTCGATAACTGGGGCAGATGTCGGGACTGTCCCGCTCAGGATACTTCAGCAGCCAATACAGCTGGCAACAATGTAAGGTGTAATTTAAAATGAAATTTTCTATGGAGCCAAGGGGAGGTGCAGGAGTGCTCCTCTCCAACTCCGCAGTCCTGGCAACCACCCGCCTTCCACCATTGCTCGATCCAACCCTCCTCCTGGAACTTACCTGAGGGCCGATGAAAATGGATTTTGTTTATGGGGAAAGCTGGCGCTAACAGCTCACCCTGAAGGTGCAGGTGAGGCCTGAGGCCCAATTTCAGGACGGCCTCTGGCCTCTACGTTCGGGTGTGCGCTGCTCACACAGCTCCAGCCCCAGGCTAATTTTTAACCCCTAGAATTTTGTGGCAAAGCAGTACTGTAGATGAAGAGATATTTTAAATCCCATCTTGATTTTTATCAGACCAAACCCAGTGTTCAAAAAGAAAGTAGATCTTTCACAGGCTTAGTTGTAACATTTTGCCTAGACCTGTGCGTTATTGGAATTATTTTGTTCCTGTCTTTATTAATTAAAGATGATGTGGCTTTCTCCCTTTTATTTTAAACACAATAATCCCTACTTCCCAGGCCCTGTTCTTCAGTTATTTTATTTTAAAACTGGCACACTCTCACGAGCAGACTGCTGACAAGATGGTGTGCATATATTATATAGCTATATGCGGAGGTTACACTTTATTTTAGTTAGTTTTCTTCTATCACTGTGATTAAACAATAAATATTTTGCCAATTTGGCATGCTTGAAAAATGCTAAAGTTAGTTGAGTGAAGATCTTCCTACCTTGCTGTACCATTACTGCAGGATTTTAGGCTGACCAAAATAACTTATTTTGGTCCACTGGAAGTGGCTAAATAGGGTTTTTCTTTAACATGGCAGGAAAATAGGAGAAGAATTAAATTCTGTATTTTCAGATTAAGCTAGAAATTCAGATTGCATGGCAGAGGCTGCCAGGGGCACGCAGGAACGATCCCCGGCACAAGGTAAACAGCTGTGAGGGCTCGGGGAGAGGAATAACCGCTCCCGCTCCATTTCCGTCAGACTGGGGGGAGTTAAAATCCCACCCACAATGGCTTTCCTTCATCCAGCAATTCAGTAACCGCCTTGAAGAATTCAACCAGGTTGGTAAGACATGCCCTTTCTTACGAGAAACTATGTTGTGAGTCTCTAATAACCCTTTCTCTGCAGAGGTGAACATACAGTGTATCCCCAATGATCCCTTCTAACAACTTTCCTATAACTGACATCAAGCTAATGGGCCTATAACTGAATCTGAGAGACTATCTCATAAAGACCCAATTCTTTCTTGCACTTTTAAACTGGGACGAATTATGTCCTCACCACAGGTCTTTAGCATATGCATAATTCTCTTGATTGAAAAATGTCTGATTTTTCTTCATGTTTTAGTGGATAGAAGTTTTACTGCTATTACACAACAAGTTCATGGTATGAATAGCAGAACCTCTAATTCACTCTGAGCAAAGCCACAGAAGAAATCCACTATATTTTTTAAATGGAAGGTTTCTTGTTTATGCTAACAGCACATACAGATAATAAAATGGAACAGCTTAAAAATATTTATCTTCAGTAATTTTTTTAATCAAAAATAATCTTTAAAAGATTGTTGTGTATCTATAATATTAGTATCTATTTGAGTTACTGAGCTTGACTTGGACCAGATGGAATGCATGTTTGGCAGAATCCCAGAGTAATCTGCCACTTTATATTATTTAATTCTACGTTAACACAAAGATCGCAACACTCACCACGCAATTACCTCGAACACAAACGTTATAGCGATCACTGTAGGAACATTGTGTTCCGTCATGTACCATCCTCTTCATGTAGACAATTTCCTGGGTTTCTTTTAATTCGCAGGTGAGGAAGCACCTCTTTTCAGCTGTTGGGAGATATTATTTATTATATTACGTTTAAATTATCCTTGGTACATGATAGAATAACTCTTTGCTGTTAATGCCTTTGAAGCTTCTTTTCTTGCTGTAAGCACATCTTAGCTGACCTAGCAGATCAATTCCTATTTTAGACTTTTTTTTTGAAGGGATCAAATGGTTGGGAATGATCAAATATTTCAGCATCTTAATATTTAATTGAGAACTAAAACGCTACAGATAGAATTTCGAAAAATATATTAAAATATAGGGGGAGAAATTCGGTATTGCCCTGCTTGGGGCGCAATTATCGGCCGGGCGCAAAGTTTAGCGCCTGGCGCTAATTATCGCCTCCAACTGCAAACTTGGCTTCTATCTATGATTGGAGCGCGTGATTGGAGCGCTAAATCAGTTGCTACACGCCTCTCTTAAGGCGCTAACGCCGAGGACCGAGGCGCTACCTCAGAATGCTACCGAAGCTCATGTGATGTCAGTCAGCAATGGAACACAGACACACTGGTGTCAGCAAGTTCTTAAAGGGGAGGGTCGATCTTGCTCTCCAGCCACACCCCGTTCATTGCAGCCTTGAATCTCGGCCTGGAGAGACCTGTACATCAATTCTGCTGGAAAGAACAATGGAGAGGCCCAGGGAAAGAGCTCAGAGTGCAGCCCCCATAGTCTCTTCTAAATCGATGCAAGGAAGGTCAAATCAAAATGAACCTGCAAAGTGCTGCTCAGTACCCAAAACTCCTTCATACAGCGTTGAATCTCTTCAGAAGTCTCTCTCTCTCTCTCAGAATGCATAGTGCAAAAATGTCGCCGATAAAAAAAGTCAGGAAGCGGCCACCTTAAAATAGCGCTCGCCCAGCCCCTTCCCAACTGCAAAACGTTCCCCTCTACCTGTCATTGCTAGCGGCAGGTGGAAAGGCGGGGACGCCACTCAATATCCAGTCTGGGGCGCTACACGCTCCACTGACGTCACAATCTGCGGGCGCAGGAGTTCCTGGCGG
The DNA here is from genome assembly GCF_052327205.1 of Somniosus microcephalus. Lineage (NCBI taxonomy): Eukaryota > Metazoa > Chordata > Chondrichthyes > Squaliformes > Somniosidae > Somniosus > Somniosus microcephalus. Next base: position 196,402,431 of record NC_140994.1, on the reverse strand, counting down.
TAGTGTTTAGCGCCACCACAAAATGTCTGGTCAATTTCACGAGCGGTGCAAACATCGCCGTGCCCGGGCGCTAGTTGCTTTGTGCCCCGTTAGCACCCTCTTAGGGCGCTAACGGGAGGCGCTAATCAACCGAACTTGCCCCTCATAAAATTTTATGTTAGTGACGATTAGGGTTCACCAAGCCAACAACGTTGAGGCCTAGATTTTCCTGTGGCTGGAAGTATGTTGGGTCGGGCCTTCTGCCTGTCCCTGAGTCTCCACTCTGACCCCAGCAAATCTTCCAGTGTGAGACACATTTCTAAATTGTTGGCGGGCTTCCAGCAATACTTTAGGAGCCACTGATTGGCCGCCTCTGGTTGGGTGAGAAAAATAGCTTAAGCTTCTCCCGCCGTGTAGCACAGTTGACTTTGTTGGCAGAAGAAATGTTTAAAAAAAATTATTTTAAAACTCTTGTGTTACTTCATGTAATTAACTGCAGCCCTTTTGTTTTGGAAACTCCCTACGCCTCCACTTCCTGAGCAATGCTGTATGGTAAGAATGGTGCTAAGGCTTTGATGACAAGAAATACATCGGATGATGCTTTTCTCTATTAACCTATCATTTGCATATGCCCTCGGTGTGTTCAATGTTCATTGTTATTTGTGCTAAACATCCCAGTCCCAGAAGTTGTGATGAAGCACCATTCCCAGTCCTATCCTGCCCACAAATGAAGGAAAAAAGGAGGAAAATCTGTGCCTAGTTGTTCTGTTGGATAGTTAGAGTTCCAGCAGGGAGTTGCTGTGATAATTTAACTCTGGCTGATAGTGTAACTCTGGCATGTATGCCGTTCTCCTCATTTAAGTTTTCAGCATTTTGACACTGGACTGAAGGTGATTACATTTTCAGTGGAATATAAATATTATGGCCCTGAAATTGAGAGTGTTGTTTCATTGTACATTTTTTCTGGGGAATTTGGGGCAGGACTCAGATCCAAAAGGATCTCATCATTTTCTGCCTCCATTGGAAATTCCGGGATTTCCAGGGGTGAGTCAATAATACATGTGCCCAAAAATGGGTAGCCGTATTACTATCCAATGTAAATGAGGAAATAACGTCATATTCATCAGTTAATTCCTTAACAAGGAGGATGCCAGAAACACGGTGAGTATGTGGCATCCAGTATTGTTAGGGCCCTGTGGGGGAAGGGGAGGGGAGGGAGCATGGAGAGAGGGAGAGTTTCAAAAGCTACAGCTATGCTTTCACAATGCAATGCAATTGATCGTAGAGCTGAAAAGGAGGAAGAGGAGGACATTTTTTGAAATTTGGAGCTATTACCTGAGCTCTGTGGGTGGGTGCTGAAGTAAAATTCCTTCTCCTCCCCCACTCAGCTCAGAGGGCACCTCAGTTACCCTGGAAATGGCATTAGCGCCCACCCAGAACATGAGGACAGGGGGCACGTCAATGGAGCAAGTGCCTGAAACAGGGGGCAAGTCAATGGAGCAATGGCTCCGTGCCCTGGTCCATGCCAGCACAAGGCCCGTGGCAAATTCTGCATTGGAACTCATTTATTTTAACTGCCGAGTTGTGGGCGACAGATTCAATTTTGCGTGAGGCACATTTCCAGTGTCAATCAGGTACGGTAGAACGCAACCCAATTTTGGACCCATTTCATGTTCAATTTCTTCCCCATGATTTCAGGCACAAGGTCAGTAGGCAGGTGGAAGTTCTTTTCCACCCCAGATCCACCTGCCATGGCCTCACCAGGAGTTCTGTCTAGAACGAAGCCTTTCATGCATTTTGCTATCCTTTATTTCCACTGTGCTTAAGACAGAATTTTTTTTTAAAGTATACAGTTATGTAGCTTCAGCACATTCCATCTCGTTAAGTCAACTTGACTATAGCCAACTAGTATAAAATGTAAAAGTGAACAATTTCCATGGTGACAGAATGTTCTAACATCTGCTTTAAATTGTAACTGTGGATATATTTTATTTTTGTGTTACTCTCCAAATGACAGGAAGTATGTGGTACTAAAAGAGCATAATTCCAAAACAGCTGAAGGTAAATTTCCAGATACTCTGCGCCTGCGGTGAACAAGAGCATCTGGCGTGGGAGGGGGTGGGTGGGGGGAGTGGGTGGGGGGAGGGTGGGGGGAGGGGGTGGGGGGAGGGGGTGGGCTATAAATTTGGGAGGAGGTTTAGCGCCTGGTGTGCAGTGCAATAGCTCAGCCTGTTTTTTCCCCAGCCAGGCTACACCGAGTTCACACAAAGTTCGTACTGTAGCTACGTGCACCCATCATTAAGCGTGTAAAAATCATGTTGATTCGGGTAGGATTCCCTACATTCTCTGCATTTTGCGTTCTTTACTCCAGAAATATGACGTAGTTCATAAATGGACACATTTGCAAACTCACTTTCTGGCCATTGACCGTCTGTTTCTTAAAGCTGTGTTTAGCTTGTTTGGTAGTGAGTGTGAGCTAGTGCTTGTATGGCTTTTTGCTTTGCTTGTACTGCATTTTGTTTGCTACATGGTTTCCTGAGTCAACTTTGCACTTAATTTTTGCGTTTTTTCATTATTTTATTTAATTTTTCACCTCCTACCAGTAAGAGATATTGGGATAGATTTTGATTTTGTGTGATGGTGTAAAACGGGTAATAGCGAATCAGCGGCCCGTTTTATATCTCCCCAGAATTTTATTCCCATTGAAGTCAATGTGCAGAGAACGTGCTGCAGCAGGTGCACCTGCAACAGAGGTGGGATGACCCAACCTGGTCTTATCCAAAAAGGCAGATCTATAGGCCCTGATAAAGTTACTTGGACAGGTCCAAGGAGATCTACCTTTGCTGCTTATACTTCACCAGTCTTGGAATGTTGCCATCTCCTCGAGTCCAATCTGTAAACTTCATCACCAACTGGGACAGCTCTGTCCGTGGCAGTGAAAGTCACTAGTGCCTCGAATTTCTATGCAAGGCTCCTTTCAAGCTGCCTTGGTTGATATCTGTCAGATAAACCAGTCTGCATACAAAGTCCAAATCCAATATCAATCATTTATTACTCAAGAGAGCTTGGTGAGCTGCCAGAATCTTTGCCCCAATGCTTCCCTTTTGTGACAGTAGGGCAAATTTTCCTGTTATTGCACTTGGACATATTGGATCAACTGGCTGCTATACTTAAGAGGAAAATTACATGAAAAGGATCAGATGATTAATGCAAATGGATGGAAAATTGGACGGGCTCCATTGTGTGAATCTCCCCGACCAATTTTCCACTAAGTGCAGTGACCAGGTGATCCAATATGCCAAAGTAAAATCATGGGGAAATTTGCCCCACTTTATGGTGTGTGTATCCTACTACCTAATATGGTTCTTCTGGGCATTATTCTAGTGGGAAAGGGAAATGAATTACTGGCTGCTGATATCATTGTTGCCTGGCATGCAGGTGTTTCTTTACTTCTACCTGCTGGGTTATAATATTGCCCTGAAACGGCCAGTCAGATACTGTGGTGGCTGCCTGGGCCGGGCCTTTTGTGGCTCTACATAGATCATTCGAGTGGTGCAGCTGGGTGACTGGTGCGTTGAATTTCTTCGCCAGACAGCTCCACCATCCATGATGTTGTGCACTTCCTTAACATGTGATCTGCATCCAAGCACAAGTGCAGACAACCCAGATTCATGGAAATTGGAGCCTAAGGTCTTGAAAGCTTTGGTTAGTGCATTCCCCACAGCTATATTTGGGACCTCTGCTAAGGCACTGTAAATGGCCTTGGAGATGCCACACATTCCAAGATGGGCTGAAGTTCTGTGAAGCGGCCAAACATCCTGCACAGATAGGACGAGTGGATACCTTCATACTAGCTGTCACACCTTGCACACTCTCAAAATGACTCCATATATTGAAGATGCTCAGAAAACAGCATTCTTTCGCATGCAGGATGGCACCAATGAACAAAGTCTGCAGCTGAGCATGGCCTGGAGCTGACCAGAGGGCTCTGTTGCACCTCTGTTGTTGCCTACATGTGCCAGTCTTCACTCCTGCTGTGTCTCTCTCACATAGCCCCCTGTTCTAAGTATAAATAGGAACCCTTCGGAGTGGATATTCTTATGCTGGTGCTTGGTACTGTGGAGTGAGAGTTGTTTTGTGCCGTAAGGCAGTAGGGTCAGCATCTTCTGGCCCTGAAGCTTGCAGTCCTGCGGGGAGACCTAGGAAAACAGAGAAACACAAGACTTAGAATATCAGCAACACACTGCTTGAAACATATGGGCTCACAAAAACATATTGTGCTATGATCTTGTAGTGTATGCTAAGTTTGTGACTGACAAGAGAGCCTGAATGTGATGGGTACTTGCCTAAATATACAGGAAGCCCTCCTCCATGATCCCTTTCAATGATCTCCACCTACTCCCAATCAACGATTTGAAGGGTAATTTCTTCAAGGTGGGTTAAGGGTTTCAGATCAAGAAGATCCCCATTTCTCACTGCTGTTCTGGGCTTGTTTTACCTGCAAGAATAAACAGACTGTGCTACTCCGGAGTCGCAGAGATAGCCCAACAGGCTGTTGATTCAGTGATGTTTTGCATCTGTGGGCTGACAATTGGTTCATCAGATATTGTAACATTAGGTACAGAGTGTAGCAATTTTTGATCCATCTAATACAGGACCCTTGGGCCCTTCTCTCCTGTCCCTTTCCCTTCCCGTCACCCATTCATGCCACTTTCATTTCTCCCCTCTTGATACTTTGCGCCCTCAATCCTTACTTCAACCAAACATGACTCCTCTGCCATCCTACTCTCCTGCCGCTGCCCCAGGCTTGAATCTCCTTTAAATAAACCCATAGCTATCCTCTGTGCCGCTCTTGGCATTTTTCTGAAGGGCTCATCGAGGCATCTGTCGCTGCTTCCTTTAGGAGCAGCAATCCCACTGGTCCCATCTTCCTCTCTCACCGATCTTCTTGCTCAGCACATTTGCTGGGGGTTCATTTGGCCAACCACCGTCCCATCCCATTCAGGCCACTCACCACTATCCCTCAGACTCTGCCAGTGGATCAACAATCACTGCCCCTTTGCACATTTCCCTCCAGAATGTCCATTCACTCACAAACAAGGCCCTTGTATTCACAACCTTATTGCGGATGACTGCATTGACACCCTGCCTTATGAATGAAACTTGGCTCACGAGTGACGTTAGCTTGCCTCTTACTGAAGCCTCCCCGCGTGACTATACTTTCCACCATTTGCTCTGCCTCAACAGCCATGGTGGTGGTGTGGCTTTTATCACCAAGTCATCTTTTAGCCTCTCTCCTTTATCCTCAGGCACTTTCTGCTTCTTCAAGCACCTCACCTTGTGCCAAAATTCTGGTCTCTCCTTGTCCTCCCGCTCCCACCGCACCCCCCATCACCCCAACCCCCAACACAGGTTTCTCACCGAGATATCCTCCCTCGTTTCCTTCCTCAGCCTCTGTACTAAGAAACTCCTCAGTGATCTGAATCTTCACCTCAGCTCCCTTTGTCCTCTCGCCTCAGAATTCACTGCCCTCCTGTTCCCCCTAAACCTTTCTCTCAATATAAACTCTCTTCTCTATATTCACGGCCACCCACCCCGACCTTATAATTTCACATGGCCTCTCTACTACTATGGTCTCAATCACTGACAGGTCCATCTCTGAACACTTCCCTGTATCCCCATTCCAACCTCACTTCCTTCTGCGTCCACCCCTGGAAAATCTCTTAATTCACTTAAAAATGCACTTTAAAACTCCCAACTGCTTTGTTTTGGCCCTCCATTCACCATACTTCTGCAGCCATCGATTTGCTTAACTAACCTCTACCTTTAATACCCTTGTCCTCAGTAAAACTTTTACTCTCTTCCATCTTGGTCATTCGCTTGTTATGGCCCCCCCATCTCTGCTTCCTCAATCCAAGGGGCGCAAACTTCAACATATCTGGTGTACAACTGATTTAGCCTTTCATTAGCAGATTTGCTTTGAACATATCAAGCGCTATGAGGCCTTACACTCCTCTGTCAAAAGCATTGATTAGTCCACGGTCATCCTGGAAAGCAAAGATAACCCATGAATTCTTTTCTCCACTACCAACCGGCTCTTTAAATCCATCTCCCCACCTCCTCCATCCTCACCTCCAACAAGTAGGAGGAGTTCGTGGACTTCTTAGTCACCAAGATTGAGACTATCATTCAACTGCCTCTGCTGCTTCCCCTTGCCAATCAAGTACTTTTTTCTTGTCCTTCTCCTCTTCATCTACATGCTGTCCCTTGGTGGCATCATCTGCAGACATGGGTTTCAGCTTCCAGATGTATACTGACAATACTCTGCTCTATCTCTCGATCACCTCTCTTAATCCCTTCACTGCCTTTGTGTTGTCAGTTTATTTGCCTAACATAAAGGCCGCTATTTTGCTGACCTCGGCGGGTCCTGACCCCGCTGCTGTCTCCATCCTGGCCTCTGAAATGAATTTACTTTGATTGGGCTTGTTAAGCCCGCCCAGCTTGCCAATTAGAAGAAGCAGGTCTGGTGATGTCATTTGATGATGCATCATCAGCTGGTTTCCTTAAAGGGACCATGTTCAAATTAATTTTGACATTTGTGCTGTCAGTGTTCTACAGCATTGAGGTGCTACAAACACTGACAAGCACTGCACGAAGGCACAGGGCGGCACACAGGCTCTTCAATGACCCCCTCCATATGCTTATGGATAGAGTCACAGCTCACAAGGAGGTCCTCTTCCCTTCCCATAGGTGGAAGAGACCTCCCCACGAGACCAACACAGCCTGGTCGCACATTACACAGGAGGATACAAGCAGGGATGTCGTCAGGAGTCCCTGGCTGCAGTGCCGCAAACCTTTCAATGATCTCAGTAGATCACAAAGCGTTAGTACAAAACCACACTCAACCTCATCCTGCTGTGTCTCTCACTTCACATCCCCATCACTCTGCCTTCCCTACCCTACTCCTGCACATCCTTACTCACACCAACTTACCTTGGACCTCCACCCATCCCTCTCTATCTATCTATATTATCGCATCCCCATCTCACTAGCCACCCCTCACACTCACCCTCATCGTAGTGCAATCATACCAACTAACAGCACAACAGTAGGCACTTGGGTGTTTTATGCAATGTTCATGTAAAGTTTCTGTTAATGTGGTGTCAAACATTGAAACCTTTATTTTCAACACTTTGCGTTCTTGGACAGATTTGTGTGCACCTTAGTGAGTTGCAGTGAATGGTGAGACATAACGGTACCCCCCGCAATGATGATGAGTGTGAAAGGAATGGCTTGGGCATTGTAGAGATGCTTTATGGTGTTGGTGTGGGGTGGTGCCAATCTGCCGCATCATGTGGCAGCAGGGTGTGCAGCGTCAAGTGAAGTAAATCTGACCATGGTGAGGCCATCCCTGGCCTCCTGGGCAGCAATGTTGTCAGGTGCTGATGCCCTGTGTCCTGTGCAGCATCGGGTGATTATGGAGAAGGTTGGTGTTCATAGAATCATAGAAAGTTACAGCACGGAAGGAGGCCATTTTGGCCCATCGTGTCCGCGCCGGCCAACAAAGAGCTATCCAGCCTAATTCCACTTCCCAGCTCTTGGTCCGTAGCCCTGCAGGTTAGAGCATCCCAAGTGCACATCCAAGTACTTTTTAAATGTGGTTAGGGTTCCTGCCTCTACCATCCTTTCAGGCAGTGAGTTCCAGACCCCCACAATCCTCTGGGTGAAGAAATTTCCCCTCAAATCCCCTCTAAACCTTCCAAAAATTACTTTAAATCTGTGCCCCCTGGTTTTTGACCCCTCTGCTAAGGGAAATAGGTCCTTTCTATCCACTTTATCTATGCCCCTCATAATTTTATACACCTCAATAAGCTCTCCTCAGCCTCCTCTGTTCCAAGGAAAATAGACCCAGCCTATTCAGTCTTTCCTCATAGCTAAGATTCTCTACTCCCGGCAACATGCTTGTAAATCTCCTCTGTACCCTCTCTAGTGCAATCACAACTTTCCTGTAATGTGGTGATCAGAACTGCACGCACTCTAGCTGAGGCCTAACTAGTGTTTTATACAGTTGAAGCATAATCCCCCTGCTCTTGTATTCTATGCCACGGCTAATAAAGGCAAGCATTCCGTATGCCTTCTTAACCACCTTATCTACCTGGCCTGCTACCTTCAGGGATCTGTGGACATGCACTCCAAGGTCCCTTTGTTCCTCTACACTGCTCAGTGTCCTACCATTTAATGTGTATTCCCTTTCCTTGTTAGCCCTCCCCTAATGCATTACCTCACACTTCTCCGGATTGAATTCCATTTGCCACTGTTCTGCCCACCTGACCAATTTATTGATATCTTGATATATAAATGTGAGGTTATCGACTTTGGTGGCAAAAACAGGAAGGCAGATTATTATTTGAATGGCAATAGATTGGGAGAAGGGGAAGTGCAAAGAGACCTGGGTGTTCTTGTGCACCAGTCGCTGAAGGTAAGCATGCAGGTGCAGCAGGCGGTTAAGAAGGCAAATGGTATGTTGGCCTTCGTAGCAAGAGGGTTCGAGTACAGGAACAAGGATGTCTTGCTACAGTTGTACAGGGCCTTAGTGAGACCGCACCTTGAGTATTGTGTGCAGTTTTGGTCGCCTTACCTGAGGAAGGACGTTCTTGCCATGGAAGGAGTGCAGCGAAGATTCACCAGGCTGATACCTGGGATGGCAGGAATGACGTATGAGGAGAGATTGTGTCGATTGGGATTATACTCACTGGAGTTTAGAAGATTGAGAGGGGATCTCATCGAAACCTATAAAATTCTGTCAGGCCTGGACAGGCGAGATGCAGGAAGGATGTTTCTGATGGCCGGGGAGTCCAGAACCAGGGGTCATAGTCTAAGGATAAGGGGTAAGCCATTTAGGACTGAAATGAGGAGGAATTTCTTCACCAAGAGAGTGGTGAACCTGTGGAATTCTCTGCCACAGAGGGCGGTGGAGGCCAATTCATTAAATATATTCAAAAAAGAGTTGGATATATTTCTTAAGGCTAAAGGGATCAAGGGATATGGGGAGAAGGCAGGGACAGGGTACTAAATTTGGATGATCAGCCATGATCTCATTGAATGGCGGAGCAGGCTCGAAGGGCTGAATGGCCTACGCCTGCTCCTATCTTCTATGTTTCTATGTATGTTTCCTGCAGTCTACAGCTTCCTTCTTCAGTATCAACCACACAGCCGATTTTAGTATCATCTGCAAACTTCTTAATCATACCCCCTATATTCAAGTCTAGATCATTGATATATACCATAAAATGCAAGGGACCTAGTACTGAGCCCTGTGGAACCCCACTGGAAACAGCCTTCCAGTCACAAAAACACCCATGAACCATTAACCTCTGCTTCCCTGTCTCCGAGCCAGTTTTGAATCCAACTTGACACTTTGCCCTGGATCCCATGGGCTTTTAACTTCGTGACCAGTCTGCCATGTGGAACCTTATCAAAAGCCTTGCTAAAGTCCATATACACTACATCAAACGCACTACCCTCATCTACCCTCCTTGTTACCTCCTCAAAAAATTCAATCAAGTTTGTCAGACACGACCTTCCCTTAACAAATCCATGCTGACTATCCTTGATTAATCCGTATCTTTCTAAATGAAGATTTATCCTGTCCTTCAGAACTATTTCCAATAATTTTCCCACCACTGAGGTTAGGCTGACTGGCCTGTAATTACTCGGTCTATCCTTTACTCCCTTTTTAAACAAGGGTACCACATTAGCAGTCCTCCAGCACCACACCTGAAGCCAGAGAGGATTGTAAAATGATGGTCAGGGCCTCTGCTATTTCCTCCTTTGCTTCGCTTAACAGCCTGGGATACATTTCATCTGAGCCTGGGGATTTATCCACTTTTAAAGCTGCTAAACCCCTTAATACTTCCTCTCTCACTATGTTTATTTCAAATTACAAGCTTTCGGAGCGCTGCTCCTTCGTTAGGTGATGTGAAGAGATGCATATAGGCACAGCATATATAGTCAGAGAACACTGCCAGATGATTACAGGTAATCTTTCCAACTGCCCTTTATCCCACCTCGGCAGAGAGATAATCACAGCAATCAAAGGTGTGGATGGTGTCCAAACAGGTCAGCCAGGAAAACATTACATCAAAGACTTGAGTGGGTTCGTGATCTGTAGTCCTTTCGGGATCTTGTCTGCTTTCTTGCATCTCTGTAGAAACTTGGGGGGAGAAATTCGGTTGTTAGCGCCACCGATTAATGCCTAAAGAGGCCGAGAAGTGGGGCGCTAGCCAATTTCCAGGCGGGCGCAAGGCACCTCGCCCCATATTGAGCATGCATTTAGCGCCGGCGCTAAATCTTAGCGCCCGCTCATGGGCGCAGGCTGATTATGACGTCATTTGAGTGTGCAACGCCTTTTGGGCGCCCCGGACCGGAAATTCAGTGGCGCCCCCCTCCGTAGCGCCTGGCGCTAATAGTGACAGCTTACCTGGACCTTACCAAGTCGCTCTCAGGCTGGAGGAGCGTTATTTAAAGGGGACTGGTGTGGTTTAAAAGCGGCAGCCATTTTTGGAGTACAACTTCCTTGAGAGCTACAAAGAGTTGCTGAGTTGCACACTGAGAGCTATTTGACCACTGAGCCAGTGCAGGCAGACGATCTGCAGTCATCTGACCATCACCTTGCTGTTGGTGAGCCTTGACAATGGGGAACCTTCCTGTGGGCACTTATTATGGGGGCTGCATTGGAGGGGAACGTCCTGCTGCTGAATCATCTGGAAAGGGCACTGAGACGCTGGGAGAGGGGGGCGGGCATGGCCAGATGGAGGAGGGCCAACAGACGTCGCCACAGCAGGCCTTACGCTGGCAGGGTTTTCCGACAGCAGTTTTCCTACATGAACATGCCGGAGGAGCAGTGTGTCAGAAAGCTGCGATTTAGAAAGGAGGTGGTGACTGAGCTGTGCCAGCTGCTTCAGCCAGATCTGCAGCCTCAGATAAGGTGCAGGACATCTCTGTCGGTGGCTGAGAAGATGCCTGCTGGCCTGAACTTCTACGTGAGCAGCTCTTCTCAGGCTGCGTGTCAGAGGCTGATCAGAAGTAGCTTCTAGGCCCCTCTCACGGAATGCTTGCTGCCATTCCAAGAACAGGAATGGAACAGGTCTGATACCCCCAAGCCTGTGAAGGGCAAGATGCATGTAAATAGCAGGCATAGCCATTGTAAATGAAGAAAGTGTTTCATTAAACAAAATGTGGTTCCTTCAAACATGAGAAAGCTATGGCAACAGAAAGCAAAACTAATACACTGACACATAACTGCCTCTCACACCCGGGAGACTGTCCAAAACATAAATCACATTCCGACCATCTTCCTTGGCCTTGATTCCACTGCGTCAACCAAAGCATCCAATGCCCCATCAGTGAGTCGTTCCGCCCTCTGCCTCACCCTTTCCATGTCTTGCTAGGCTGGTGCGCCACAGGTAGGCTCCCACCGCTTTGAAGGCCTACAAGGCAGTGAGTGTGTCTGGTGATGCCAATTGACCTGCCCCTTTAAGAGCTGGCCGGCGCCACTGTGTCTCAGGGAAAGTGATTATTGACAGCACCCTCGCTGCACCCCGCCGCGGCGAAATTGGGTTGCGCCGCCGGGTTAGCGCCTTAAGAGTAGCGTGCAGTGCCTGATTTAGCGCCGCAATCACCTTTAGGGGCGCTGCAACCCAATATCGCGCCAGGTGGTGCTAAATCGCAACTGGCGCTAGGCCTTGCGCTTCGCCAGAACTAGCGCCCCAAACGGGGCTATACCCAATTTCTCCCCCTTGATATCTGTGTCGATATACCGGCATCTCCACATCATGGCTACTATCGACACCACAAACTGCCGGCTCAAAGTGGAGAGGATCTCCAAGAAGATCGCACATATCGAAACAGACATCAAGTTTCCACAGAGATGCAAGAAAGCAGACAAGATCCCGAAAGGACTACAGATCACGAACCCACTCAAGTCTTTGATGTAATGTTTTCCTGATTGACCTGTTTGGACACCATCCACACCTTTGATTGCTGTGATTATCTCTCTGCCGAGGTGGGATAAAGGGCAGTTAGAAAGATTACCTGTAATCATCTGGCAGTGTTCTCTGACTATATATGCTGTGCTTATATGCATCTCTTCACTTCACCTGACGAAGGAGCAGCGCTCCGAAAGCTTGTGATTTCAAATAAAGCTGTTGGACTATAACCTGGTGTTGTGTGACTTCTCACATTTGTCGACCCCAGTCCAACACCGGCATCTCCACATTATGTTTATTTCATCTGATATTTCACACTCCTTCCCCCTGATAGCAATGTCTGCTTCGCCCCTCTCCTTTGTGAAAACAGATGCAAAGTATTCATTAAGAACTCTACTGACGTCTCCCGCCTCCACACAAAGATTACCCTCATGATCTCTAATAGGCCCTAACCTTTCTTTAGTTATCCTGTTACTCTTAATATATTTATAAAACAACTTTGGGTTTTCCTTGATTTTACTTGCCAAGAATTTTTCATGCTCTCTCTTTGCTTTCCTAATATCCATTTTAATTGCACCCCTGCACTTTCTATACTCCTCTAAAGATTCTGGAGTATTTAGCCCTAGGTATCTGTCATACGCCTCCCTTTTTTTCTTTATCCTACCCTATATGCCCCTAGACATCCAGGGGGCTCTAGATTTGTTAGTCCCACCTTTTTTCTTTAAGGGCACATATTTGGTCTGAACCCTCCGAATCTCCTCCTTGAATGCCTCCCACTGCTCTGACACAGATTTACCTTCAAGTAGCTGTTTCCAGTCCACTATGGCTAAATCCCCTCTGAGCTTAGCAAAATTTGCTTTTCCCCAATTTAGAATTTTTATTCCTGGTCTATCCTTGTCCTTTTCCATAACTACCTTAAATCTAACAGAATTATGGTCACTAGCACCAAAATGCTCCCCCACTGATACGCCTTCTACCTGCCCAGCTTCATTCCCTAAAACTAAGTCCAGAACCAACCCCTCCCTTGTTGGGCTTGCTACATACTGGCTAAAAAGGTTCTCCTGGGTGCATTTTAGGAATTCCGCACCCTCTATACCCTTCACGCTAATTTTATCCCAATTAATATTGGGGTAGTTGAAATCCCCTATTACTGCCCTATAGTTTTTGCACTTCTCAGAAATTTGTCTACATATTTGTACTTCTATCTCCTTCTCACTGTTTGGGGGTCTGCAGTATACTCCCAGCAGTGTGATCGGCCCTTTTTTTATTTTCAATTCGACCCATATGGCCTCGTTTGATGATCCCTCCAACATATCATCCCTCCTCACAGCTGTAATAGTTTCTTTAATCAATACCACGACCCCCCCTCCTTTTTCACCTTCCTCTCTATCCCGTCTGAAAATCCTGTAACCAGGAATGTTGAGTTGCTATACCTGCCCCTCTTTCAGCCATGTCTCTGTAATAGCTATAATATCATAGTCCCAAGTATCTACCTGTGCCCTCAGCTCATCTGCCTTGTTCGCTATACTCCTTGCATTGAAGTATATACCATTTAGTACAGGCAAACTTCCTTGTTGACTACTATCTAGCCCTTGATTCCTCTGTCCTTCCAATTTACTTTCTATGTTTTTGTTTTCCAATTCCAGTTTTTCTTCCCTCCCTATTGACTCTATACTTAGGTTCCCATCCCCCTGCCAAGCTAGTTTAAACCCTCCCCAACAGCACTAGCAAACCCTCCCACGAGGATATTGGTCCCGTTCCCGTTGAGGTGCAACCCGTCTGGCTTGTAGAGGTCCCACCTCCCCCAGAAACGGTTCCAATTCCTCAGGAATCTAAAGCCCTCCCTCCTACACCATCTCTCCAGCCACGCATTCATCTGCTCTATCTTCCTATTTCTGTACTCACTAGCACGTGGCACTGGTAGTAATCCGGAGATTACTACCTTTGAGGTCCTGCTTTGTAACCTCTTTCCTAGCTTCCTAAACTCTGCCTGCAGGACCTCATCCCTCTTCCTACCTATGTTGTTGGTACCGATATGGACCATGACCTCTGGCTGTTTACCCTCCCCCCTCAGAATGCCCTGCAGCCGTTCAGTGACATCCTTGACCCTGGAACCAGGGAGGCAACATACCATCCTGGAGTCACGTCTGTGGCCGCAGAAACGCCTGTCTGCTCCCCTAACTATTGAATCCCCTATCACTATTGCTCTCCCTCCCCACCCCGTGCAGCTGAGCCTTCCATGGTGCTGTGGACTTGACTCTGGCTGCACTCCCCAGAGGAACCATCGCCCTCACCAGTACTCAGCACCAAATACTGGTTGGTGAGCAAGATGGGCTCAGGGGACTCCTGCACTACCTGCCTGGTCCTCCTCTTTTGTCTGACGGTCACCCATTCCCTCCCTGCCTGCACACTCTTAAGCTGCGGGGTGACCACCTCCCGAAGCGTGCTATTCACGTAGCTCTCAGCCTCGCAGATGCACAGCAGTGACTGCAGCCGCCGCTCAAGCTCCGTAACCTGGTGCTCGAGCTGCTGTGTTGTTGTTGGTGCTGCTGGTTTTGGGGCTGATCGTGGTGGGATTCTGAGGACCAAGGTGAGAGAGTATGCTGATAGAATAGATGGCAGGTGAAGTAGAGATGACAGAAGTGATCTGTCAATGGTGAGAGAGGTAATGAGGTCAGACTGGATGTAAAGACTTGCAGCATGGTGGATCTGTTGTGGAAATGCAGTGAGGAAGAGCTTGTGACTGAGGGAAGATATCTGTGTAAGGTGGAAGCTTTTACTTGACGTTTGATGCTGTCAACTCAACAGCTGATTCAATGGCCACTGAACTCCTGCCTTAGCTTAACAGACGTGATCCCCGAGCAGCGAGGACCCGTGGGCGAGCAAGTAAAATCAAAAGGTGATCTCAAATGTGTTCTTAATCATCTCTAAACAAGGTTATAATTACCTGAATTGGGTCCCCTGCCGCTACGTGTCGGGTCTGCTCAGCGCTGTACAAGAATATTGTCAGCCTTGTGGTTGTAGGAAAAATGCTAAAGAGCTTCCAAATGCTCAGCATATGTCTACTCAAGATGCAGCTGGTTGAGTTGAAAGTATGTGTTGCAGCCATGCCAAAGCACCAAACATTCAGGTACGCTTACCTTGGCAAACTTCCTTGGAGTGTTAAACATTTTTCTTATCTGTTCCGATGACTTCCTCACATGTAACACAGCACTCACTTGCTCAGTCATCTCTTCCCAGGCAGCTCGCACAACCGATTTCTGAGGAGCATGTCCCTCGGAGCTACAGGTGGCAACCCTCCATTGCTGCACCTACTTCAGCTTCACTCCGAGTGGCCCCTTGGCAAAGGGGGCAGTTGTCCCTGCTCCAGAGTCCCTGCGGTGCCCTCCTTTGAGTCAGTAAATTTACATTTTGTTTTCTACTAACTTGAACTGCTGGATATGTTACTGCCCCTTTAAGGCGCGGCAGCAGCTTTTAAATCTGCAAGTACGCTGGATAACCCGACCCTGCACCCTCCATAATCGAAGCTCAGTGCCCGATGAATGCAAAATCTCGTGTGGTCCACACCGTGCACACCCAATGCGAGATGCACTTCTCAGTACACCGGCACTGCAGCCCAAATGGAAAATCATCCCTCTAGTTGCTTCAGTTAGAGGTTGAAGATTGTAAGAAGCTGGACTGAGGAAAGATCAGTCAGACAATCCAGCCCACGCTCTTTTTTAAGTCAGTCTATATGACCCAGTATGAACATTTTCATCCCTCTCCTGCTTTGGAATATATATTTGGATATCTTTTTTTAAATAGGAACATAGGAATTGCTAGATGAAGAAAGCTCAAGTTCCATTTAGTTCGCCCTCTACCATCCTGGTAGTCAGACGATACAACAATATTGGGGTTGTTGATTATCATGGTAATTAATCTCCATCAATTGGTCTACAAATAATCCAGACATGAGGTGAGGAGAACCCGCAGTGGTGAAAAGCTTTGGGAACCACAGGTCCAAAGTCACCTGTTCATTCCAAGCATGCTACACTTACCATATACCATGTCTCAAATTACTCACATACTGCATGAGTATTCATATACTGTATGATGCCAAATGCAACAGCGTGCCTATTCCTATTTAAATATAATTTGGTTATGGATGTGGTTTATTTTACATACTATGCACAAATGCAAAGTTTGTAATTTACATTGTTTGACACCTACCATTTTTATTCATTTCCAGCCATAAAGTTCTCTGCTTCATTAAGATGTCTGTTAACTCTAAATAGAGATTTAAAGTGCTTACAAATAATTCCACTCACGCTAGCATATTTTACATACTGTTGACACATCTAGAGTAAGAAGGACATAATGGCGTTAAGGACCCAAGTTTCCTTGGTTCTGCCGGGATTTTCTTACTGACCTTCTGAGGTGTTTTCTTGTTGACCTTCCACCCACTCCTTAACAAAGCTAATGACTCTGAGGCAGGAATTCTCTACAATGGGAGTTCCTGCTTCCCCGTACCCAGCATAGGACTGGAGGCAGGTACGCTGAGAGAGATGAAGCATACTAGCCTTCAGATGGGTGCTAGTAGGTTTTCCTGGGGTGGCGGGGGGGGGGGGGGGGGGGATAGCGGGAGGGGGTGCGGGGTGCAGACCTCCAAAAACTGAGTTTTTTTCTGGATTGCCTCCCTCACAAAGGGAGCCGAGGAGGCACATGATTAGCAATGCTCTCCACCATGGCAGACGGGTGCTGGATTTTCTAATGGCATGGGGCAAGCAGGCACCAGAAATGCACCTGTAGTGGTGTGGGCATCTCCTAACCCAGCACAAATTAGGTCCCTTGTCGCTTATCCTGCAAAATCCAATGTGGTCAGCCCTGAAGGGCATTGGCGGATGTGATCGAAATTGCAGCTCGCGGATTTTCAGGACCCACAGTTATGATCCAAGTTTATGTTACTTATTAAATACGTTTAGTTGTGTTTCATATAGGCTGTCCAAGTTTTTTATTTTGCGCATCTGCTAAATAGCAACATTTCAGGAACATGGATAAAATTAAAATGCCATGGCCAATAACACTGATAGCTTTCTTACGGTCACGATGCTCATACGGCAACCACTGGTACTGGCTGTTGTTATATTCAAAGTTGTTGTTCCACTGCCTGCATTGCTGTTCTCTAAAGTCTTCAAACTGCTCTGGACAGTCTTCTGTGTTGCAAAGCTGATACTCGTAGCTCTTTCCAGAGCATTCTTGACCACCATTAGAAGGTCTGTGGGAGGAAAGCGAACAGTTCAATGTACAGGGCATTTAAGGCTATTTTATTGAGTTGTAGCTGTAAAATATTTATTTATGTTATCAAACTACTATTAAAATAAATGATTACAGAATTAGTTGAATAAATCACATCCCTATTTGTAAACATGCTACATAAATTGTACTGATGCATACATAAGTCATTTCCTCAAGGAAAGTAAAAACCAAAACATTCTTTAGAGTGTGTACTGTTGCAGAGTAATAGTGCAGTGGGCTGTTCTAATGTGATGGTCAAATAGTCAATCATTAACATTAACAACTGAGTATGAAAGGCTATTAACTGGGAACATATTATTACCCTGAACATAAAATCCACAGTCCTGTCAATGACGTCAGTCTGACTTTTCTAACAAACTCAGTTTAGAGATAAAGAGGGAAAAATTGAGTTGCGCCCCCTTTGGGGCGCTAACTTCGCTGGGGCCCTACTTTTAGCACCCCGAAAAATTAGTGCCCCATGGCTGAAATTCATCGGTAGCGCCCCAAGAGGGAAGGGGGGGCGCTACTGGAAGCGCCCCGCCTCCCTCTTGGGGCGCTACAAGGGAATGTCGCACCGCGGTACTGCAGGACTTCCTCCCCTTCTTAAAGGGGAGGGGCTTTGCGCAACGTAACCCGGGGCCCAACTGGGCCACCAGGGATTGGAGTGCCGGCAAAAGAGCCCGGCACTCGAGAAGTGCCGGGCTCACAGAGCACAGCTGGCACTCCGTGGGGGGGCTGAAGGGGAGGCCGGGGACGGCAACAGGGGCAGGTGCTGGCAGGTGACCAGCAACAAAAATGGCCGCCCGGCACCTCGCCTTTAAATAGCACCGCCATGGCCGCAGGTAGGCCCCCCTGACCCCGTCAGACATAGTGTCCGGCGGTAAGTCAGGGGCGCTACCGAAGATCGCGGCTGAGGCGCTGCGCACGGTGATGACGTCATCGCTGGCGGCACAGGGCGCTAACGGTTACCGCCGCTAACCTCCCGCTGAATTTCGCGGGAGGCGTTGGCAGCACCGCGCCCGGGCGCTATTGCTTTGCGCCTTCTTAGGGCGCTAACGGGAGGCACAAAGCAACCGAATTTTTCTCAGCATTGGATAATTGTACATTAGAATTACATGTTGTCAAAGGTACTAAAAGATTCAGCAAATTCCAATATTGTAGATAGGTGCCTGTGCTAATGGAGCAGTGTGACATCTCCCAGTAACACAATGCCTACTTGGATTCTTACTGGGGCAGAAATTCCTCCCCAAACGCGTGAGTACGGAAGGGGTACTCACGCGTCTGGCCGGAGGAAATGCCGGTTTTCGGCTGCACAGCACATGCGCTGAAAACCGGCATTTCCTCTCCTCTCACCCAAGAGGTGAAGAGGCTAGTGCGTGCGCTGTAGGGGGCAGCGCGTGCGTCTTGGATTTCCTCTGTTTTGGGGGATTTGCGCATGTCTAAAGGCCTCCGGTCTTTACGCTTGTAAAAAGCACACGTAAGTATTTATTTTTACAGGTAAGTGGTGTTTTAGTGAAAATTAGAAATTTTTTTTCCCACAGGTTTATTATTTTAAAGAATCTACAATAAGGTAAGTTTGGTTTTAGACCCTTTTTATTAAAAATTTATTTTTTTCAAAAAAAAAATTGTTTAAATTATTTTTTTTAACTTATTTATACTTAATTTAATGATTGGGATGTTTTTAAAATTTTATTTAAAGTTTAATTAGTGTTTTGGGGTGCAGTACTTCTCATGAGTTTGACAGTTCTTACTCTCAAACTTATGAATGAAGTTTCCCCTCCCCTGATTGGCTGAACAGTGCTCACCTGATCCCAGCCGGCACATCGCACTAACTACGCCGCTGGGTCAGGTTAGCACAGCGCGCCGACAGCTGAACCTGACCTGTGAAAGGAAATCCACTGCGGGCCAGGTTTCAGATGTCGGCGCGCAGGGTGAGCGCACATCGGGGGCTTGCACGCGCGGCAAGCCACCGACACCAAGTTCTGGGCCATTATGTTTTGGAGCTTTCATGGTCACAGGAAGTTAGGGTAATTTTTCAATATATGCTGGCATCACGAAACTTCGTTGGTCACAATGTTCCGATATGGGCTGACTGTAGTCGAGTTTCTGAGTTACACCCATCTGACAGAAAATTATGGGCAGCTGGTGTTTTACACCGGGGGGTTGAAGTTGTAATACAAGAGCAAAGTTTGACTAACAAAAAATGCATTCAAACCCACTCCAAGCTGCTCTATCTATAATATATTAAAAGCTTTGCTTATAGCTCCCACTTCCTGTCTTTACAGGAAGGTTCTATCATGTTATTTCCGTCATGCCTGGGAGTTTGTTTTATGTTGTAAGGTGCGTGTAAAAGATATGGATATTTACCATTATACTTACCTTTTTGTCCTTTCAACACTAGGTAGTGCAATTTCGCCAAGCTTCAAGCTCCATCGGCATCAAATTGCCCATTTCCCAGCTTAGTGTTTGGAAACTAGTTTTGGGGTTAGGCTGGGGGATAAGGTGGTTAAGGAGAGGTGAGTGAGACAGAGAGGAGAGAAGGCAATGCAGGTCAGTGGGGATGAGGATAGCATGAGGGGATGGGAGGTAACAGCGAAAAGAATGGAGGTGAGGAGATAAAGGATGAGGAGGGAGGCGACAGGAATGGAGAGGGAGCAGAAGATCTAGGGTTGAGGGGTGGTGCACAGGAGAAGCAGTAGGGAAGGTGTGGGGATGGGACTGACGGGATGATGGGAAGAATAAAGAGTGGGGAAGGAAATGGGACTGAAGGGGTGGGGAGAAGCAGGAGGGTCTGGGAGGGAATATGGGTGAGCTTAGGGAGTAAAGAGGAAGGAATGGGGAGGGGAGATACAGGAGAGCAATGGGAGTATACAGGAGAGGAGCGGGTGATCGGAAGAGGTAGGGAGGAGATAGGAGTGAGGATTTGGTGGGAAAGAGAAGGATTGGGGAGATGACTTCAGGCGTTGCTTTTCACTGTGCCCTGTTGCTCTATAACCGACCAGCTATCTCCCCAAAGCCTACCTGTGCCCCAGAATGGAAACCTGCTTCTCTACTCATGATCCAAAATCTGCCCAGAGATCTGGGCCGATATATCCCCATTGCCAGAAGAATAAAAAAGGAGTACCAGCAATATAAAGATATTGGGCCGTATTTTCCGATCGGAGGCTTCCCGCGTACAGAGGCCTCCGATCTGGAAAAATCTACAGACTTACCTGAGGGCTCCCGAGGTGCGGATACTTCTGCTCCTGTAGCCTCTCCAAACTCGAAATGCACAGGGCCCACGTATCCCAGAGGCGCATGTGGTTCACAAGCATCCCTGGGATCACGTGGGCCATGGGGAGCCAATAGGAGAAGGGAATCTCGCTTCATACACTTCACAGATAGACCTGTCAAATATATGAATGGAGGTCACCCCAAAAACACTGTAAAACATTAAATACAATTTTTTAAATCACGTTTTTAAAATGAGTTCAAATTACAATTAAATATTTTGAACAAAATTTAGGGAGAAAATTTGGTTGCTTTGCACCTCCTGTTGGCGCTAATGGGGTGCAAAGCAACTAGCGCCCATGCGCGGCGATGTTTGCGCCGCTTGCGAAATTGTCCAGACATTTTGTGGCGGCGCTAAACACTACCGCCACGATCTCCTGCAGATTGTGACGTCAGTCGAGCGTGCAATGCCCTGGTAGCGCCCCGGACCGGATATTGAGTGGTGCCTTTCCGCCTGCCGCTAGCAACGACAGGTATAGAGGAACGTTTTGCAGTCGGGAAGGGACTATGGGAGCGCTATTTAAAGGCGGCCACTTCCTGCCTTTTTTTGTCGGCGACACTTTTGCACCACGCATTCTGAGAGTGAGAGAGAGACTTCGGGAGAGATTCAATGCTGTATGAAGGAGTTTTGGGTACTGAGCAGCACTTTGCAGGTTCATTTTGATTTGACCTTCCTTGCATCGATTTAGAAGAGACTATGGGCTCGATTTTAACTCAGGTGCGGGGAATTGTCGGGTTCCCCGAATTTGGTGTTTCCCACACGAATCTAAATGGGTCAGTGAGATTGATGCAATTTTCACTCAATTGGCCAACTGATTTCCAACATGTGGGAAGCCTTGGCAATTGAGTATTTCCAGTCAGAACGTTGCAGAATATGACGTCATCATTGCTGCTGCTTTTAGGGCCCACAGCAAGCCTTGCTTCTTCTGCAGGCTTCCAAACTTCACCATTGAGATGGCACAGGAGCCTGCAGGAGCAGCGGCCAGCGGGAGGGCAAGAGCTGACCCCAAATTTGATGAGGCTTCACTCCAGGCATTGCTGGATGGTGCTAGGGCCCACAGGGAGGTCCTGTTCCCTTCTTCAGGGAGGAAGAGGCCTCCCAGTCAGACCAAGGCTGTGTGGCTACAGGTGGCAGGGGAAGTCAACTCCTTGGGCTCACATGGCGCAACTGGATGCAGTGCAGGAAAAGATTCCATCACCTTCATCGCACTGGAAAAGTAAGTACTGTATGAAGTTTCCATCACCCTCAATCTGATCCCCATTGTCTTTCCTCACCAACACTCAGTTTTAGCAATCTCTCCCTCCACATCCCACTTGACACTCACATCCATGCACCCTTACACATTCCCTCTCTCTCTATGCTCACATTCACATAACTATTCCACCATGCAGCCCTCACACTCCCTCTCACTCTGATGCTTTGAACACAACTGACAACACACAGGGAGGGCCCTTGGTCTTGCAACCTCACTCCATCTTTGTCTCCTTCTAAGTATCTATGCTATGCAATCTCTGCACTCACTCCTTCATTCTCACTCAACCTTCACTTGTCTCCCTCATTGCAGGAAAAGAGAGCTCACAACAGGAGAGAGCGAGCCAGGACAGGAGGAGGGCCACCCTCATTAGCCCAGCTCACCCCCTGGGAGGAAGGCGTCCTGGAGATTGTCGGGACTGACATAGATGCGGAAGTTGGGGAAGGAGAGACAGGTGCATCCCCACAAGCTGGTGACAGAATAGTTTTCCATCTCTCTCATTGGCATTGCATGAGTCGCTGATAATGATTCTGAAGCTACATCATATGGACTTATGATGATCTGCAAAATGCAATGTGCATGTAACCTTGGCATCACATCTCTAACTTTTTCCTCGACTCCCCCACAGGACCATCGAGAGCCCCCGTCCCCAGTGTGCAGGAGGAAGAGCCCGAGATGCCAGACTCCTCAGAGGAATCTGCAACCTCTGAGGGGGCAGCGTCAGCAGAAATAAGCATACCCAGCACCAGCGCAGACACTCACACCTCGGTGGGACCTTCGGGACATAGAGTAGAGTTGTCACCTGGTGTATCACAGCTCACAAGTGAGACAGGGACAGCAGTGGAGAGTCCTCGTCGGAGGGCACAGGACTCTGCCAGCTCGGCTCAGCTGCATGTCGACCCTCTGCCTCTGGGTCCATCCGTAAGATCAGAGGTGATGGAACTCCATGCAGATGCAGGAGTCTCTGGCAGGTTTTGTCTCTAGGGTCGCTGCGAGTGTGGAGCGAATGGAGGAGTCC
Organism: Somniosus microcephalus; assembly: GCF_052327205.1. NCBI lineage: Eukaryota > Metazoa > Chordata > Chondrichthyes > Squaliformes > Somniosidae > Somniosus > Somniosus microcephalus. The sequence continues at coordinate 196,379,650 of NC_140994.1, read as the reverse complement.
ATCGCGAACATGAGCAGAGCCTTTGTGGAGTCATTGGCGCATGAACGCATCAACATGGAAAGGACGGCTACCTACGTGGAAATGATTACTGCCTCTGGCTGGCTACGGTAGAGGAGAGGAGGGCTACGGCCATGGAGGAGATTAGTTGCCAGCGTATGGAAAGCATGGTGAGTGTTCAGAATAGAATGACATCTCTTGAGGAGCGATGGGCATCTATTGAACAGAGAAACCAGACCTTCATGGAAGTTGATGTGCCTCAATAATTCCGAGACTCGATGTTAGCGAAACAAAACAAGGCTTTTATTAACTTAGAAGGTAACACGCAGTGGAGAGAGGTATCTTCCATCTGGAGGTCTGCAGTACTGGATATGAGGCCAGACTGAGCTTGCTTACATAGGGGCCAGGTATGGGCGGAGCCCTACACACAATACATTACAATATACAATACAATGGTGAGGAGACGGAACTGAGGTAAGGGAACTGAAACCTGAAACCAACCACAGTCACAGGCAGTGATGAATGGAATATTTCATCACATTCACCCCTTCTATAGATTTAGTCTGCTCGGGGGTTTGACAGTCCTCTGCGACCGACGTGGCTGTTGTGGTGTCGCGGGTGTCGGCTGGGTGTCCCTGGTGGCCTCCTGGGTCTCTGCCGGGGGTGCCGCCAGGGTTGTTGAAGGGGTAGTTGGTGGGGGTGCCGTTGGTCGATGTTCTTCCGGGGGTGATGAAAGAGTAGTGGGTGGGTAAGAGTTGCTGTGATCGTTGTTGTTGCTATTGCCGTGGTTGTTGTCGTTACCGGCTGGGGCGACGTCTTTTATGGACACGGTGTCCTCCCTTCCGTCGGCGTGCCGGACATACGTGTATTGGGGGTTGGCGTGGAGTAGGTGCACTGGCTCCACGAGAGGGTCCGTCTTGTGGCCCCTCACATGCCTTCGCACGAATACCGGACCTGGGGTGGAGAGCCATGACGGCATGGATACGCCTGAGGTGGATTTCCGGGGAAAGACAAACATTCGTTCATGAGGCGTGGCATTAGTGGCAGTACACAATAGCGACCGTATCGAATGGAGCACATCTGAGAGGACTTCCTGCCAGCGGGAGATAGGGAGGCCCTTGGTCCTTAGAGCTAGAGTGACTGCTTTCCATACTGTCCCGTTCTCTCGCTCCACTTGACCGTTACCCCGGGGGTTGTAGCTGGTGGTACGGCTCGTGGCGATCCCCCTGGACAGCATGTACTGGCGTAGCTCTTCACTCATGAAGGACGCCCCCCTATCCGTATGGATGTAGCTCGGCATACCGAACAGGCAGAACAGGCTGTTGAGGCATTTAATGACCGTGGCGCTGGTCATGTCTGGGCAGGGGAAGGCGAATGGGAAACGGGAGTATTCGTCCACAATGTTCAGGAAGTAAACATTGCGGTCGACTGATGGGAGGGGGCCCTTGAAATCTAAGCTGAGCCGCTCAAAGGGCCGTGTAGCTTTGATTAAGTGGGCTCTATCTCGGCGGTAGAACCGAGGCTTGCACTCAGCGCAAGTGCGGCAGTTCCTGGTCAGAGACCGAACTTCCTCAATCGAGTAGGGTAAGTTACGGGACTTTATGAAGTGGAACAGCTGCGTGACCCCTGGGTGGCAGAGGTCGTTGTGGAGGGTCTGTAGCCGATCCCCGGTGGCGCTGGCACACATCCCTCATGAGAGGGCGTCAGGGGATTCGTTAAGGGCCCCTGGCCGGCAAATGATGTCATACTCGAAGGTGGAGAGCTCGATCCGCCACCTAAGAATCTTATCATTTTTAATCTTCCCCCTCTGTTTATTATTGAACATAAACGCTACCGACCGCTGGTCGGTAAGTAGGGTGAAGCGTTTGCCGGCTAGGTAGTGGCGCCAGTGGCGCACTGCCTCCACGATGGCTTGGGCCTCCTTTTCTACGGAGGAGTGTCTGATCTCAGGCCCTTGGAGGGTCCTCGAGAAGAAAGCTACGGGCCGCCCCGCCTGGTTGAGGGTGGCCGCCAAGGCAAAGTCAGACGCATCACTTTCCACTTGAAAGGGAGTGTTCTCGTCCACTGCCTGTAGCGTGGCCCGCTCAATATCCTGCTTAATGCTTTTGAAGGCGGCGTGGGCCTCAGCAGAGAGCGGAAAAGAGGATGCTTTCAAGAGGGGGCGGGCTTTGTCGGAGTAGTTGGGGACCCATTGGGAATAATAAGAAAATAACCCCAGGCACCTTTTCAGGGCTTTGGGAGTGTTGGGCAGGGGCAGCTCCCGTAGGGGGCGCAATCGGTCGGGGTCTGGTCCGATTTCCCCATTCTCCACCACGCTGCCTAGTATGCAGAGACGCGTGGTGTTGAAAACGCACTTGTCCTCGTTGTAGGTGAGGTTGAGTTTTTGTGCGGTTTTCAGGAACCTCTCGAGGTTCGAGTCGTGATCCTGCTGGTTGTGACCGCAGATGGTGACGTTGTCGAGGTAGGGGAAGGTTGCCTGCAAGTGGTGGTCATCGACCATGCGGTCCATCTCCCTCTGGAAGACCGAGACCCCATTCGTCACCCCAAAGGGGACTCTGAGGAATTGGTAGAGGCGTCCGTTCGCCTCGAAGGCGGTGTACGGGCGGTCCTCTGGTCTGATAGGGAGCTGGTGGTACGCTGACTTGAGGTCGATGGTGGAGAACACCCGGTATTGGGCGATTTGGTTCACCATTTCTGATATGCGGGGTAGCGGGTAGGCGTCTAGTTGGGTGTACCTGTTGATCGTTTGGCTATAGTCGATCACCATCCGTTTCTTCTCGCTACCCCTTACCACTACCACTTGGGCGCACCACGGGCTGTTGCTGCGTTCAATAATGCGCTCTTTCAGGAGCCTGTCTACCTCGGTCGCGATAAACTGCCTGTCCTCCCAGCTGTACCTCCTGCTTTTGGTCGCTATTGGCCGGCAGTTAGGGGTAAGGTTCGCGAATAGCGAAGGCGGCTTTACCTTCAGGGTAGCCAGACCGCACACTGAGGGGCGGCTGGGACCCACCGTACTTGAGCGTGATGCTTTGGTGGTTGCACTGGAAATCCAGGCCCAAGATCACGCTCGCACATAGATTCTTCATGATTAATACTTTAAAATTATCGTATACAGTTCCGTTAACGGACAATTGTACCGTGCAGTAACCCAGAATGGTCGATGTCTGGGTTTTATCAGCCATAGAGATGGTACCCTGAGTAGGGACCACGTTTAGGGAGAGTTGTTGTGCCAGTTCAGGGTGGATAAAACTCTCCGTGCTTCCACTGTCAATTAAACATTTAACCCGGCACCCGTTTACCTCGATGTCCACCATTGATTTGGATAGCGGGTGCGGCCTGGTCTGGTCCACTGTGACCGATGCCACTGTAGGGCCCTGATCGAGGCAAGATGGCGTCCACGCTGTCTGCTCATGAGATGGCGGACCCCACGAGGTCGGGCAAGATGGCGTCCAAGATGGCCGCTCCCACGGTGCACACGCGGCGGTGGCGGGATTTCCGGCAGGGTTCCCTCTGCACACCTTCCCGAAGTGCCCCTTCTTACCGCACTTAAAGCAGGTGGTGCCTTTCGCCGGGCACAGGTTTCTGGTGTGCTTTGGCTGCCCGCAGAAGTAGCAGTTGGGTCCCCGACGCGTCGCGGCTGTCGTAGGGCTTCTGGGGGGAGAGCGGGGCCCCGACGGTGTCGGGCTGCCGGGCGGGGAAGATGCCTTCCAAGATGGCGGCGCCCTTGGTGCACACGTGGCGGCGTGGACGGCGCGGGCTGAAGAGTAGGCGTCCGAGTTTCTCTGGGCCACATCCAGGGATCGCGCGGTGTCCGCAGCCTGTTTCAGGTCCAATCCCGTTTTTTCCAGCAGTCTCTGCCGGATGTAAGTGGAGCTGAGGCCTGTGATAAAGGCATCGCGAACAAGCTCGTCAGTGTACACTGCGGCTTTTACATCTTGGCACTTGCAGTCTTTGCCAAGCATTTTCAGGGTGCCTAGGAACTCTTCCACCGATTCCCCAGGTCGCTGTGCGCGAGTAGCGAGCAGATGCCTAGCATACACCTCATTCGTAGGCTGCTGGTAATGCGCCTTTAAGATGTCGCAGGCGGCCAGGTACGTGTCGGCGTCTTGGATGAGGGGGTAAACCCGGTGGCTTACCCAATTCCGCAGAATTCCGAGTTTCATACTCGCAGCGTCCGTAGCGTCTTTGACGGCTGCGGAATTGTCCAGGAAGAATTCCATACACATAAACCAGTGTCCGAAGCGTGCCAATGCGTCCGAAGCATGCTGCACCAAATCCAAACGTTCGGGTTTTAGGAGTTGATCCATTGTGTTGAAAAATAACTTAATAAAATTGATGTGCCTCAATAATTCCGAGACTCGATGTTAGCGAAACAAAACAAGGCTTTTATTAACTTAGAAGGTAACACGCAGTGGAGAGAGGTATCTTCCATCTGGAGGTCTGCAGTACTGGATATGAGGCCAGACTGAGCTTGCTTACATAGGGGCCAGGTATGGGCGGAGCCCTACACACAATACATTACAATATACAATACAATGGTGAGGAGACAGAACTGAGGTAAGGGAACTGAAACCTGAAACCAACCACAGTCACAGGCAGTGATGAATGGAATATTTCATCACAGAAGTCCTTCTGAGTAGGACTGCCATTGCAGATACGGGTCCCCATGGCCCCCCTGATGTGCAGCAAGGTGCTCTCAAGCCACTTGCAGGCACTGAGGGGGACCTGACCCATGAGAGGGAGGTTGGTGGCAGACCTCAAGGAAGTGGGAGCTCCTCTCCAAGCGCTCACACTTCCATACCACTGCAGAACCCTCGGTCAGAGCCCCGCCGGAGTCCACACCCAACTGAGATAGACGTCTCAACTCCTGCACAGCCGCAGGAGCAGCAGACTGCTGCCAAACCCTCACAGGCTCGTCACTCCAGAGGACGCCCGCCAAAGGTGTCGAGACAGGGGCGGCAGGAAAGTGAGCAAGGGGCCTCCACATCTGCTGAAGCCACAGGGGAACCACTATGTAGGAGCATGCGTAAGAGGAAAATAAAGCACAAATAGTCACAAGGGTAGTCACTTCGGTGAAATGTTGTGTATTCTGTAAAAATGCCATCAGTTGTTTGTTTTGCATAAAAATTCTGATGGCAACTTCTGCAGTTCTGGCGTGTGTCATTTCACGAATGGGACTGGAGGTCCTCTAATGCCAAGAAGGGAAGGAAAAAAAGGCCTCCCATGCTTCTGGTAGATGCCTCAGTTGAGGAAGCGCTGAGTGAGGCTGGCGAGAGGGGTTTCACAGGAGGTCACACTGGAGAAGTGTGTGAGGCTCCAACCTTCCACAGGTGTGGTTAAGTTGCCCCAGGCCTGAAACAACAAAGTCCTGCCACCTGCAAATGATGGCTGATCAAATCTCCTCTTTAATGGTTGACCTGCAGCTGATAGTCAGCAAGCCAATAGTGTTCACGCCAGGTTTCACAGGCGTCATCCTCACTGTAAAGTCTGTGGGTTGTATAGCGAAGTAATACACAGACTACAAGAGTAACTTAAACAGGACTTTACTATTCGAAGGTCAGGGCGAATCTGCCCAATAAATCCTGACACAGCACTTATATACTGGTGTGGTCACCGTCGGTATTATAGTATACAGCAGCCAAGATAAAGTAGTGCCACACCTAAAATAGTTCTCTTAAAGGTGAACAGTTACATACACTACAATCCTCCCTTTTTAGCTTACAACATACTTATTCCCCATTAACCATATCATTAGAACATATATACAAATTATGTAAAACAGTTCACAGATTCAGTCTCTCTGGAGGTCTCCTGACTCTGTCCGGATAACGCCTCGGTGGTGTAGTAGTTTTCGGCGGGGTAGTAGGTTCTTCCGGCAAGGCCGATTCAGCTTGAAGGACAGTGTCAGGATCATCTGATTCCAGTATTACCAGATCGGAGGTAGGTGCTCTGGTTATCTCTGTTTCTACATTAGCCGTGTAAGGTTGTGGAGTAGGTTGGCTCTTTGTGGATGACCCTATGATCTGGTCAACATGGCGCCTTATTATGCTGTCACCAATGTCCACTGTATACAGCAGCGGCCCTAGCCTTTTTACAATAGTTCCAGGCTGCCATTTCTCGGTACGGTAGTCCCGGGCCAAAACTTGTTGACCTGTCTGAAAAGATCTAGTTGGCCTTTCATTCATGCCCTGGAATTGCCGGTTCTCTACGTCCCTTCTGATGTTTGGCTTAATCAAATCCAGCCGGCATCTTAGTCTTCTATTGAAAAACATCATGGCGGGAGTTTGATTTGTGACCGCATGTGTTGCATTCCTGTACGCCAACAAGAAGTTATCTACCTTATGTTGTAAGTTGATGTTCTCATTACCCATGGCCTTTATGGCCTTCTTGAAGGTCTGGACAAACCTTTCAGCTAAGCCATTGGTGGCGGGATGGTATGGGGCTGACGTGTAGTGCTTGACCCCATTGCTTTTTAAGAACTTCCTGAATTCTTTGGACACAAATTGTGGTCCATTATCAGAACAGACCTGTTCCGGCAGCCCATTCCTGGCAAACATGGTCCTTAATACTGTGATGGTTTTTTCCGTGGTGGTGGAGGACATCTTTATTACCTCCGGCCACTTGGAGTGTGCATCCACCGCTATTAGAAACATTGAGTCCATAAATGGACCAGCAAAGTCGATGTGTACCCTTTGCCAAGGAGAGGAGGGCCACTCCCATGGATGCAGAGGAGCTTGTGGTGGCACGTTTTGGACCTTCTGGCATCCTAGACAACTCTTGGTTATTTCCTCGATGTCTCCATCAATACCTGGCCACCACACAAACGCTCTTGCTAGGTTCTTCATTTTCACTCCACCCAGATGCCCCTCGTGAAGTTCCTTTAGCACCTTATGCTGAAGTTTGGGTGGAATCACCACTCTCGATCCACACATCAAGGTTCCTCGGCACACTGACAGCTGTTCTTTCCGTTGCGAAAATGCTGGCAGTGTTGGTTCGCCATGTGCTGGCCATCCCTCCACTGTTAGATCGTAGACCCGTGAGAGAGTCGGGTCATTTCTTGTTTCATTCTCGATCATCGAATTGGTTACTGGTAGACATTCTACTATGGATGAGTGGAACATTTCTACCGGGTCCATTGTAGCCACCTCTTCTACTATCGGCAGCGGTAGGCGCGATAACCCATCAGCATTTCCATGCTGTTTGGAGCTTTTGTATTCAATGTCATATTGGTGTGCCCCAAGTAACACGGACCACCTCTGTAACCTTTGCGCTGTCATAGTGGAAACGGCCTTGTTAGGGTTGAATATGGACACCAACGGCTGGTGGTCTGTCAGTAATGTGAACTTCTTGCCCTGCAGGTAATGATTGAATTTCTTTACTCCCCACACAAGGCTGAGGGCCTCCCTGTCTATCTGAGCGTAATTTCGCTCCGCGGAGGTCAACGATCGGGACGCAAATGCGACTGGCCTTTCCAAGCCATTTGGTAACTTGTGTGAAAGTACTGCTCCAATTCCATAAGGGGAAGCATCACAAGCTAGACGAAGAGGTAACGTTGGGTTGAAATGAGCCAACACTTCCTCAGAGGTAATCAACGCCTTGCTTCTGCGAAAGGCCTTTTTACAGTCCTCGCTCCACTTCCATGGCACTTCTTTCCGTAACAGAGCATTCAGCGGATGTAGCACCGTGGATAAATTTGGCAGAAACTTGTGATAATAATTAATCAACCCCAGAAACGATCTCAACTGTGAAACGTTTTCCGGAGCGGGGGCCTTCACGACAGCTTCTATCTTGTCAGGCGACTTGTGCAGCCCCTCTTGGTCAATGACATGACCGCAGTACGAGATCCGTTTCTGGAAGAACTCACATTTCTGGCGATTAACTCGAAGGCCATATTCCTTCAACCTGGTGAGCACCAGTTTCAAATTTGTGAGGTGTTCCTCCTCGTCTTCTCCCGTAATCAGGATATCGTCCAAGTAACACTGCGTGCTTGGAACACCTTGTAAGACCTGCTCCATTGCCCTCTGCCAAATTGCTGGAGCCGAAGCTACTCCAAAAACCAGTCCCCCTGGCTTGTTACTTGATGAAGACTTCATGACGGGAACAATGGGCGTGGCCCACTCACTCCAGTCCACCTTAGACAGTACCCCTGAACGTTCAAGCTCTTCCAGTTCTGCTTCCACAGCAGGTCGTATCGCGTAAGGTACCGATCTGGCTTTGAAAAATTTTGGGCTTGCATGTTCTGCAATCTTGATTTTTGCTTTAATTCCTCTCAGTGTTCCCAGTCCTTGCTGGAATACCTCTTTAGCTTCGTCCAATATTCTGGACAACCGTTCAGGTTTGACCTCTTCCTTCCCGGAATCTACCGTCATTGTGTTTAGTGAATGCCAGTCTATCTTTATTTTCCTGATCCACTCCCGTCCCAGAAGTGGTGGACCTCTCTCAGGCAGCACATACAAGTCCATCCTTTGGTGATCTTTGTCTTTGTATCTCACCTTGACTTCTATCTTTCCGATGGGGTATACTTTGTGCCCCGTGTATGTCTGCAATACTATCTCCGTATCCCGTAGGGGAATATGTTTGAATAACTTTTTGTAATCATGCTTATTCATGACCATCAACGCCGATCCGGTGTCCACTTCCATCTTCACTTGGACTTTTGCAATCTGTAGTGTGATCCAGATAGTTTGTCGGTCAGCTTCTTTACTCACATTATGAATCCTCAGACTACCCAGTGCCTTGCTGTTGGAGTCTGAGTCCGAATTCTGTTCATCTGGACTCTTCCCAGTCACCTCATGTACCTGTCTGTACTTCTTCTGCGGTGACTTATTATTGTTGTTCTTCTTTCCTGACCGGCATACCTTAGCTATGTGGCCAAGCTTGCCACATTTCCTACAGTCCTGGTTTTTAACCCAGCATTGGTTCTGGTCGTGTGTTGTCTTCCCACAACGAGAACATTTTGTTATACCCGAAGTCATTTGATCCACACTGAGTACCGCTGTCTTCCGCTGCATTTCCGCCGTGCCTCTCGCTGCGGCTTCGTGCGATGCTGCAATAAGGACAGCCTTATCAAGTGTAAGATCGTTCTCTTCGAGTAGTCATTTTTGCGGTCCTTCCTTTGACAATCCACACACGAACTTGTCTCGTAATGCCTCGGTCAGATTTCCTCTAAACTGGCAGTATTTCGCTAGTCTACGCAGCTCGACCAAGTACTCCGCGTTGCTTTCCTCTTTTCGTTGCGTTCTCCCGTAAAATTTAGATCGTTCCGCTAGCATCAGCAGTGCGGGGTTAAAATGATCCTTCAGGACAGCAACAATATTATCGAAAGACTGATCCGCCGGTTTAGCTGGTGATAGGAGATGCTTCAATAACCCGTATGTCCTCGCACCCATTGAGTTTAATAAGGTTAGAGCTTTTTCATAATTTGCTATCTTATTAGCCGTACAATATATCTCGATGCGTTCTACATACGTGGGCCAGTCTTCCACCTCGGCATTGAAACCGTTGCTGTTACTATGCTTAGGCATCTTCACACTCTTCCTGAGAAACAACAACAATATTCTTTAACTTTTTTTTTTCCAGATGGCGGTTTCCCGCGCTTATCTTCTTTCCCCGCCCACTTTAAAAATAGCGGTTCCCGCTTCTGTCTTCTTCCCCGCCTACTGGCGGCTTCCCGCGTTTCTTCCCCTGGCAGGAGGGGTAAGCTTCCCTCGGGCGACGGCCGCTGGCTTTCGGTTTTGCAGCCTGCGCGTCGGCTTCAGCGCGTTCCCTTCTCTCGGCAGGGCAGCCGGTGCTGGGTACAACCCGTTGGCGGCGAACAGTTTCAGCCGCTGGGCTGGATCTCGCTCAGCCTTCCTCGCTCGGGCTCTGTCTCTCCCGCTCGCTCGGGCTCCCAATCGCGCCTCCAGCCCTCTCGCAGTCCGGTGCTTCCCTCCCCGGCTGCGGCTACGTTCTCCGCGGTTTATTTATTTTATATCGTCCCGCGCCTTACGATCCGGTCGCAGCGCTTCGTGGCCTCAATCACTGTCTGGCCTTTTTCACCCCAATCGCGCCTCCCAGCTTCTCGCAGTCCGGTGCTTTCCTCCCCAGCTGCGGCTGAGTTCTCCGTGGCTTATTTATTTTTATATCTTCCCGCGCCTTACGATCCCGGTCGCAGCGCCTCATGGTCGCGGTAGTTGTCCGGCCTTTTTCGCCGTCGCGGTCTAGCCGTCTCACGACGCTCCCCAGCCCGCTTGTACCGCGGCTTCTGCTCCACGCTGCCCCAGTCTCAGCGCCTGTGGGCCCGACTTCTGTCCGGCTCCTTTCCCCCTCGACCGTGGTCGAGTGCACCGCTCTTATCCTCCGTTTATTTGTTTCTATTTTCCCTTTACTCACAGTCACCGTGGCCGACTTGCTTCTCGTGTTGATCGGCTCACTCACCACCGTGGCAGAAGGGACAATCCGTGCCTGTTGCTGATGGAAGACTTCGTGTTTGAAATCTTCCTCCTTTCTTGGTCTGCAGACTCGAGTTTTCTCTCAGCAAACCGACGAGGGCGGTTGCCTCTTCTCGACGCTCGTTTACTTCTTCAGAAGTATTGTTGCCGCAGGGTAAGATCGAACTCGTCGCCACTGTAAAGTCTGTGGGTTGTATAGCGAAGTAATACACAGACTACAAGAGTAACTTAAACAGGACTTTACTATTCGAAGGTCAGGGCGAATCTGCCCAATAAATCCTGACACAGCACTTATATACTGGTGTGGTCACCGTCGGTATTACAGTATACAGCAGCCAAGATAAAGTAGTGCCACACCTAAAATAGTTCTCTTAAAGGTGAACGGTTACATACGATAGTTCTCTTAAAGGTAGAACAGTTACATACACTACACTCACCAGGCATGTTTTACGTGGGAAAAGGCTTAAACAGGCAAGGGCCTGTTAAAATTGGATTATAAAGGCCAATGAGTGCTGTTTAAGGGCCCTAAAGACCAGTCCCGCCTGTTGCAGGCGGGACTGATTCGGGACCATCAGACACACCTGGGTTAAAATGGCTAGGTGTCGGGAACCAGGCCGGGGGGGGGGGGGTCCTGACCCCCAGGTTTGCGATTTTAACCCCCACACGCCTCAAAACCCGCCTGACGGCTGAGTTAAAATCAAGCCCTATGGGTCTGCACTCTGAGACCTTTCCCTGGGCCTCTCCATTGTTCTTTCCAGCAGATTTGATGTACAGGTCTCTCCAGGCCGAGATTCAAAGCTGCAATGAGCAGGGTGTGGATGGAGAGCAAGATCGGCCCTCCCTTTTAAGAACTGACTGGCGCCAGTGTGTCTGGGTTCCATTGCTGACTGACATCACCTGAGCTTCGCCAGCGCTCTGAGGTAGCGCCTCGCACCTCGACGTTAGCGCCTTAAGAAGTGTGTGTAGCGCCTCATTTAGTGCTCCAATCACCTCCAGGCGATAGAAGCCAAGTTTGAAGTCGGAGGCGATAATTAGCGCCAGCCGCTAAACTTTGCGCCTGGCCAATAATTGCGCCCCAAACGGGGTGATACTGAATTTCTCCACCTTAATTTTTTGAAAAATAAACTTATCTTTTTTAAAAGTATTTTTAAATGATAAATGAGTGAAATAAAAAAAACAACTTTTTTCCAACTCTTATGCTGGTAAAAACAGGCCTTACGCCTGCTTTTACCAGGCGTAACATTTCTAAGGGTTTTCTGCGGGCGGAGGTTCTCCAGAAAGTGGAACTCTCCCCCCGCAGAGGCCCTTCTCCAGGGCAGGCGTCCGATCCATCAAGAGCATTCTTGACAGATCGGAAATGCCGGTTTTCAGCGCATGCGCTTCGCATGCCTGCAACCGGCATTTCCGATGTCCCTACGGGTGTGTACACAGCCCGTATACACCCATAGTGTTCGGAATATACGGCCCGATACAAACATGTGAGACAGAAAGTGTATGTAATGACTTACTCTGAACAATGCCACAGAAGACTGAAATAAAGAATAGATTTGCCTTTCTAATCTAGGCTTTATTAACTTTAAAATCCTGTAGCACATCTTCAACACCCAGTCCCAACTAAAGGCTGGAAAGAACTGAATTTAAGATGGCCACCACAAATCACATGACATCAACTACCAATGAGATTACAACATATATCCCAAGGCAGGAAACAAACAACCAATCACAATACTTCTTACTAAACATAAAGAATAATCACCACATTCACCCCTCCTTTTAAAATATACTCCAACCTAAACAACCTTTACAATTTATAATTAATTATTTACAACTAAAACTGTGCACAGACAAAATAAAACTATTCAACATGACACAATACTAAGTGAGCAACAACAAATAGTAACATTGCACATAAGTATTAAATATCTCTCAACTAAAACAATATAATATAATATTTCAACAATTTTAAAACATTACTATCAATTTAAAAGTCCAGTTTCAATCGGTCGACCGGATATCTTGTTCGTTTCGACCTTCTTAACCTTGGTGAAATTCCTTGCCCTCCCACACCAGGAGACACAGAAGTATCTTCTGCCGGAAGGCTATCCATATCCCGATTTTCAACGGTTTCCGGATTAGAAATCCCATCAGGAGGTAAACTGGGACGGTCATGAACATCCATCGAGGGCTGGCTAATAGAGGTATAATTATCTGCAGTCGGATTGGAAATATTCATAGTATCTGTAACAGCATCCACATTATCTGAATCATGACTATTGTTAATATCCTCAGAAGAGGGCTGGCCACCACAAGGAGCCAAGTCTTTAATTGAAACGGTACTTTCTTTCCCATCTTGGAATCGAATATGAGCATATTGGGAATTTGCCTCCAACAGCTCCACCTCCTCCACTAAAGGATCATATTTTGACAATCTAACATGGCGTCGAAGCAGCACAGGTCCCTGCATAGTAAGCCATGAAGGTACCGAATATCCCGTAGTAGATCTCCGCGGATAGTTAAAGAGCCTTTCATGGGGGGTCACATTAGTAGCCGTTGAAAGCAATGATCTAATGGAATGCAGGGCATCAGGCAGTACCATTTCCCACTGTGTATTCTTAAGGTTCCGGGATGTCAAAGCCAACATAACTGCCTTCCAGATCACCCCATTGTATCGTTCGCACTGTCCATTACCCTGGGGATTATACGGGGTAGTTCTGCTAGTAGAAATTCCCCGACTCTGAAGGTATTCCTTCAACTGGGAAGACATAAAAGAACTTCCCTGATCCGAATGGATATACGCAGGCATCCCAAAGATGACAAAAAGTTGAGTCAGACATTTGATAACTGTAGCAGCTGATACATCTGCGCAAGGAAAAGCAAAAGGGAACCTTGAAAACTCATCCACAACAGTAAATATATATCGGTTTTGAATAGTTGAAGGAAGAGGCCCCTTAAAATCGATGCTCAAACGTTCAAAAGGAGAAGTAGCCTTTATAAGATGAGCTCGTTGAGGCTTAAAGAAATTCGGTTTACACCGAGCACAGATAGAACATGATGAAGTCATCCGCTTGACGTCTTCAACTGAAAAGGGCAAATTCTTACTGCGTACGAAGTGTATCATCCTCGTAACCCCAGGATGGCATAAGGCATTGTGAAGATTAATAAGCGTATCTCCGTGAATCACAGAACAATAAGCCCTCGACAGCGCATCAGCAGCAACATTATCCTTCCCTGGACGATAAACTATATCAAAATGGTAACATGCCAACTCAATCCTCCACCTCATTATTTTATCATTCTTAATCTTTCCAAAATGTTTGACATCAAACATAAAGGACACAGACTTTTGATCAGTTACCAACGTAAAATGTCGCCCCGATAAATAATGTCTCCATTTACGCAGTGCTTCTACTATTGCATACGCCTCTTTCTCTATTGAAGAATGCCTTTTTTCACTATTGTTCAAGGTACGTGAGAAAAAGGCCACAGGTCTTCCATTTTGGTTCAGAGTAGCCCCAATTGCAAAATCAGAAGCGTCCGTCTCAATCACAAAAGGAACCTGCTCATTAATAGAATGCACAACTGCTCCAAGGATATCCTTTTTAAAATTATCAAAACACGTCCTGGCCTCCCATGATAGAGGATATGTCGTAACCCGAATAAGGGGCCGGATCTTCTGTGAAAAATTTGCAATCCAATTAGAATAGTAAGAAAACAGTCCAACAACTCGTTGCAAAGCCTTAGAATTAGTAGGACAGGGTAAATCAATCAATGGTCGCAGACGTTCTGGGTCTGGTTTAATCTTATTTCCCGAGATAATATACCCCAGTAGATTTACCTCAGTGGTTGAAAAGGTACACTTCTCTTTATTGAAAGTTAAACTAACTTTTTCCGCAGCTTGAAGGAATCTTTCTAAATTAGAATCATGCTCCACCCTTGATTTGCCACACACCGTGATGTCATCTAAGTATGAAAAGGTGTCAGAGAGAGAGTTATCACTTATAAAAGCATCCATTGCCCGTTGAAAACAAGCAACACCATTAGTAACACCAAATGGTATTTGGCAAAACTGATACAGCTTTCCACCAGCCTCAAAGGCCGTATATGGTTGATCCTTCTTAACAATAGGAATCTGATGATAAGCACTCTTTAGGTCAATAGTGCTAAAAACCTTATACTGAGATACTTTATTGATAAGCTCATCAATCTTAGGCAAAGGGTACGCATCTAATTGAGTATACCTATTAATAGTTTGGGAATAGTCTATCACCATTCGTTTCTTATGTCTCTCGTTAGTCGTGACAACTACCTGTGCCCACCAAGGCGAACAACTAGGTTCAATGATTCCTTCCAATAAGAGACGTTGAACTTCAGAATTAATAAATTCTCTATCCTGACTGCTATACCTTCTTGACTTGGTAGCAATTGGCTTACAATCCGGCATCAAATTGGAAAAAAGTGATAATGGAGAAATGGATAAAGAGGTTAATCCACAAATAGATAAAGGTGGCTTAGTCCCTCCAAATGAAAGATTGAGAGACTCGTGTAACTGAAGCACATCATGACCAATCAAAATATCCGCACAGAGATTAGGCAAAACAGATAGGCGTATATCAGTATACGTATTACCTAGAAGAATCAATTTCACAAGGCAACAACCAGCTACTTGTGAAGTGAGAGTCGTCTGAGCCATACACACCTGATAGGAAACAGGCGAAATTTTCAAATGCTTCTCCTTTGCAAACTGAAGACTTATAAAAGTCTCGGTACTGCCCGTATCTATAAGGGCCTTCACTTCCAACCCATTAACTTGGGCCGTAACTATAGCTTTGTTTAGGCCATGAGCAAATGCAGCAGAAATTGATGCAATAAACGCCCTATCTAAAGGCTGAATAGTCACAGAGGAGGTAATTGAACCTGATGATTTACACACACGTGCGTAATGACCTCTCTTGCCGCATTTACTACACACAGCCTCCCGAGCAGGACACTTCAGATGAGGGTGCCGGACGTTCCCACAAAAATAACACTTCTGAATCCTAGAGGCAACAGCCGCTGAAGTAGAAACTGTTTCAGAATCTAGTAAACCACTCCTATTAAGTCCACATAATTCCTTTTCATCCGGAACTGCCGAAACCACAGTCGCAAGCCGATTAAAAGGAGCATAAGAATCCGAACTTCTCTGAGCCACATCCAATGTAGAAGCTTGCTCAAAAGCACTCTTAAGATCCAAAGTCTTATTTTCTAACAACCGCTGACGAATTGATCTAGACAGTAATCCATTAATAAAAGCATCCCGTACCGATTCTTCCTTATATTCTTCAGCCGTCACGGCCTTATAATTACAGTTAACACTAAGGCACCGAAGTGCTTGTAAATAAGTATCCAAAGATTCTCCCACCTGCTGCCTACGGGCAGATAGAAGGTGACGTGCAAATACCTCATTCTTTGGCTTAACAAAAATCTTTTCCAATGTAGAAATAGCCACTTCGTAAGTTTTACAGTCCAAAATATATTATACACATCCGGAGCAATGTAGTTGATCAGCATATTCAGCTTATTTAGAGACTCTTGATCCAACACGCCCAAAAAGTTTTTAAATGTACAATACCAGTGTTTCCATTTATCATCCACTCCTGCAGAATTAGGGTCAGCATTGAATCGTTCTGGTTGAAGATATCGCTCCATTCTGACATAAAGTTAATAAATTGAAATAAAGAATAGATTTGCCTTTCTAATCTAGGCTTTATTAACTTAAAAATCCTGTAGCACATCTTCAACACCCAGTCCCAACTAAAGGCTGGAAAGAACTGAATTTAAGATGGCCACCACAAATCACATGACATCAACTACCAATGAGATTACAACATATATCCCAAGGCAGGAAACAAACAACCAATCACAATACTTCTTACTAAACATAAAGAATAATCACCACAAAGACCCACTGCTCTATTATAGTTATGCATTAATATTCTAAAAAGTCAGCCCCACCTCAAATCCTTCACTTCACTACCAAATGCTTCAGTTACCAAGCTAATCTCCAACTTAACGTGAACATCATGGCACATCCGCTTACAATATTAAAAGTAGCAAATAGCACACATGTAAAGGAGGGCAACATGCTGCTATTTCAATCATGCCTGGGCATCATGTCTGCAAATTAGGTTTAAGGTGGTAAAGTTTAAATTTCCCATACATAGCTTTAAGTGCTCCAAGTTCTGATTTGCATCTCTAAGATAGGTAATGCTTTGCCAGTGCGCTCCACAGCACCACACCCTTCATGTTGCTTTTCTTTCCTGGCACAATCTTCTTCCACGCCCCATGCCAGCCTGCAGGCCTCAATGGATCCCTCTTCCTACCAAAATCCCACACTCTACCTGAAAATGCATCGTGCTTCAGATCCCACGCTGTACTGACCAGCTGTCACTTGTGACCCAAAAGGAACCAGTAATGCAGCTTTGGATGGATTCCTCTCCCCGACCGACACCCCACGCCTGCCACCTGAAAATGCAGCCTTGCTACCCTTTATATGGCCCCCTGCAGCCACCACCGTAAAGTGCGGCCTGCAGCCTGTGGTTGGTCCCTTGTCTGCTGCACCACATCATCCCTCACCCAAAAGAACAGAAGAAAAAAGCCAGGCAGAAAAACAGCAGAGGGCCCCGAGAGAAGCAGAAAGGAAGTCAAAGAGGGAAAGAAAGGGAGAAGAGGAGAGAGCCAGAAGTAATAGAGGGAGAAGCAGAAGAGAAGAAAGAGAAAGAAAAAAGCAGCAACACAAAAACAACCGCGACAAGTGTAGAGAGTGACTGGCCAAGAGATTCCGCTTTGGGTGCAATCGGTGATCCAGGCGCAAATTGTGCTCAAAAGTGCGCTAATTTTGCAAAGGGAATTTTTTTCTCATGTTTCTGCTCAAATGCATTTGCATATCGCCGAAAGTAAAATCTGCCATGAACCAACGCAATCCGGCAGTATTTTAGAACATAATAAAATTGCATTAAAAAATATTCCTTGATATATTAAGAGTGGTAACCTGATGCAGATTTATTAATACAGGAAACTTTTTTTTATCCGACACCGACGGGACCGACGTGGTGCCGGTTCATCAAAAATTCCGGATAACCGAAAGCTATAGTAAAAGATACGGAGAGCTGAGAGCTCCGTATAAAGCAACAAACCCTGTTGCTTAGCAACAGGTGCAGAACAATGGCCACAAGTTCCAAACGTCTCTGTAGCTTAGCAACAGCTGCAGCCACACCCTTGCACAGCAACAGATCGAGGAAGGCAAGTAAAATATGAAGTAAAACTTACCTGAACCTACTCCTGAATTTTGCCGGTTAACCGAGATTTCCGGTTTTTTGGGTGCCGGTAAATCAAAAGTTTCCTGTACAGCTGAAAATGGGTTTATCACAAAAAAATAAGCATTTTTAATCAGTGTCTCGTCCACCACCTGTGAGTAACCCGATTTTAAATAGCTGAAAATTACTTTAAAAACTTATACAGAACCATTTACTAGTCACATTGGTGTACAGTACTCAGTTTCATAGTAAATTAAAAAAAATATTTAAAATCTTTTAAAAGATGCCTATTAGTGTTCTTGTGCCTAAAAAAAGAACAGCTTAATTTTAAGAGCCTCTTCAAAGGCCTGCAAACGGGCACCATTAGCAGAAACTCCTCATGGTGATTAATTCGATCTGGGAGCATGGCCAGTTTAGTGGATGGAGCTTGCTTCCAGCATGATGTTTTTTTCCCAACTACTGCAAAAGATCGTGAAAACTCGATTTGCGCTGGACTACTTTGCGCTTGAAATTCCTCGATCTTTCGCACTGATTCGGCTGATTTGGGGCAAATTGCGCCGGAAATACCAGTGCAACCTAACGGAAACACCAGGCCAGTTGATTTATCATGTGCAATATCACAGTTCTTTATCTCATATACAGGCTCAGTTCATAGTTGGTTTTATTCTATTTTCAGACAGTTTTTGTTGCTTGCTGGTATCATACTGACGGATGGCAGACTCCCGTGATTAAATCAAATGATTTGAACTGCAGCAATACTGCCTTTGATTTTACTCCATGGAGTGTAATCTACAGTTTACAGGAGACCAGATCATTTGACATTATATAATATTTTCATGAATCATTGCGTAGATTTACGCTCTAATAGCCTGGAAACAGCATCAAAAATCACGTAAGACAACTCAAAAATGCATATGTTTATCTATTTCACATAACCATTTCTATCACAAATATTTTATGGACTATCTCAAAAATTGACATTGGCAACTTTTACACAAAGGATGTGTGAGTTATGCTGTATATTATTAATTCCAATTTTGCCTCAACCATAATAAAATGTAACGAGTTATTTGTATCAAAAGCCTACTTACAATGGGTTATCACACAGCCGTGTCTGGAAGCGTACACCAATTCCACAGGTTCGAGAGCAGGATCCAAACTTGCCCCATGCCCCCCAGTTTCCATCCTGTCTTAATATGTCAGGAGTTAGCCAGATACAGTGCCCTTTAAAGCAATGCTGAAAAGCAAAAGGAAATTACATGATTTACACATCAATATTAACTTCCTCCATTCAGAGCCATATATTCTTTGCACAAGATGATACCTTGGGGCTGGTAATGCAATGGCAGATGCCCAGTGTTGTTAGGCTCAGGCTTATGGCCCACACAGTGGGCTCGGTGCATCCCAATGCAGCTGGCCAGTGCAGGGAGCACAAAACTTATGCACAAACTGTACACAGGGCTGTGAAAAATATTTAAATTAGGGAGTGTGACAAAAATTATTTTGTCTGGTTTTGGTGTCGTGACTGTCTCTTTATATCCAGTCATTTTTTTCCTGGAAAGATTTTTTCCCTGTGGCACTGCTACTGACAGCAATCTCTTTTCAGCAGTGACCATAGTGCTCAGCATGGACATTTCTCTGGGCCTCCCAATGACTGCTATGTATTTTGAAGAGGAAGAGAACTTCAGACAGGGGGAAAGAAAGGCACGTACACTTGCACCTTAGGCATCTGGTTCTTCCTTGGTCTCATTTGAGGACCCAAGTATTCAGTCCCAGGCACAGCTGCATTGGCTTGTCTGATGACACCTGCTGCTATTTTTGATTAATTCATTTTAATGGATGGACAATCAGGGGCTGCATACCCACAGTTTCCTGCGATGTGCTTCTGTTAGCAAGGCTCCCCACTGGGAACAACAGATCAGGAAATCACCCCTTATTTGTTATGCTGAATAAGTGAAAATACAGCAGTGAAAGTGCTAAACTTTCAGTGGCTACATCGCAATTGTCAATCCTCCAGTGTGGATGGACATCATCACACTTTAAATGAAGTCAGCACCCTGGATGTGAATGACAACAATATCACTGCTAGCCAAAAAGAAAGAGGACAGTGACAATAACAGAATGAAACTAGAATAAAAATACTACATAAACTCCAAAGCACTTATTCGAAAAAATGATAAACAATAGTGATTTCAAGACAGTAATCTCGCCTCGGGGTTCAGATGACAGTTACAAACCAGAAGGTTTGCTTTTGCAATTCATGTCCACAGAACTCCTTGAGGATATTCCTGTCATGTAATTACTTTCCTCTTCTCAATATAATCTCATTGGATTATGTTAGTGGTGAGGATCACAAAAAACAGTTACTGACATCCCATTTTTGTGTAAGAATGTGCCGTGCTTACTGCAGTGCAAAAACAGCAGTAACATTGCCCAAATATGCTGTAAGAACCCAAAAATAGTGCTAAACAATTATTTGAAAACATGGATGAACATTGGTCATAGCTATTCACTATAGCTTGTTATCTTTATGTATTCATAATGCTGATTTTGGCTTCAATGCTACATTTTCCAAACCCAGCATTTGACATCCTTTCATACTTCTAATGCATTGCAGCAATGTGATGTTTCTCTGTGTGTGCTGTTGTCAGGACAGAAACAGAATTATATATAAATAAAAAGTAGATCTAGCATCATATAACAGTGCATATGAATTTATAAATCTCATTTTACCAACCTTGCCAGGAGCACACATTGTCCCATCTAATGGAGGCCCTTTTTTAGTTTTGCAAAAGTATGGATTGTCAGGATGGCTACACCACAGCTGCTTGCAGGGGTCAAAGGTACGGAACTGAAACCATGAAAAATATAAGGGTGTTTACAGATAATACATTTCTTCTAAAATGCTGTCACATAATAAAAATAGTACAGAAAATATTTTCTTCTAAAATGCTGTCACATAACAAAAGGTAGTACAGAAAAGATGAATTTCATAACATCTAAAACACATTTAACTTTGACTGATCATTTTTCTTTGGTAATCTAAGGAGGTAAAATTCCTCTTGTGCATCATTTTCCAAAAGAAGCCAGTACAAAACAGGATATTTTTGCTAAAGTTATTGACAGAAGCAATTTCACCCACTAAATGTTTAAATCTGTAGAGTTTTTAGATATTTAACCTGAATATTAATGATGATGTGGTGGTAGATTTACAGTAGGACTGATCCACAGCTACATTTTAAACATTGCAAAATGGTGGCCCTGAATAATGCTTCAGAGTTCTTCAAATGTCCAGTAGTGAATGTCACTAGTCACTGTTTTTTTTTTTTTTTTAAAGAGATTTAAATATTAATACCTTTAATTTTAACATTTCACAAAACTGCTAGGTATCATTTTTCATTTCCTTCCAAAGAGAGCTGCAGCAATATTGCCACATCAAAATACAGAATGGTTTTGAAGAATTGGATAATGACATAATAATGGCTTGGTGCGGCCTTCTAAACATGTGCACAAAATCATTTATGCTCATTAAAGGTGAGCATAGATTAAAAATTGCTGAAGGATATGAACGACAAATAATGACCCGGCTAACGACTATACAGAAAACTGTTTGCTGAATTTCATTCATAATGAATTTCCTGTTGTATACAAATTTGTAATTAAGAGTCTATTCACAGTTATAGACTTCTCTGAAATGCATACTCATTGGAGTGTAGTTTGACAGTGTTCGGAAGTGAAATTACTTTGTTCCGAATGACTAGGCATCCCTCAGACATGTAACTGTGCAGAATAGGTTCATTGCAGTTTAGAACTCCCTTGGTACTGCTCCAATAATGGTTCCTAGCCACTAAGACAATGGGGTTTACTCATTATGTATACTCCTCAGGAAGGTATAGCACAACTTAGATGCAATTTAGGGCACCCATTACACTGCCTCCACAGTGGCTCCTACTTCTCGATTAGACATACAATGGTGCAGGTGTAATTTATGTTCTTGTTATAGTTAACATGACAACACAAGTGAGTTAATTGAATAATATTACCTCAAGTCACATGGTCAGGCACTTTGGTTGCCTCCAAACCTCAGAGCAGTACTGTGAAAGCACAGATGTTGTGTCACATGGTGCCTAAATACCTCTACATTTTAGAGAAAGCTGAAACTGCCCTTGTGTGCAGGCATTATAACTGATGTGAGCCAACTCCACAGCCCAGAAGTTGCATGAAATAACTTATCTTTAACATCTGTACCTTCTGAATAACCTGCTGCCTGCATATTCTGCGCCAGCAACCTTGCATGCCAGGTTTCCTGGGGTGGACTGTACTTGGCATCCAGCATGACCATCACAGGAAATTGGCCCGTTTCACATATTGTAATGAAGCTCATGCCTGCTGTGGATAGGAGATTCCACCACCTGCCCCAGAACCCATTGGAAATGGGAGTGGGGCTGAAAATAGGTGGAATTCAGGCAGAACTAATTTCTACTAATTCCCCACCTGCAAGCATTTTCAGGATGTAACTTGGAAAAAATCAGCTCCTGAGTCTTAGGACAAGCTGTCAATTTGCACCAAGTTTTGGCCATAACTGTGTTATTTGTATGTATTTGCTATGTTATTATTTACTAAACTGCTGTTGAAATTCTATCGTTTGCAACTGTACAGTGAGGAAATATTAATGCAATACTGTCTTCATGAAATGTTCTGTGGAACACTCAGGCCGGAATTTTGCTGGCGTGCAGAGTGTGGGTTTGGAGGCGGGACCGCTGTCAAAATCACAAAGATTGACAGCAGGTAGGAAACCCGCTGTCAACCTGCCTCCAATCAATCTTCCCAAGTGTCGGGTCCCCGATTTGCGCATGGACCCGACACTTAGCGGCAGGAAGAGGATTATAGCCACTTAATTGCCTGTTGTTAACAGGCTCTTTTTCAATTTTGTCGCTTCTGGCTGGGGTTTCCCGATGTCCGGACACCACGCCAGGTAAGCGTGGCGTGTTGTGAGTCTGCTGTAATGTTGATGACAGCTGCAGAAGTGGTGTGGTGGATCCAATGGTGCACTGGTGAGTCTCAGAGGTAAGAAAATGTTTGGAAAATCATTTTTAATGCATTTACACTTTTCTGTAGGTAACAAGTTTTGAATGGATGTCTAGTCCCACCTCATTGGGAGAACCTCGGTCACCAGTGACAGATCGCTTCTGTAATCTCACCTGCAGCTGCCATCTTCTAGCCTAAGGAGGGAGTCACTGGAGAGCCTGGGTGCAAGAGCTCACTTTTGTACAGTGATTACCAGTGTTTGCAGCACCTCAATGCTGTCAAACACTGAAAAATCAACCGTCAAAAAAAAATTGTGCTTGGTCCCTTTAAGAAAACCGGCAGATGACGTGTCATCAAATGACGTCATCAGACCCGCTTTTTCTTAATTGGCCAGCAAGCCCGCAGGGCGGGCTTAACAAGGTCAATCGATGTAAAATCATATCCGTGGGCCGGATGCAGTTGGGGGCGGGACTGGGACCCAGAAACTAGTTGACCCGCTCCCAAGCCGCATCCAATGACAAAATCGCGGCCTCAGACTCACATAACTAGAAACTGGCAAGTTATTGCCCAAAATCACTTAACTTAGGACCCTTGACAATCATTAGATCACACGACAGAGTACTTTCATCCCATTCATCTGCATGTTACTATCTGAGTCCATCTAGAGTCCTAATAGATTCAGCCGTGAAATATTAAAATGCCAATGTGACACATGTTTATAAACAAACTTGTCTTTGGCAAAAGTTTTAAAAATTAGCAACAATTTGGCAGCAAAATCAAATCACACTGAAGTTTTAATATTATATATTGAGAAAATACTGTACTTCAATAATACATGTGATTTCTTATGTTTGTCATTTTATGCTGGAAATTCACAGGCAATTCCAAACATTTTTTTTGCAGATCTTAAGAGGCAAAATATGAAAGTTTTGAAAGCTGTGTAGGACATGCACATATTGCCATTTTCATGCATCCTGCAAAGCAAAGAGAACATAAAAGAAGCTGGGTTATACAGTTCACATACGTCCTGGACACTGCTACTATTTTACTGATTTAAATACACATACAGACTAGAACAAGAAAAACTTGTTCTAATAACAGTAAGAACTGACAACATCTTCAGAGCGTTTTTGTATGGCTTGTCCTAGGCCTGTCTCTTCGGATTATTGTATCATTTAATATGTGTGTGTGTGTATATGTATATATGATATCTGGTTTTTCGCCTCTCCCGGGAGATCACATGGGTTCGGGTGGATGGAGAGTGATAGAAGATTTGAGGTTAGGATCAGATCAGCCATGATCTTATTGAATGGTGGAGCAGGCTCGAGGGGCCGATTGGCCTACTCCTACTCCTATTTCTTATGTTCTTATGTTCTTATGTACACATACACACACATTGATGTACGCCTAGAATTTTCTCGCCTGGCTTCTTCCGCTCTCTCGTTAGAAAAAGATTGGGTGAAATCCCAGGGTTTCCGCAGAAGTTACAGCGATAGATAAGGGAACCTCTGCAGAAATTCTATCGGATATATGCCAGTTTCAGTGTATCTTATCCATGCTCTAAAAAGATACCGTGTGTCTGAAACAGCTTTGATCACACTTACTGCTGTGCACATCATATAGCCCACTCCAAAGTCAAAGCGACATTGTTCATTCATAGAGTAGTTAATGCCTGGAAGTTGTGGAAGCAATGGCCAATCGTGTTCAAATGGATCATCACGTAGACAGTCATATGAACTGCAATGGAAAAAATATTTTCAAACAAATTACTTTCAAAGTCACCACCCAGCAGAAAGATATAAAACATCTAAACAACTTTGCATGATTTGTACCCTCAGCAAAAATGACAACGTGGCTTGGCTTCTCCATTTCCTGCCCCAACCCCACTGTGCCCCTGACCCATTTTCCTGGGTCAGGTCATTATATGTGCGGAGCCATCTCCTGGCATGATCCCCACTAGCCAGTGGAAGACTGTGGCTGTAACCAAGAGAAATTGCAGCAATGCTGCAGCGGAGGCAAGGTTAAAGGGGCTATAGGCCTTGGTGATCTGAGATACATGGTAGCCTTAGGCCTCCGTAGGGGTATTTTTTAAAATTCGTTTATGGGATGTGGGCATCGCTGGCAAGGCCAGCATTTATTGCCCATCCCTAATTGCCCTTGAAAAGGTGGTGGTGAACCGCCTTCTTGAATCGCTGCAGTCCATGTGGTGAAGGTACTCCCACAGTGCTGTTAGATAGGGAGTTCCAGGATTTTTACCCAGCGACGATGATCGGCGATATACTTCTAAGTCAGGATGGTGTGTGACTTGGAGGGGAACTTGCAGGTGCTGGTGTTCCCATGCGCCTGTTGCCCTTGTCCTTCTAGGTGGAAGAGGTCGCGAGTTTGGGAGGTGCTGCCGACGAAGCCTTGGCGAGTTGCTGCAGTGCATCTTGTAGATGGTATACACTGCAGCCACGGTACGCCAGTGGTGGAGGGAGTGAATGTTTAAGGTGGTGGATGGGGTGCCAATCAAGCGGGCTGCTTTGTCCTGGATGGTGTCGAGCTTCTTGAGTGTTGTTACAGCTGTATTCATCCAGGCAAGTGGAGAGTATTCCATCACACTCCTTACTTGTGCCTTGTAGATGGTGGAAAAGCTTTGGGGAGTCAGGAGCTGAGACACTCGCCACAGAATACCTAGCCTCTGACCTGCTCTTGTTGCCACAGTATTTGTGTGGCTGGTCCAGTTAAGTTTCTCGTCAATGGTAACCCCCCAGGATGTTGATAGTGGGGGATTCGGTGACGGTAATGCCGTTGAATGTCATGGGGAGGTGGTTAGACTCTCGCTTGTTGGAGATAGTCATTGCCTGGAACTTCTATGGCGCGAATGTAACCTGCCACTTATCAGCCAAAGCCTGAACGTCGTCCAGGTCTTGTTGCATGCGGGCATGGACTGCTTCATTATCTGAGGGGTTGTGAATGGCACTGAACACTGTGCAGTCATCAGCGAACATCCCCATTTCTGACCTTATGTTGGCCATATGTTGGTATGTGGCTTAATGAGAAAGGTGCCCACTATATGCCAGCAGAACGCTTTCTGCCACTGCTCTAGGGATTACTGCCACCCCTTTCTGATGGTCCATGAAGTGGACAGAAACATTAGCTCAACATACTGCAATGGTGTTACGGTAAATTAAACATTTGCATTTTCCATGGCAGCATTTAATGCATTAGAAGTGTGACAGGATGACTTCTACCTGCCACCATGTTCCTGCTGTGACCCTGGCCTAATTATAATCATGTTGGGCGGGCTCCCAGCATTAAAACAGCCCATCACTGTAAGCTTGACATGGAAGGTGTAGATAATTTAATGGGATGGCATCAAAAGTGTACTCTTGCATTAGTTTTGTTCCCATCATGTCTAGAAGTGGAGACTTTGTGCCACGATACTCAAATTTTGGACTCCGTGGAGGAATATTACTCCAAATGTGTCAGAATTCAAATCTCATATTTGCCAATGAGCAAAATAGATCAACAAATGTTGGTATAACAGATAGGATTGTCCAATGCAGCACATATGGCCTTATGTATCATTAAAATTCTCATCTTGCTTTCAAATACCTCCATGGCCTCACCCCTCCTCCAGCACATCAACCCTCTGAGATAGAAACATAGAAAATAGGAGCAGGAGTAGGCCATTCGGCCCCTCAAGCCTGCTCGGCCATTCATGGCTGATCATCCAAATTCAGTACCCTGTCCCTGCTTTCTCCCCATATCCCTTGATCCCCTTAGCCTTAAGAAATATATCTAACTCCTCCTTGAATATATTTAATGAATTGGCCTCTACTGCCTTCTGTGGTAGAGAATTTCACAGGTTCACCACTCTCTGGGTGAAGAAATTCCTCCTCATCTCTGTCCTAAATGGCTTACCCCTTATCCTTAGACTGTGACCCCTGGTTCTGGACTCCCCGGCCATTGGGAACATCCTTCCTGCATCTAGTCTGTCTAGTCCTGTTAGAATTTTAGAAGTTTCAACGAGATCCCCTCTCATTCTTCTAAACTCCAGCGAGTATAAGCCCAATTGACCCAATCTCTCCTCATACGTCATTCCTGCCATTCCAGGTATCAGCCTGGTGAATCTTCGCTGCACTCCCTCCATGGCAAGAACATCCTTCCTCAGATAAGGCGAACAAAACTGCATACAATACTCAAGATGTGGTCTCACCAAGGCCCTGTACAACTGCAGCAAGACATCCTTGTTCCTGTATGCGAACCCTCTCGCTACGAAGGCCAACATACCATTTGCCTTCTTAACCGCCTGCTGCACCTGCATGCTTACCTTCAGCGACTGGTGCACAAGGACACCCAGGTCTCGTTGCACTACCCCTTCTCCCAATCTATTGCCATTCAGATAATAATCTGCCCTCCTGTTTTTGACACCAAAGTGGATAACCTTGCATTTATCCACGTTATATTGCATCTGCCATGCTTCTGCCCAATCACCCAACCTGTCCAAATCATACTGGAGTTTCTCGGCATCCTCCTCACAGCACACACACCCACCCAGTTTTGTGTCATCTGCAAACTTGGAGATATTACATCTAGCTCCCTCGTCTAGATCATCAATATATATTGTGAATAGCTGGGGTCCTAGGTACCCCACTAGTCACTGCCTG
Organism: Somniosus microcephalus; assembly: GCF_052327205.1. Classification (NCBI taxonomy): domain Eukaryota; kingdom Metazoa; phylum Chordata; class Chondrichthyes; order Squaliformes; family Somniosidae; genus Somniosus; species Somniosus microcephalus. The sequence continues at coordinate 196,352,251 of NC_140994.1, read as the reverse complement.
CCATTCGGAAAAACACACGTTTATTCCAACTCTTTGCTTTCTGTCTGCCAACCAGTTCTCTATCCAAGTCAATACCTTGCCCCCAATCCCATGTGCCTTAACTTTACACGCTAATCTCTTATGTGGGACCTTATCGAAAGCCTTCTGAAAGTCCAAATACACCACATCCACTGGTTCTCCCTTATCTATTTTACCAGTTACACCCTCAAAAAATTCCAGTAGATTAGTCAAGCACAATTTACCTTTTGTAAATCCATGTTGACTTTGTCCGATCCTGTCACTGTTTTCCAAGTGCTCTGCTATTACATCTTTTATAATGGACGCTAGCATATTCTCCACTACCAACGTCAGGCTTACCGGTCTATAATTTCCCGTTTTCTCTCTACCACCTTTTTTGAATAGTGGGGTAACATTAGCTACCCTCCAATCCATGGGTACTGTTCCAGAGTCTATCGAATTTTGGAAGATGACCAGCAATGCATCTACTATTTCTAGGGCCACTTCCTTAAGTACCCTAGGATGTAGATTATCAGGCCCTGGGGATTTATTGGCCTTCAATCCCGTCAATTTCCCCAACACCATTTCCCTACAAATACTGATTTTGTTCAGTTCCTCCCTCTCATTAGACCCTATGTTCCCTGACATCTCTGGGCTCCTCCAATTCGGGACTCTTGCGCCTCCCTGATTTTAATGACTCCACCACTGGTGCCTTCAGCTGCCTAGGCCCCAAGCTTGGAATTCCCTCCCTAAACATCTCTACCTCTCTCTCCTCATTTAAGACGCTACTTAAAACCTACCTCTTTGATCAAGCTTTTGGTTACCTGTCCTAATATCTCCTTATGTGGCTTGGTGTCAAATTTTGGCCGCTCCTTGAACCATTACAGTCAAATTAATGGCGCTCCCACAATGGGGTTAAGTACAGAATTCCAGGATATTGACCCACCGACGATGAATAGTACTGGGCTAGAAATTCGCCTCTTTTGCGCCTCTGGGGCGCGATAATGGAGCGCTAACGACTTACTGCCCAGGTACAGCGATAGTACCGCCACCGGCGAAATTCACCTGGCGGTTTGCGGCAACGGTAACCCCTAGCACCTCGCTCTCCTGTGCCCGGAGATCGTGACATCATCCAGCTGCGCAGCACCCTCGACCCGAAATTCGGTTCCGCCCCCCTGCAGCATCGTCGGGCGAAACAACAGCTGCAGGAGGCGTTGTTCGGGAGGCCGGGCGCTTCGGGAGCGATAATTAAAGGTAAGGCCGCTTGTCTTCAGTAGAAATATGTTTCCTTCCTTTAGGGTGCATTTTGAACATTTTTAAATGGCGCGATTAATCAGCCCTGCACTCTCTGACAGTGCTTGGGGCTGATCGTCGAGGATCCCGACTGCCGTCGGCGACAAGGGAGATCATTCAAATGCAGAGCCTGCAACAATGGCCCTTCCCCTTAAGGGAGGGAAAGACTCCTCGGATCCTGGCAGCGCTGCAGTGGTCATTGTGATTTAGTGCTCCACTTCCTTCCTGGAGCGCTAACAGTGAATTTACCAAAAGCTGAGAATGATTAGTGGATTGCACTAACTTTTCCAGCTTTCAAACTTTAGCGCCCCATATGGGGCGATCCCGAATTTCTCCCCCAAGATCTTAAAACGTGTAAAAGCTCTTCTGTTTTTGTATTAATTCCCTTTCTCTCTATAATGTTTTTCTTGGAACACAATTAAAAAAGCAAAACAGAAGGCTGGATGTTTGCGCTTGTTTTTCTGTTAGGGGGCATCATTATTCTGAAGGCAATGATGAAGCACAGGGAAGGGAAACTAACTGTAAAGAAGATCTATCTGTAATATTTTTGAACATAGAAAGCACAAAACATCTGTTTCAAAAAAGAACATAAATGAAAAGCTAGGCTAGTTTCACTGAGGTTTCATCATTTAACAGGATGAAGGCCATATATTTATTATTTCATTCACTTGGAGACCAGCAAAACTTTCAGAACAGATTTGTAGTTCCTCCACTCACTGCAAGTATCGGTTCAGCTCCTGTTGACTACAGCGAGACCAGTGGAAACGATGAAATGCAGCCTGAACCAATGGTGCCATGATACTTCCCATTTTAATCTCATCTCCACAATGATTGCCTTGGCCATCATGTTCCATACCTAACCTAGTAGATGGAAAAGAAATGAAAACCAGATGGCTCATTACAATTGAACACGAGAGGTTGGCTTTTTACCATGATTTTTAGTACACTGTATGTATTTGCGCACAAGGCAAAGCCAAATGCCAAGCATTAAAAGAGTCCCTGGTGTGCGGTGACAAAATGAAGACATGACAATGAGTCCAATATTCTCATATTTAATACTTATATTGTGCTTTCCATTATCTATAATTATCTTTAATTCACAACTGCAAGGGCTAGGACCAATGTGCATCAGACAATGGCCACACCTGCAGGGCTCACCTCACCTGATAGTGTGAGTTCAGCTAATATAAATAATTACTGTGCGCTCCCAGTGTTTAGTGCACGAGGAAGGGGCGGATTTATGGGGTGAAAAAAAATCTTCCAGCCTTTAGAAAGGCAGGAAATTGTTTTTTTGTTTCAGCCTTTACAAATGCTGCATGGGCCAGGGCTGACAAGAGAGTGATTATGGAGGAATAACAGATTTTGGAGTGATGAAAATGTGGCATGGGGACAAAATGTGGCAGGGTAAGAGCAAGTGAAGGCAATCCCAATATCAAAGCATGAAACAGAGTCTTTTGCAAGTGGTGGACTGCTGTAGACCATTGATGTCTGGCGAAGTGAATATGCTGGGCACTCCAGGACACCCTCCCCACAGGATGACTGTGCACCATGTCTGGCATAAGGTGGCAGCCAGGCTGAATACTGTGCACACTGGTATCTGCAGGACCCAGGATCAAATGCAGGAAAAGATGTCATACTATATAAAACCTGTCATGCTAAAACTGCCCAACCACACTGTCTAATGGTGCAAGATTGCATATCACAAAATGTTGCCCGTCAAGCTATCTCACATATACAGTTTGCCCATGTCAAGCCGTCACACAACCTTTAGCTCTTTCAACTGCATCTCATGTATACCCAGAGCACACATTCAAGCTGCAACATACACTGGAATGTTCAGAAATCTTTCGACATAGCTCGCATTTTACAGGTGTAAAATGGGCGCTTAAGCATCCAATATGGCGCACAGCGTGCATGCGCACATTCTGCGCTGGAAGTGTGGTGCCCACCATATTGGCAAAGGCTCCAGTACAGGTGTCCAAGGCTCGCACCTTAAACAGAGGTTAGCCCCTTTACATGTGCAAATAGAGGGCCTAACACTAGTTTGAGGCCCTCTTCCCGAAACTTGGGCCGCTGCATTCAGGATAACCATGTCTACGCATGTGGCCTAATCAGCGGCCATAAAGAGACAATTGAGAGTCACCACCGGGGTAAATTAAAAAAAAAATACTTACCTGAATGTAGAGTCGGGAGAACCACTCCACAGCAATCCTGAAGACTGTTGCCGCCCCACACTCAATCGCCTGTAATTGCCCCCCTGGTCGCCTTCCCTGCTTCCTAGGACCTACCTGAGAGCCGCTGCCAGGGAGGCAGCCAGCCCAACTTCGTCCTCGTGGAGCCGGCGAGCTACCTCTGGATGCCCCGATGTGTCAGCCTTTCTCAGTGGTAGTACTCTTGCCTCTCAGTCAGAAGATTGTGGGATCAAACCCCACTCCAGAGATTTGAGCATATAATCCAGACTGACACCTCAGTATAGTACTGAGGGAGTGCTGCACTGTTGGAGGTGCCGTTTTTCGGATGAGACTTTAAACTAAGGCCCAGTCTGCCCTCTAGGGTGGCTCTAAAAGATCACATGGCACTATTCAAAGAAGAGCAGGAGAGTTTGCCCGTGCCCTGGTCAATATTTATCCCTTAACTAACATCACTAAAATATCTGGTCATGTATCTCATTGCTGTTTGTTGGAACTTGCTATGTGCAAATTGGCTACCGCATTTCCCTAAACATCAAAAGTACTTTGATGTACTCGGAGTTCAACCTGAAATGCTAACTCTGTTTCTGTTTCTCCCTCCATGAATACTTCCTGACCTGCTGAGTATTTCCAGCATTTTCTTTTTTTATATCAAAAGTACATAATTGGCTGTAAAGTGTTTTAGGGCGTCCTGAGGTTATGAAAGGCGCTATATAAATGCTAATCATTTCCTTTAAGCAACTGTCACGCTGTTCAGTGGGAGCTAAGATGAAAGTGTCAGATATGCTGATCCAAGCACCAGTTTGATCCATATGTGAGCTGCATGTTAGCTGATATTTAAGTGTTAGCTAGGATGAGCCACAAGCATAACAGTTGGTGCGCCTATGTTACAATTTGGCTGAAAGTGTGCTAGCTGCAGATGGCAAAGCTCTGTGACTAGCACTCTGCTGACCCACAGGAAGCTGAAGCAGTTGTACTCAGCCCTTGGCAGGTGGGCATGCTGAGGGGGTACAAACTTTTTCTGGGGCCTGCTGTCTCTCTCACATCTCCCTTTCATCTTGTACCACCACAAGCATGAAATATTGTATTTTGAGACAATTTAAAAATAGCTTACCTTAAGGAGAGGAAATAAATAGCCCCTAATTTTACTTCCGCAAAAAATATTGTAAATTTAAAAAATACATCTATTGAACAAATGTTAATAACAGCAATATTGTACTAAAATGTATTGCAATCACTAAAAAAATACAAAGCTTTTGCCACTTTAAGAACTACTGTGCCAATAGAGCTTCCCTGCTTCACACTCTAAATGGCACTGAAGGAAACAAGAAGCCTGCACAAATATTGCATTATGATCTTTTAAATATTTTTGCATGCAATCTAGGGCCTTAATACATTATACTGCATCAGGCACTAAAGGAGCACATTGGATAACTGACTCTCACGTTTCACTGTAGTAGGGATTAAACAAAATGATAGCCATTATGAAATGCTACAAAACAAATCATTGCAATCTTTCTTCAATTTCAAGTATAAACATCGTTCACCTACGTTACGAGATATTGGGCTGGATTTTCCTGCTAATCCCAACAGCATTGTTCTCGAAATCTGTTGTCTTAGGAAAGTGGTAAATTATCACTGAAGCACCTAATTTTTATCTTCAACCACACTGACCAGACTGGCCCATGTCCCGCCATGGGGCAGGCGTCCCAATAGCACCATAAATGGTGCATGCGTGCACCCCGTTAGGCAAATAACCCGTCCCTGGGATTTGGGATAGGGTCATGGCTGGGGCAGACAGGTGGGCAGAAGTCCCACCCACCGCACTCCCAGTCGAACTGGAATTTCAGGGGTGTCACAACCACCTCAGTAACGTTGCCCGCCTCTACCCCCTAACTCACTCCTACTGTTGCTGAAACCTTTAACCACGCTTCTGTCACCTCTACACTCGATTTCTTCAACAATTCCCAACCAGTCTTCCATGCTCCTCTCACCATTGTCTCTCACTTCTTTAAAAACTCAGCTGCCCATATCCTGTCATGCACCTAGCCCTACTTGCACATCACCCCATGCTTGCTGACCTAGACTGGCTCCATGTCCCGTAGTACACTATATTTCAAATTCTTGTCCTTAATTCCCACTCTACCTTTGCTTCCTCTCACATTCTTCAGTTCTCTGACTCTGGCCTTCTGTGCAACCTCCACCCTTCACTGCACTATTGGTGAGCCTGTAACATGGTCCCACTCTTTGGAACTGCCTCCTAAACCCCTCTGCAATGCTCTTTTCCACCTATAAAAGCCATCTGAAAACCTACCTCTTTTTGATCACGCTTTCATTCATCTTTCCTCTCTCCCTCTGCAAAGCACCTTGTGACATTTTTCTGCAGTGAAGTTGTTGTATAAATGCAAGTTGCTGGTTCTAATATTCAACATAATGTTACTCTTGACAGTATTTCTATGCTTAAGTATTGTTACTGTTTGTTTTTGCGCTGTAAGGATTAACACTTACACATGCCCAGTTTGTTTTTGCGCTGTAAGGATTAACACTTACACATGCCCAGTTTGTTTTTGCGCTGTAAGGATTAACACTTACACATGCCCAGTTTGTTTTTGCGCTGTAAGGATTAACACTTACACATGCCCAGTTTGTTTTTGCGCTGTAAGGATTAACACTTACACATGCCCAGTTTGTTTTTGCGCTGTAAGGATTAACACTTACACATGCCCAGTTTGTTTTTGCGCTGTAAGGATTAACACTTACACATGCCCAGTTTCATGAGCAACTACAAATGCGGATGAAAAGCCATCTTCATGGTTCAGGGTGCAACTTCTGACTGGATGGCACATACCTGTAACTGGGGCATAACCTGTAAAAGATAGGAAAATATTGGAGAAGAATGCACTTAAATAACATATAAAAAAGGTATATGAAAAATATCAATTGTGTTTTTCCTACTTCAACATTGATATGATTTTTTTCTCATATTTCTATGCATAAATTTATGCTTTATCATAGTTATCGCCACAAGTTGTGCAAGTTATATGTTCAGATTGGCTAAAGACCTATCATATTTCATACTACTTTAATCTGTAAAATAATCTAATCTAAAAAGGTGTTTGTCATACCAGAACTAAAATCCAACACAGAGGAAACCCATAAATGCATAGCCCATTGATAAACCAGCTAATGAAGTACGTGTGCTGAACAGCTTAAAGTCTGTAAGATAATGATCATGCACTTTGCACTTAACTGTTGGTAAAGCACCAAATATTAACATCTAGCATCTTAATTCTGGTTTTAGAAAATTACGATAAGAAAAAGCTGCTCAGCATACCATTCATTAATCCCAGTTTTATCATTTGTATTCATGGTGTTGTCATCTTCAAGTAAGATAAGTGGTTTTATGATTTATATCTATTATTATTCCAGACTATCTGACAGTGGTAAAGTATATGGAGTTAGCAAGTGAAAGAATAGCGGCCTAGAAATTCAATGGTGATGCACCCTTTTTACAGGCTTAAAATGGGCTCAAGGTATCCAACATGGCGGGCGGTTTGCACACACGCATTCGGAGACGTCGGTATAGGCATCAAAAGAGGCATTAGGCCCTTTGCATATTTAATGCCTCCTTTACCAAATTAGTTTGCCCTGAACACAACCAGCTGCATTCAGGAAAGCCAGGCCTACAATTCGCCTAACCAGTAGTCATCACCAAAAAGGTAAGTTTAAAAAAAACTTCTGAATGTGGAGCCGGGAGATGCAGGACCACATTAATACCACAGGTCACTGCCGGCCGCTGCTCGCCTCCCCCCGATTGCTGCCTCGCCCACCTCACCCCCCCGATCACTATCTCAACCCCCCTCTCCCGCTCGCACGCCTCTCCTGATCGCCTTCCTCTCCCAGTTGATCCCCACTCCCGGTTGCCCCCCACTCCCTCCCGATCACCCTCTTCTTGCAAGACACACCTGTGTTGTTGACAGCAACCCGAAATTCAAATGGTCTTTGCTGGCGAGCTGCCTGTGGACACCCAGCAAGTGTCTGCAGCTCGCCGGTCTGATGTAAATGAGGCCTGAGGCCCAATATCAGGTGGGTCTAGCCTGGCCAGTGTCCCCCAAATCATCCTTTACTTTTAAAATATCAGGCTGGAAAATAACATGCTAATGACTATAAAGTGTCTTTCTTTCAATAACTTATCAATAAGATATTGCATAGTTGAGTAAAATATAAAACTGTGTACCCAACCTGAATGGGCTACAGTACCTTGCATACCCAATGGACCAAAATCCTGCCTTGTTAGAAAGATGGCATGGTCGTGATATTCTGCGTGGCTTGTATCAGACTTCTGCTGGGAGTGAGCCCATCCACACACATTCTCCAAACTTTGTTTGGGGTTCCCAACTTCGATTAGGCTAACAGACTAAGAAAGAAAACAATTTTCTTAAAATGTAGGTGCAATTTCAACAGACTACAGTACAAGAGTTAGAACATTTTTTAATGTAGCGATTGCTGAATATGCAGCGCTATTTCACATTATTTTCTGAACTAATAATTAGCAATTTGTCTTTTATTTTCAACAAATACTTTTGCATCAGTTTAGAAACATTTAATATATTAAATTGTATGTCTTTCATTGTGTAATTGAGCATCTGCTTGTCTCCCACTCTCCACTGCTTTCTGTATTCTATCTGTCTCTGATTAGTGTTCCAGTCTGTCTGTCTCCTCCTTTCTCTCAGTGTGGCTCTCAGACATTTTGGCACTGAAGTTACACCGTGGAACACTAGCATAAGAATATTTAATGTGTTTGTCTGAAATTCTTTTCTCTCCTATTTCAGTGGAGGCTTTAAGCCATTTCAAAGAAGTGGGGTAAATTTTCATCTTCACTGCATAGGCAATAAGTTGGTGGAGCAGATTGCCTGCCCATTCCAGAATTTACCCAATTTTCACTCCATTGAAATCAGGCCCCTGATTTGGAGCCTTGCCTGACGGCAGCAGGTATCAGGAACTTGGCATGTACTGGCATGACTTTTGAACCACTCACTTAAATAATTGGAAAAATCACACACAGTGCGTGCCTGAGTTTCTCACATGCATTTCCTCGGCAAAATTCCCCACTCACAGAGTGAAGTTGAAAAATTACATTTAAAATAAGTTTTAATGAAAAGAATTAAAAGTGCTTACAACACATAACTTGAAGCCCAGCTTTTGTTACTCACAAGTAGTTTTGCACTGAGGCCACCCAGTGGGTAGTGGTGGGGTGGGGGCGGGGGGGACTGGAGGGAAGCCAGGAGCTGGAAGCCTGACTAAAAGGTTGGGCCATGAGAAAAGAAAACGTATCTGGTCAGGTGGGGGGATGTCAGCAGCTGCTATGCATCAAGTACAGACAGTGAGTCGAGCCATCACTCACCTTGACATGTTTACAGATAAGGTAAGTAGTTGTAAAATGGTTCAAATAGCTCCCACCAAACCCCTGCTCTTTATTTAATGTAATCTTAAACCGATGAGTCATTAACAATGTAAAACAAATCTAAAATTAAAATCTCCATTATAAATACACACATTTAACAGAATCTCCCTGCATTTTCTGCACTCAGTTCCATCCCTCTCCTGACCAACAGTACATCGTAGCAGATATCCAACAGCTTCACCTTGATCGTGGCAGTCACAGATCATGTGCTGCTTTTTCTCAGTTGTCTCGGTTTTCTGCTTGATGCTACAAATAACCCACGGCTTCCATCAGCATTCTCCCTCTCCCCCATATCAGAATCTGCCTCAGGGCTTCACAATACTGCTTTGTAGCAACGAATAACTCATCCTGAGCAGTATTCTGGATTCTTAAGGTGGAAAAGGACCACTGCTGAGATAAGGAAGGGCCAGGCACATGACCTCCTGTCGCTGGAGCTCGCAGCGCTGTCAAATTATTTTTCAGCTGTTTCTGCTAGCAGGTTTTTGGGGGTTACTGCTCATTAGTATTAGTGCTCCCCTCACTAACTTCTGTCGTGGCTGAGGCTGGTAACAGTAGCAAAGTCTGGTGTGCCTGGGGCTGGGCTCAGAGGCAGATATAAAATCAGATTGAGATGTATTGCGTAAGCACATAGATTGTTTAAGTGGGGATTCTTTATGTGTAGCCTCAAAACAGTGGTTATTAGCCACATAACTAGCAAGAGTGAAACGTATATTTGAATTTGGGATTGTTTCTAAAACCCAGTAGGTTGTGTTGGGTTCAGAGTGAGGAAGTTCTTGGAGCAACTAGGAGATGGTTTAGAGACGGCGATTTGGCAAGTTTGTGATTTTCTTATGATTTGCTAATTTTTTTAATTTATTATGAGCTAAGTTTAATTTTTAGAGGTATATAAAGTGGGCTGGGTGAGGAACTGTCATGGCAGCTGTATGTCAGACATTATTTTTCCTTTAATTCGTTTGCGGAGCTTTTCTTTGCTTCACCCCGATGGGGAAGAATTCTTTTGCAACAATATCATTGGAGAAAAAATGAAGAGTTTGAGAAGAACAGTTTTGTGCAATATTGTCAATGAAATAATAAAAGTAGAAAAGAACCAATTAGGAACAGGAAGACTACATGCTTAACCAATGAGGAAGAAAACTGGCAAATATTTAGAAGAAAACTGACAGACGTACATTGCAGACACAAACCTTTTTTATTGCCGAGGGGCCGTATGGCCTACTCCTGCTCCTACTTCTTATGTTCTTATGAGTCAGATAGATGTTAAGGTTCCCTTGAGTTAAACATTATGGGCTCGATTTTGCCATTGTGGGCGGGCTGGGGCGTGTCAGGTGGCATTCGTGTCAAGACCCCGACTCTGAAGTGAAGTGGGGAAAAAGTGCGATTTTCCCCTAATTGGGCAATTGATTTCCAGCGTGTGGAAACCCCTGGCCCATTGAGTCTTTTCATCCAGAAAGTCGCCTCCGATGACGTCATCAATGCTGCTGGATTTAAGGCCTGCAAGCAGCCTTGCTTCTTCTGGAGACTGCAAACTTTATGGCCATTATAGCAAGCACTTCATTGATCGACTATGTCCACAATTAGGCCAAAGTGTGCTCCATGCTTCGATGAGCCCTCCCTCCAAGCTCTGGTGGAGGGAGCAAGATCCAATAAGGAGGTGCTCTTCCCTTCCTCAGGGAGAAAAAAGCCACCCCAGCAGACTAAAGCTGTGTGGGCTGCAAGTAGCCCAGGAAGTCAACTCCATCTCGATAAGCCGCAGAACCTGGCTGCAATGCAGGAAGAGGTTTCATGACCTTCTCCGCACAGGAAAAGTGAGTATGACTTTCCCATCACCCTCAATCTGATCCCCATTGCCTCTCCCCACCAGCACTCTGCTTTGCCAACCTCTTCCTTAACATCCCACTTGACACTTACATCCCTGCACCCTTACCCATTCCCTCTCTATGGTCACATTCACTTAACTATTCGACCACGCAGCCCTCGCACTCCCCATCACTGTGATGCAACAACAACTTACAACACACAGGGAGGGTCCTTTGTCTCCTTCTAAGCATCTATGCTATGGATTCTCTACACTCATTCCTTCATTCTCACTCAAATGCCACTTGTCTCCCTCATTGCAGGAAAACAAAGCCCACAATAAGAGGGAAAGAGCCATGACAGGAGGAGGGCCACCCTCAGTAGCCCAGTTCACCGCCTGGGAGGAAGCAGCCCTGGAAATCACTGGGATCAAGGACGATTCCCAAGTGGGGGATGGACAGACAGGCACATCACAGCAAGCTGATGGCAGAATAGTTTGGCATCTCTCTCATTGACATTGCATGAGTCACTGATAATGATTTTGATGCTCTAACAGATTGACTTATGATCATCTGCACAATTCAATGTGTATGTAACCTTGGCCTCACATCTTTAACTCCTTTACTCCCCCACAGGACCATCGAAAGCCCCCATTCCCACTGTCCAGGAGGTACAGCCTGAGCCTCCAGACTCCTCAAAAGAAGCTGCAACCTCTGAGGGCGCAGCGTCAGCAGAATTCAGCGCACCCAGCACCAGCGCAGACACTCACACATCGGTGGGACCTTCGCGAGATAGAGTAATGTTGTCACCTGGCGTATCACAGCTCACAAGTGAGCATCAGCAGATGGTGGAGACAGGGACAGCAGTGGAGAGTCCTCGTCGGAGGGCGCAGGACTCTCCCAGCTCGGCTGAGCTGCATGTGGACCCTGTGCCTCCAGGTCCATCCAGGAGAGCGGTGCTGGAACTCCAGGAACAAGAGTCTCTGGCAGGTTTTGTCTCCAGGGTCGCTGCGAGTGTGGAGCGAATGGAGGAGTCCATCGCTAACATGAGCAGAGCCTTTGTGGAGGCATTGGCGCATGAACACATCACCACGGAAAGGATGGCTACCTCCGTGGTAAGGCTGGCTACCGTAGAGGAGAGGATGGCTACGGCCATGGAGGAGCTTAGTCACCAGGGTCTTGAAAACATGGTTATTGTTCAGAATAGAATGACATCTCTTGAGGAGCGATGGTCAGCTATTGAGCATACAAACCAGACCTTCATGGAAATCCTCTGGAGTAGGACTTCCAGTGCAGAAACAGGTCCTCATGGCCCCCCTGCAGTGCAGCAAGGTGCTCTCAAGCCACTTACAAGCTCTGAACTGGGGCTGACCATGAGAGGGATGTTGGTGGCAGACAACAAGTGTGGGCTCCTCTCCAAGCGCTCACACGACCATGCCACTGCAAAGCCCTCGATCAGAGCCCCACCAGAGTCCTCACCCAACTGAGATGGGGGTCTCAGCCTCTGCACAGCCATAGGTGCAGCAGACTGATGCCGAGCCCTCACATGTTCGCAACCCCAGAGGATGTCCGCCAAAGGTGTCGAGACAGGAGCAGCAAGAAAGTGAGCAAGGGGCCTCCACATCTGCTGAAGCCACAGGGGAAGCACCACGTAGGAGCAGGCGTAAGAGGAAGATAAAGCACAAGTAGTCACAAGGGTAGTTACTTGGGCGTTGTGATGTATTCTTTTTGACCAGCCATTCTTGTCATGGTATCATAAACAGATTTGATGGCAAACTGTTGAAGTTGTGGCCTGTGTCATTTCGCAACTGGGACTTCCACATTGAGGGCTTAGGGCGAATTACAATTGTCAGTATGGTGGTCAGAATAATAGGAATCCGCAGGTTCTTGTCCATTGTCGATGGTCTGGTAAGAAGGTGCGAGGCAAAAGTGTTTGATTGTACAGGCTAAGCAAATCTAGCCAACATGAGTGTGTCCCTTGCATCCCGGCCAGCAATGTGGTCGCATGCTGGCACCTTCGCGCCTGTGCAGCTTCAGATGGGTGAGCAGTAGCTTGGCATTCCTGTTGTTGCTACTGCTGTTGGTGCTCATGGGTCTGCTGCTGCCGCGGCTGGTCTTCGTCCGAATCTGATGTCCAGGAGGAAAGGAAATAAATGTTCGTTATGCTTCTAGTAAATGCCTCAGTTGAGGAAGCACTCAGTCAAGGTGGGGAGAGGGGTTTCCCAGCAGGTCACACTGGAGATGGGTGTCAGGCTCCAAACTTCCACAACAATGAGTATGACTGTTAAAAGCTCCCCCAGACCTGAGACAACAAAGTTCTGCCACCTGCAAGTGGTCATTGTTGAAAACTCCTTTGTAATGGTGGAGCTGCAGCTGTTAGTAAGCAATCCACTTGTGAGGCCGCCAGGGATTACCTGGCGTGTTCCAGAGGAGGCGTGTAGGATGGGGGAAATGTCTAAAAATCAGAAAGGCCTCTCAAAATGGGATGATAGAGGCAATTAAGTGGTTGTTAAGGGCCTATCCTGCCTCTTGGAGGTGGGATGGAAACGGGGTCTGAAAACACGAATGTGGGAAAGTTGCTTGAAGGCGGGATGAAGGCGGGATCGGGCCCGGCCGCCATTTTCTGTGATTTTGACAACTCACACACCTCCAAACCCGCCTCCTCGGGCCTGGTAAAATCGAGCCCCATCTGTCGGGCACAATCCTGGTGGTTATGCTGGGATTGTGCCTGCTGGTGTCCTTCAGTTCTGACCGTTCAGTGCAGAGTTTGTAGGGTCAGCGGGAGGGTTCTTAGCCTCCAGGTGCTGGTGTGCACCCATGCCACTACAGGCAGATCTCTGGTGTCCACCTACCCCATGTGGCCAGAATATTCCCCACCTACCTGCCATCAGGCCCACCTCGAGACCCCAGTCATCAACCTTCAACTCCCTATGTGAGGGGGCCAATCCAGATTTTTGAAAAATAATTGATAGATTTTTGTTGGACAAGAGTATCTAGGGCTACAAAACCAAGGCGAGTAGGTGGAGTTGATACAGATCAGCTGTGATCTAACTGAATGGCGGAATAGGCTCAAGGGGCTGAATGGCCTACTCTTGTTCTTATGTTCCGAAATTATATTTTGTTTACCTTCAGACTGCTCTCCTCACCTGGATTCTCCCAGCGGGGCCAACTTATGCCCATCTGGAGACCATCTCACTTGGCGTTCCAGCCTCTAGTCCTACACGGGATCCTGACTTGAGCAGAAGTGGGAATTGCCAATGCAGGGAGTCCCCACCCCTGGGGACGCCCCCTGACATAATTGGCCTTGTATGGGGTGGGTGGAGGCTCCGCTCCTTATGAGAGCTACCAGAAAATCCCAGAAACAGTGAGGACCTGGCGCATCAGGTCCCTGCTCAGGATTCCACGGACTCCTGCCAGTGTTTCACAGGAGTTTGGCAGAAGCCTGGAGGAAACTCGGGACCCAAGTCGTCTGGCGCTGCTGACAAATAGCTTTCGCACAACAGCCAATATTGTGGGTTGGAAGTTTTTATATATTTATCTCCATGCATTTATTGTTTAAATAACAACCAGGCCATCAATAATTTTTTAAGTCAAACCAACTGTTTTTTTCCATGTGTAAGATCCACAAATAACAAAAATAAAATTCACTTCAAATCCTACTCTTTTGACCACACATCACTGTCCATAACATGTCAGCAGTATTCCCCAATTTACTTTGTAGATACTGCAGATACAATATAACGTTAAGGCCAACCAAGAGACAGTCTAGTAGCTCTAGCTTTGACCTCTAGGGACTAATACCACATGCAGGGACTGGGACTGGACAGGGACAGAGTAGGAAAAGGAAATATAGCTTCAAGCTTCAGATGCTGCTGGACAGCAACAGCCAGGAAGGCCCCCATGGCTGAAGAGCACATTTTTAACTTGACTTTGGGGCTCTTCGGCCAGTATCTTGGAACATCCATGTCTGGGTTCTCCAGGACCTCAACTTCAGGAAAATGAGCTAGGAGGCTGGGAATGTGATGTTTCAAAACAGAGCCGAATAGACTTTGTGTTAATGCAGGAAGGGTTAAGTTCGGAGGTGATGGAGATTTATTATAAAAAAGTATTTTTTAGTGATCACTCGGCTTTGGTTCTTAGAATTAGGAACAGCAGAGTTAAGATCGGTTCAGGGGTGTGGATTTTAAACAATCAATACCTGAAAGAAATTGCTTATAAAGAAGGGATTATAAATATAATAAAGAATGCTCGGAAAGAACCTTTGTTCTTGAAAGAAAGAAGAGTTTGGTGGAACAATTTCAAATATGAGGTAAAAGTTTTTTCGGTACGTTATGGGAAAAAGAGGGCGGCAGCTAACCGGCATCGAGAAGAGAATATAAACAAAAGGTTTACGGATGTCTGTAAAGCAGTTGACGGAGGGGATAAGGGAGCTGAGACTCAGCCCAGGGTCCGATGGACTAAATGCAGAATTTTATAAAGAATTTTTCGAGATTTTAAGTCCATTGCTCTTAGAAGTTTTTAAGGAAATTAAAATTGAGGGAAGCCTGGCCCCATCTATGAGGAGAGGTATCATAAGCTTAGCTTATAAAAATAATAAAGGGGATAGACAGGATCTGAAGAATTGGAGGCCCATCACATTATTAAATGTGGATTATAAGATCTTGGCGAGGGTTATGGCAAATCGTTTGAAGGAGGTGTTACCGGAGATAGTTTGGCCCTCTCAGTCCTATGGAGTCATAGGCCGGGACATCGCAGACTCTGTGGTCTCAATCCGAGATGCGATAGAGCTCATGGAAGAGAGTGGGAGGGAGGCTTATGTATTAAAGATAGATCAAGAGAAAGTCTTTGATAGGGTCGCTCAAGAGTTTTTATTGAAGGTTTTGGAAGCATTTGGTTTCAAGGAAAATTTCATTCAGTGGATAAGGATTTTTTATTCAAACATATTTAGCTGCGTTAAATGTAATGGTTTTTTATCCAAGTATTTTCCGATACAGAGATCAGTGAGACAGGGTTGTCCCCTGTCCCTGTTGTGTATGTACCTTTAAGAGAAGAACTGATTCTATACTGCAGTACCGGCAGTGACCACCCCTGTATATAAAGCCATAGCAGGCTTCTGTACGTCAGTCCAGCATTTCTGGCTGTGCAGCTGCCTCAGTCAGCAGGAGGAGAAGGAGCAGCCAAACCAGGAGAGTGGAAAGTGGTGGTCTCCTGACCAGGAAGAGGAGGATATCGATAGACCACCTCCACCTCCACCATCATCACAGCAACTGAGGTGCCTGGAGAGAGAGGACAGAGGAGGAGAAGGAGAAGGGAGGCCAGCAACAACACCAACCAGGGGAGAGGCCTTTCCATTACTGCCTCCCCAAATTGGCCTCCACTTCAGGAGAGGGAGAGAGAGGAGAGAAAGAAACAACCAACAACCACCAACTGTTTGGAAGGAGGGAAGAACAACATCATCTACAGGTGGGTGTTATTTGGTGCACTCTCCCAAAGACTTTGTATTTTAGGTGGGGGGAGAAAAGAAGAAAAAAGGGCCGGATCATCAAGGGGTGTGTGTGTGTGTGTGTCTCTTGTAAAACACTAGGCCACACACACCACTAATTAAGCACCCCTTCCTATTGCCTGACCTGGGATAGCTGGAGCTGCCTAGGTGAACAGCCCAATTAATACATCATTAAGACCTGGTGTGGGACTGAGCCTGGGGCATCTCCAGCTTTCCCAGGTGAAGACATCTTCTCCCCCTGCCAGAAGACCACCTTTAAAGACTTTAAATTCCCATCGGAGAGTGCACCCCTGCCAACACCCACCCACCATCCTGAGTGGCAACCCTGCCCTTGCGGCCTCCCTCCTTCCCACCCCCCCCTCTCTCTCTCTCTCTCTCTTTGTCTCTCTCTGCCTCTGCCTATTTCTCTGAGGCACCTCAATTTCATCTCTTTTTATTAATTGCCTATTGAGCAGAGGGGAGAAGGCCCCTCTCCCAATTTCAATCAATAAGGGGAGAGGTGTGTCTTCATTTTAAACAGCTCCCTCTGCTCAATAGAGGACCAAAAAATACCTGAGGCCATTAACACCTTCAGGCCTGTGACTTGGGGTGAGTGTAGCCCTTATAAAAACACCCCATAATGGCGACTGCATCTTGGCCGGTGGCGGGGCCAGCCAGGACTTATGCGGGAGTGGCAGCCACAGCCACAGCTGCTCCCGCTGCCCCGTCACCTTTTAAACTTATGACAAAAAAGCTCGGGCTGAAGAGCTACACTCACCCCACTATGACCATTGAGGCCTGCGTTAAAGCCATGGCTGGGGTTGTTGGCCCCTCAGCCATCGTCGCGGCCTCAAAAATGTACGGGAAGGCTGTGTTCTTCCTGGGGTCAGAGCGGGCAGTGTCCCTGGCCGTCGCCAAGGGGCTCACCGTGGGCGGGACCTTCCTGCCGGTGGATCCTCTCGAGGCCACCGCGCAGCGGATCGTCATCTCGAACGTCCCGCCCTATGTTCCTGGTGAGCTCCTCCTCCCCCATTTATGCTAACTTGGGGAGGTGAGGTCGGGGATTACGCCCATCCCGCTCGGCTTCCGGGAAGCCAGCCTTCGCCACGTCTTCTCCTTCCGGCGCCAGCTGTTTATCCAGCTGGCGCGGGAGGAGGACACCGACGGGGCGTTCGTCGTCCACCACGAGGGGACCGCCTATCGCGTCTTCTGGACGTCGGACGGTGTGCGGTGCCACGCCTGCAAGGAGGTGGGGCACTTCCGGAAAAACTGCCCCGCCTCCAAGGCCGCCGGATCATCTCGTGCGGCCGAGGCTGGCGCCGCCGCCGCTCCTCCCCCCGGATCTGCCTGCGCGTCGGGAACGTCTGATGCGCGGTCGACGTCGGGGGCCGATGCCACCAAGGCCTCCGGCGGGGGGGAGGGAGCGCATCCGGCCGGAAAGAAGGCGCGGCGGAAAAATAAATACCTTAGAGCGGGTCCCCCCGTGGATGGCCAGCTCTTGCCCCTTGAGCCCCTTACACCCGCGCTCCTTGCGGAGTTAATCGGGGCAGACGCGAGTGGGAGGGGCCTCGTGCCCGAGCCTGTGGCCGCAACCGCCACAGCAGTAACGCCAATACCTGCGGCCGGGCTCGGGCCCGAGGAACCCGACAAACCTGCTCCGCCGGAGGGAGCAGAGGAGGAGGCCTCTGCAGACATGGAGGTCTCCCTCGCTCCCTCGGTGCTAAAAAGGCGCGACCCCCTGGAAGAGGAGGAGGACCGGGAGGAGGAAGGTCCCTCCGAGCAGGGGGAGTCGTCGCCCGCCGCGGGTACTGCGCCCCCCCCCCCCGCTGTCGTCATCTCCAGCGATCGGCAGGGGTCGCCTGTCGCTCGGGAGGCTGAGGCAGTTGTGTCTGTCCGGCACGTGACTCCCGGGGATGGGGACGAGACCCTTGCCATGGTGGGGGTCGCGGAACAACCCGCGGCTATTGACATTTTATCGGTGCCGTTACCCCTTGCCGGGTCGGGCGGCCTGGGGTCTGGGTCGGGCGAGCTCGAGGAAAATGAGCTCGCCCAATGCAACCCAGACATCTCCCAGGGGCTGCTCGTCCCAGTGGAGGATTTAATTGAAAACACCCCATCCGCTGGGTCGGAGGCTGGTGGCGGGGAGGAGGGTGGCCCCCTGGCTGCGTCTCTGGTGCCGGACGTACTGGAGGAGCTGGGAATTGTTCTCTCCCCGGTTTCTCCGGTCGTTCTGGCGTTTGAGGACCCCGAACCGCCGCCGTCTTCTGGCCCGGCGCCCCTAGAGGAGCCCAGGGAGGAATCCTCTGCCGCCGATTCTGGGCGGAGGCCGGGCCGGCTGGTGCGGCCGAGCCGTTCACTGCGCACTGCGCGACGGACGGGTCGGCCGCTGGTGACAACCCCCTGGAGGAGGATGGGGACTCGGTGATGGGCACGGAGGACGATTTGGAATCCACTGTCCACGAGGCGCTGGATGACCTCGTGCCCCTCGCCGAGTCTCTCCTCATTCCCGTAAGGGAACTCCAGGACTTTATGGCCACGTGCAGGGGTCGGCAAAATAAGATCCGGCTGGCCCTCGACAGGTGGTCGGAGCTGGCGCTGCTCATCGTGTCCGTCCGCGCCGCCGTTAAAATCATGGGCGCGGACGAGGGCGTGGACCCGCTCGAGCTGCGTCGGCTCAGAACGTTTCTCACTGGGCTGCTGAGGAAGTGGCGGCTGACCAGCGGCTGCGCTCCCTCCCCCCGTTAGGTGTAGGAAGAGGTTGCACTATGCTTCTGACATGAAGATAACCATAGCCAGCCTCAACATCAACGGCAGCAGGGAGGCGCACCGCAGATTCAACAACTTCTCGGTCCTTCAGGACGGGAAGTATGCGGTCTGTTTCCTGCGAGAAACCCACACCGTTCCGGGAGACGAAGCCACGTGGCTCCTGGAGTGGCAAGGAGGGGTCAGCATGAGTCACCTCTCCAACAATTCTAGCGGGGTGGCTATCTTGCTGGCCCCGCATTTTCAGCCGGAGATCTTGGGGGTCAAGGAGCACGTGCCGGGCCGCTTGCTCCAGGTCACTGTTCGCCTGGGGGGCGTGCCGCTCCATCTAGTGAACGTGTACGCCCCTCAGACCGGTATGCAGCAAGTGCGCTTCTTCGAAGAAGTGTCCGCTCTTTTGGGCTCCGTCGATGCGGGCGAGTACGTCATCCTCGGGGGGGGGATTTTAACTGCACCCTCGAGGCGAGGGACCGTTCGGGTCCCCCGCGAAGCCCGGTGGCGATGGAGAAGTCGAGGGACCTGGTCGGGTCCTTCGACTTGGTGGACGTCTGGCGAAATCTCCACCCCGACTCCAGCGCCTTCACTAGCGTGAGGTCTGGGGGAGGAAGGTCCAGAATCGACCGCCTCTACATTTCCCGGACGTACGTCTCCTGCGTTCCGGCGGCTTCCATGCGGCCGGTGCCGTGCACGGACCACCACCTGGTGTGGGCGGAGCTCACTCCGCTGCGCGCGCGGAGGGGGTCCGCGTACTGGCATTTTAACAACCTGCTGCTGGAGGACGCGCGGTTCCGGGATTCGTTTCATCGGTTCTGGGCCGACTGGAGAAGGAAGCAAGGGGGCTTCCCCTCCTTGAGGCTATGGTGGGACGTGGGCAAGGCTCACATCCGTCTCTTCTGTCAGGAGTACGCGAAGGGGTCGACCAAGAGGCGGGAGGCCCGGGTCGGGCGGTTGGAGAAGCAGGTGCTCGACTTGGAGTCCCGTCTCGGTCAGGTCGTCGAGGACCCGGCCCTGCGGAAGGTGTACGAAGAGAAGAAGGGTGCGCTGAAGGACATGCAGCTCGTCGGGTCCCGAGGTGCGTATGTAAGGTCGCGGATCCAGCTCCTGCGGGACCTGGACTGCGGCTCCCCCTTCTTCTACTCACTGGAAAAAAGACGGGGGGTCCGTAAGCAGCTCTTGGGGCTGCTGGCCGACGATGGATCACTCGTCTCGGATCCGGAGGGAATCAGCGCGGAGACCCGCGCCTATTACGGGGCTCTGTTCTCTCCGGATCCATCCAGCGAGGATGCGCGCAGAGTTTTGTGGGAGGACGCCGAAAAATTGGACGCTCTGCTAAGCCTGGCGGAGCTGACCGGCGCCCTCCGCCAGCTCTCTAGGGGAAAGTCCCCGGGGCTGGACGGGCTGACCGTGGAGTTCCACAGGGCGTTCTGGGACGCCTTGGGGGGCGACTACGCACGGGTCCTGGGGGAAAGTTTGGCGACTGGGGAGATGCCCCTCTCTTGGCGCAGGGCGGTCATTGTCCTGCTGCCTAAGAAGGGTGATCTCCGCCTCCTTAAGAACTGGCGCCCGGTCTCCCTCCTCAGCACGGACTATAAAATCTTTGCCAGGGCCATGTCTGCTCGCCTTGGCACCGTGCTGGCCCACATGATCCACCCCGACCAGTCCTACACGGTCCCGGGCCGGACCATCCACGATAACATCCATCTGGTCCGGGACCTGGTCCACAACTCCCAGAGGGCTGGTCTGTCGGTCGCCTTCCTTTCCCTGGATCAGGAGAAGGCGTTCGACAGGGTGGATCACGAGTATCTCTTCGGGACTCTGCGCGCATTCGGGTTCGGGACGCATTTCGTCACCCGGATCCGACTTCTGTACGCCGCCGCGGAGTGTCTGATTAAAGTTAACGGGTCCTTGACAGCGCCCCTTAGCTTCGGGAGGGGGGTGCGTCAGGGATGCCCCATGTCCGGTCAGTTATACGCCATTTGCGTGGAGCCTTTCCTGCGCCTCTTGCGGAAGAGGTTGACGGGACTGGCTCTGCAAGGGCCGGGCGTGGAGGTGGACCTCTCGGCTTACGCCGATAACGTGCTCCTCACGGTCACGGATCCCGCTGACTTGCGGAGGATGCGGGAATGCCAGCAGATTTACTCGGACGCATCCTCCGCCAACATCAACTGGGAGAAATGTTCCGGACTCCTGGTGGGTCAGTGGCGGGTGGACTCCCTGCCGGAGGAGTTCAGGCCTTTCGCCTGGAGCACCACGCACCTCCTCTATTTGGGAGTCTACCTTAGCCCTGCCGAGGACGCCTGGCCGGCGAACTGGCAAGAGCTGGAGGCCAAAGTCACCGCTCGCCTAGGACGCTGGACAGGACTGCTCCGAGTGTTGTCCTACAGGGGTCGAGCGCTGGTCATAAACCAGCTGGTGGCCGCCATGTTGTGGTACCGGTTGGTCACTTTGATCCCTCCCCCTGCGTTTGTCGCCAAGATGCAGAAGAAGCTCATCGACTTCTTCTGGGACAAAAGGAAGCACTGGGTCTCTGCCGCGGTTCTGTGTCTCCCGCTTAGGGGGGCGGTCAGGCGCTGGTGTGCCTTCGCACCCAGGCTGCGACTTTCCGTCTTCAGATGCTGCAGAGATACCTGTACGTCGAGAATCCTCCGAGATGGTGTGCGCTGGTGACGTTTTTCTTCTGCCAGCTGCACGGCCTCAATTACGACACGCAGCTCCTGTTCGCGAAAGTTGGCGGCAGGCGTGCCGGCCTGCGGGAGCTGCCTGTCTTCTATCAGGAACTACTATGGGTTTGGAACTACGTCGCTTCCAGGCGGAGCTCTCCCCCGTCAGGAGCGGCGGCTCTCCTTCGAGAGCCGCTGCTCAGGAATCCGCACCTCCACGAACGGGGGTTCGGGCGGCTGGCGGAGGGCAGGGCTGTGCCTGGCAAGGTGACCAGAGTCGGGGAGCTGCTCGATGGCGGCGGAGCGGGCTGGATGGTGCCGGAGGAGCTGGCGCGGCGCCTGTCCTGGGCCAACGTCCGGCTTGCGGTCGAAGCCATCGAATCGGTGAAAGCGGCACTGGGCCCCGACTCCACTAGGTGTATCGAGGCGGCTCAAGCACGTGGGGCGATCCCGTCCGAGCTTACCCCCGTTTGGACGGAATTCCTCATTGGCGCCCGGCCCCGAAACTCCCCTCGGGAACCGGCGCCTCACAACTTGAGCCGCCTCGAGGAAATACCCTCCGTGCCTTTTCATTCCGCGCGGAGGTGTTTCCTGTATGGGCTGCTCCTGCACACTCTCCACTTTGCCATCTTCGTCTACCGTCTGGACACGCCTTGGCGTGGCGTTTTGCCGACTGGCGGTGGCGGAGGTCCCCAATGGAGGGCTCTCTACGCGGGGGTCCTCCCTTGTTCCATCGGGGACTTGGCCTGGAGGGTGTTGCACGGAGCGGTCCCGTGCAATAAGGTTTTAAGTAGGTTCACGGACTCCCAGGCCGCCTGCATTTTTTGCGGCCTGGAGGAGTCCGTGTTTCACGTTTATATGGAGTGTGAGAGGTTGCAGCCCCTCTTTCACTACTTGAAGGGGCTGCTCCTCGATTTTTGGTTGCACTTCAGTCCCACGCTCTTGATCTATGGTCACCCGGTGCGGAGGGGAGCGGACAGGTTGGAGGACCTCCTTGTGGGCCTGCTCCTGGGCCTGGTAAAAGAGCCATCAATTGGTCCAGGCAGCGGGCGGTCGAGGGGGTCGTCCAGCCGGATTGCCTGCCTCTCTTCCGCGGCCATGTTCGCGCCCGGGTGGCCCTGGAGTTGGAGCACGCGGTGTCCGCCGCCGCGCTTGAGTATTTCCGCGACCGGTGGGCGCCGCGGGGACTGGAGTGCATTATCAACCCGGAAAACCCAATTTTAATTTGATTTGTTAAGTTTTAATTGAACTTTTGTTTATTTACAGTCTAATTGTTTTTTTTTTGGGTCCAAACAAAAAGAGTACCCTTTGTTTAGTAAATACCTGTTTTATTGTTCTCCTGCAGTCCGTGTATTATTAAGGCGCGGACACTACAGTGGCGACGAGCAGATTCGAACTCAGCTGCAGTACTGCATCACCTCACGGGGATCTTTCCCTGAGAAGAAGCTTTTGGAGGTTGAAGTCAGAACAACAGGCGTCGACCGCGGGCAACCGCCCAAGGATCCATTGGAGTTCGGAGAGTTGCAGGAGAGGCTGTGGAGAGCTGGGCTTGGCTCCCCAGTCAAGGTGTTCCAGCAAATCGTGCTGGTAGCAGGTAGTGCGCTGACCCTTCCGGATTGCGGCGGGCTCGAGCTCGATTGAGCGGCTCTGCAAAGGGGCCACGCAGCGTCATCGGGAGGAAAAGAGAGAGAGGGTGGAGCGCACAGGGCACGGTCGGTGCTCAAGAACCGGGCAGCGTAGCGAAAATAAAACAAGGGGAAGGCAAAGTGAGAGGCGCCGAAGCCGCGGGTCGCCGCCATTACCCTGCAGAACGCTAGGAGCAGCGTGGCAGCAAGGGGAAGGAGGAAAAGCGCGGGAGGCGCCATTTTATTCCATTGGGGAAGAAGGAAAAGCGCGGGAGGCGCCATTTTAAAATCACCCAAGATGCCGAAAAGTGGCAGTATCACTGCTTTCAACAACAAGGTAGAAGACTGGACCACGTATGTGGAAAGAATTGAAGTGTACTGCAAGGCAAATGAGGTGGCCGATGGAAAGAAGGCGTCGGTATTATTAAATTTGATGGGCGCGAGAACATACGGCCTATTGCGGAATTTAATTACCCCAGCTAAACCAATGGAGAAAAGTTTTGAAGAGATTGTTAATACCTTACAGGAACACCTAAACCCTACACCGCTGCTGATAGCAGAAAGATTCAAGTTCCATAAAAGAAACCAGCACAAAGATGAGAGCAATGCTGACTATCTTACGGAACTACGCAAGTTATCGAAGCACTGCCAGTTCGGAGCAGGACTGGCAGACACCTTACGGGATAAGTTTGTCTGCGGGCTCCAGAGTGAAGGAACCCAGAAACGACTACTTTCGGAAAAGGACCTGACGCTAGAACAGGCTTTCAGCGTGGCAGTATCCTACGAAGCAGCAGCACGGGGAGCTGCGGAAATACAACAGAAACCCGAAATGACCCGACACTCTCTCGGGTCTATGATTTGACGGTGAAGGGATGGCCAGCACATGGCGACACACTGTTGCTAGCATTCTCGCCAAGGAGAGAACAGCTGTCAGTGTGCCGGGGGACCTTGATGTGTGGATCCCGAGTGGTAATTCCACCCAAGTTGAGAGATAGAGTGCTCAATGAGCTTCATGAGGGTCATCTGGGAGAGGTAAAAATGAAGAGCCTAGCCAGGGCGTTTGTGTGGTGGCCGGGAATCGATAAAGAAATCGAGGATATGACCAAGAGATGCACAGGATGCCAGAAGGTCCAAAACGCTCCACCACAGGCCCCGCTACATCCATGGGAGTGGCCCTCATCTCCATGGCAACGGGTACACATTGATTTTGCTGGTCCATTTATGAACTCAATGTTCCTAATCGCTGTGGACGCCCATTCGAAATGGCCAGAGGTCATCAAAATGTCCTCCACCACCATGGAGAAAACTATTGCAGTCCTACGGACCATCTTCGCCAGGAATGGCTTGCCAGAGCAGATTTGCTCCGACAATGGGCCACAGTTTGTGTCAGAGGATTTCCGGAGGTTTCGGAGGAATAATGGGGTGAAGCATTACACATCTGCCCCATATCATCCAGCCACAAATAGATTGGCTGAGAGGTTTGTTCAGACCTTTAAGAAGGCAATAAAGGCAATGCATAATGACGACATACCACTACAACACAAGGTGGATAATTTCTTGTTTGCTTACCGGTATGCGACACATGCAGTCACCAACCAAGCTCCAGCCATAATGTTCTTCAACCGAAGGCTAAGATGTCACCTGGATTTGCTCAAACCAAACATAAGACGAGATGTTGAGGATAAGCAATTCCAGCACATAAATGAGAAACCAACCAGGAGCTTCAAGAGAGGGCAACCAGTCTTGGCCCGCGACTACCGAACAGAAAAATGGCAGCCAGGAACGATATGCACATAGCAGGGACCACTAATGTACACAGTGGACGTTGGAGAGAGCATCGTGAGATGCCATGCTGACCAGATTCTAGAGTCACAGGAACAAGCCAAACCCATACCATGAGCAGGTGTACCTGGTAATCAACCCGAAGTACAGATTGCGTCTACCTCAGAAGCAGTGGTATTGGAAGCTGATGAACCAACCAATGACAATGAACCAGAATCAACTCCGCCGCAAGAACAGGATACTCGAGAAAGGCGCTATCCAGTCAGGATCAGGAAGCCTCCTCAAAGACTGAACTTATAAATGATTATTTCAGTTGATGTATATAGTACAGAGAAAATTGTAATTGTAATTAGTTATTATTTAGTTGTCAAATGAATGTTATGTACTGTTTATCTAAAAGGGGAGGAATTGTGTGTGTACCTTTTTAAGAACTGATTCTATACTGCAGTACCGGCAGTGACCACCCCGTAAATAAAGCCATAGCAGGCTTCTGTACGTCAGTCTTAAGTTGCCCTCTGTTTAGTAAATACCTGTTATTATTGTTCTCCTGCAGTCCATGTATTATTAAGGCGCGAACACTACAGTCCCCATTGTTGTACACATTGGTAGCAGAACCATTAGGTTACAAGATGCGAAAGAAACAAGGTGTAGTTGGGATTGTGGTCCCCAGTTCTGGGCTGGTGTCAGTGATACACCAATATGCAGATGACACAACCTTAACATTGAGAAATGGGGAGTCAGTGAGGAAAGCTATGGAGGTAGTGGAGGAATATTGCAGAGCTTCAGGAGCCAGAGTGAATTATAGTAAGTCCCAATGCCTGGTTGCAGGGAGGGGTAGGGGGGAATGGTTGGGGGAATGTCCCTTTAAGGTGGTGGAGGTTTTGGAAGTTCTGGGGGTGCATATGGGGTGCAAGAAAGACAGGGATGAAGTGGATCGATTAAATTGGGAACTGAAGGTTATGAAAATTAAAAAGATTTTGGGAAGATGGGAAAGAAGGTGGTTGAAAGTGCAAGGAAGAGCGACAGTGGTGTCTGCTCTCTTGCTATCTAAGCTATGGTACTTATTGATGGTGGAGGATATTCCTGAGTGGGCAGAAAAGTCCATCCGAGAGGCTTGTGTGAGGTTTTTATGGGAAGTGAAACCAGCCTTGGTGGCATACAATACCATAATTGGACGGAGAAATCAGGGAGGACTCAATTTTCCAGATATTGATTTGAAGAAGAAATCCTTTAGAATCAAATGGGTGAAGAGATTTCTTCAGAAGTCAAATACAAGTTTTTGGAAGAGTTGTTTTGAGCATTTTTTAAAACGAAGTGGGATAGGAGCGCAGGGAATATTGTATATGGAATACAATAATATGTTTTTGAAATCGATTAAACTTCTCCCTAGGTTTTATAAGGGGGTTGTAGAGACTTGGGCCCAATTTTTAAAGAGTGTGCAGTTTATGCCCAAGGGGGCTGAGGAATTTTTAGAACAGCCCTTATTTTTGAACAGGTGGGTCAACATCAAAGGAGAGGTTTTATTTAATCAAGCTTTTATAAAAGCTGGGATTATATCTGTGAAAGATGTATTATACGAGGTAATTCCAGGTTGGTTGCCGGAAGCGATAGTGAGGGACATGGTGTGGGAGGAGGATCAGGAGGTAGAAGGAAAAGCAATAGGAATCATGTATGAGAAGATTGTGAGGGCAATGCCACAGGATTGGATGGAAGAAATAAATGCAGAAATCTCCAAAGGAAGTAAACTGCGTCCTGCTTTTCCAAGCTTTGTACTGGAGAAAGGGGGAGAGTTGGTCCAATTTGACAACTGTAATACTCGAGATTTCTATGAGGTATTCAGAGAATGGAGATTCAAGACACCTGCTGGTCAGGAGTTTTGGCAGAGTATATACCCACAGCTGGACTTCACAGGATTTGGAAGGGAGTGTGGGCGAATTTTAAATGCTCAGAATGGATTGAACTGGATTTCAAATTGGCTC
Organism: Somniosus microcephalus; assembly: GCF_052327205.1. Taxonomy (NCBI): domain Eukaryota; kingdom Metazoa; phylum Chordata; class Chondrichthyes; order Squaliformes; family Somniosidae; genus Somniosus; species Somniosus microcephalus. Next base: position 196,325,224 of record NC_140994.1, on the reverse strand, counting down.
ATAACCGGATTTTTACCATGACGGTCTTGTGCAAGATTGGACGAGTGGAGGCGGCAACTTGCCCAATGTGTGGGACATGGGATGAGACTCTGTCCCATTTACTGGTGTTATGCCCGCAGTTAAATGACTTTAGATACTATGTTCGACAGTTGTGTGAAGCTTTTTTGCTGGGTGGGGACCGAAGAGCGAGAATGGGAATCCCATGGGACTCAATTTTGAGATGGGGATTGCAGGACAGTCTGCCAGAGTCTAGCGGAGCGGCAATTAATTTAATGTTCAGTTTGGCTAGATTCGTGATTGTGCAAAGAAGGAATGCTCTGTTTTTTAAGGGGAGAAGAATCAATCTAAAAGAGTATTTTAAATATAAGCTAAAAGATCATTATAAGGCTCTGTGGATGTTTTATTCAGTAAGGAATTTAAGGACAGTATTTTACAACCAATTTTTAAAGTACAATCGATTAATATATGTTACAGGTGACAAATTAAACTTCAGGTTTTGATGTTAAAATGTGGTGGCGTAATGGCTGTGCAGAGCGGTGGAATTGATTTGTATCATACAATGTAATGATCACGATGTTGTAAACGTGCTTAATGTTCAATAAAATATATTTAAAAAGTTGGTAGCACTCTCGCCTCTGTGTCAGGAGGTTGTGGGTTCAAGTCCCACTCCTGAGACTTGAGCACAAAAATCTAGGTTGATACTCCAGTGCAGTGCTGAGGGAGTGCTGCTCTGTCGGAGGTGCCATCTTTCGGATGAGACGTTAAACAGCCTGCTCTCTCAGGTGGACGTAAAAGATCCCATGGCACTATTTTGAAGAAGAGCAGGGGAGTTATCCCTGGTGTCCTGGCCAATATTTATCCCTCAATCAACATAACATAAAAACAGATTATCTGGTCATTATCACATTGCTGTTTGTGGGAGCTTGCTGTGTGCAAATTGGCTGCCACGTTGCCTACATTACAACAGTGACTAAACTGCAAAAGTACTTCATTAGCTGTAAAGCGCTTTGGGATGTCCTGGGTTGTGAAAGGCGCTATTCTAAGTACAAGTCTTTCTCTTTTTTCTTTATCTTTTGGAAGTTCACTGACCTGCAGGATTGATTTCTACTGCGCATTTCAAGCATTTTGTTTTCATCTCTTCAACCTTTCAGTAGAAATCTTTCAGTGCGCAATGTAAACATGTGTATGTAATGTGAGCGGAAATACCTTACGATGATATTTAATCTTTTTTTTTAACCATCTGTGTGCTTGATGCAAAGGCAGACCCTTGATTGACGGCTCATGGAGTACTGGGGACAAAAACTTCAACAAGATTTTGCAATTCTGTTTCAACACCAGCCCAGGAGAAATGCAGGTGTGTGAGAACTGGTTATGTATTTTTTCTCTATTTCTCTGCTTTCCAATGTGAATGTTCAGAATGGGCTAACAACTTAAAAAGGCAGGAACTGAGAGTGACGAGCTTTGTGGCTCTCCTCCGGGAGAATGGCCTGTTGTCAGCTCATTGCTGCTGATTGATGTACGAGCCTCAAACTGTGCACATCATCCCATTTGTTGAACGATAATCTGGTTTCTCCCAGAAATGTAGCCGCAGTATAGGATGCTCATTTCAGCTTTCAAGGGCAATATGGCTTTCCAGCTTATTTGGTGCAAGCGTAAAATCTGTCTGGCCTGCTGCAGCTCAAAAACAATTCAGAGAAGACTGCATTCAGCAGGCACTGTGTCATATTGGTTACAGGGCATCCAAGATGACTGAAAGGGTGATATGATATGATCCAAAACACCTGCTGGAAGATTTGCTGCATCTCTCTCATGGAAATGATTTGGAAACTGTCCATATGTCAGGTTTAATGTTACACTTCAGGAAACCAAGCCACCAGATTTTAAAATCATATTTGGAGTTATCAGCTTAACTGTGAGAAGCATCATTTTTGGTCCCTAAGACAGGTGATAGAGGAATGGAACAGAAGCTGAGGGACCAAATCCTTATAGTAGGATCGCCACTGAATAAAATTTTTCCAGACTTATCTAAAATGACTCGCCGAAAATGAACAATAGCCTCCTTTAAATATTCTACTGTAGTTAAATGAAACCTAGTATGGTTATCCATCTGGTTAGGCCAGGATTGAGCCCATGAGCAATAGTGCTCTTAAAGGGTTTAAGGCTTTTTAGTTTTTTTCTTCAATTTCCAGCTTTACTGTATGGTTTTTAATATTTTTGTCAGCATTTTTATGGAAACTTTTTCATAAATGTTTTATTGAAAGATATTTAGGGTATTTTTTTTCTCCGAATAGCATTAAACCTAAATAGTTGTATGTTATCTGATAATTCACAGGGGCAGTTAACTATAATTGAAGTATTTACAAAACTTCAGAAGAATAGGAATAGCAGTTACAAAAAAGTAGCAAAATAAAGAAGCTCTTACAATACAAACGTTTGCAGGAGCTAAAGAAGTAACAAGGCATCTAAGTGGAATTCACTGGTAATCAGCAAATAAATTAAAAATGAATGATGGGGCTGGCGTAAAGTGAACAAATACAGGGGGTGAAATTGGGTATAGCCCCGCTTGGGGCGCTAGAATTGGCGGTGCGCAAAATCTATCGCCAGGCGCTACTCATCGCCACCTCGAGCGATATTGGGTTGCATCGCCCCTAAAGGTGATTGCGGTGTAAAATCAGGCGCTACACGGGACTCCTAAGGCGCTAACCTGGCGGCGCTACTCAATATCTGGGCGGCCGGGCGCAGCGCAGGTGCTGTCAATAATCGATGACCACGAGACATGCTGGTGCCGGCCAGCTCTTAAAGGGGCGGGTCATTTAGGATCAGCAGCCACGCTCATCGCCCTGTAGGCCTCAAAATCAGCGCTGTTCATTCTGTGGCATTACAAACTTTGACCAGATGGAGAGGGTGAGGCAGAGAGCGGAGCGCTTTACTGGTGGGGCATTGGATGCTTTGGTTGGCGCAGTGGAGCGCCGGCGAGCAGTGCTGTACCCTGACAATGGCAGGAGGCCTCATCAGGACGAGTACCACAGAGCTTGGAGGGAAGTTTCGCAACTAATCAAATCCAGCTGCGTGGTGGCCAGGACTCCTGTGCAATGCAGGAAGAAGTTCAACGATCTCACTCGGGTCGTTAGGGTGAGTGGCTTTTTGGCAATCTTCTTCATCCCTCCATCTGCACCTGAATTTATGGCCAGAGGGTGCGCGATGCCCCAATGGCCATCTGTCAGCCAGCACCCATGTCCCTTTCTGGGAACACACACACACATTCCACTCAGGGCATACTGTAAGGGCTGTTCCACTATGGGGGGCATGAGATGACCACTCAGGGCATACCGTAAGGGCTGTTCCACCATGGGGGGCATGAGATGACAACTCAGGGCAGCATGTTTCATCACTTCCCGTCCTATCTCCTGCAGGCCAAGCTGGCCAGGAACCGGAGGGAACAGATTCGTACCGGAGGAGGCCCTCCTCAGCTGCAGATACTGACGGACCTGGAGGATAGAGTCCACCAGATTGTTGGAGGCCGGATGACTGGTCCTGTCACCACTGGAGCTGCCGACCCCATTGTGCACAGCGATGGTAAGGTCATCACCTTTTTGAACTGTCTCCTTTCACTTGTTCCCCCCACCAGCATGCTTTTTCACTCTGGACCCATGTCAGAGCATTGCAGCACTCTTGCATCCCTTGCTGCCACCCTGTCCTTTCGCTAAAGCCACTCTTCAACCTCCCTGCTTTCAGATGCTGCATCACCAGCTCAGGAGCCGGGCCATCAAGCTGCCAGGGACACTGACTCCGGAGGCGACGAGCAGGAGGAAGCTGGACCATCCGTACCACCCTCAGGCGAGCCAGCCCATCTGCAGACTGGGGATAGTGCTTCCCTGGAGGGGAGCGGGGGGGGGGATGGCTCTGAGGAGGAACCAGTTGCAGGAACCAGCGGGCTCCAGCAACGCAAGGGGGGTAGGGAAGCTCGGGAGCCGTCTCCCCGGAGGGCGAGTCAGGCCACGATGACTGCTGCACAGAGCGCAGAAGAGCTGTGTTCCCTCGCAGAAATGAGTGCCCAGGCTCGGCTCAGGCACACTGAGCTGATGGCTGCAGTGGCAAAGATGCCTGAATCCATCGAGACACTGGCAAGGAGTGTGCAAGACTTCGGGGCAGCACAGGCGAGGAGTGCCCAGGGCTTCGGGGCAGCACAGGAAAGGAGTGCCCAGGGCTTCGGTACATCACTGGAAAGGACTGTCCAGGGCTTCGGTGCATCACTGGAAAGGACTGTCCAGGGCTTCACCGAAGCACCGGCACCTGCCATGCAAGTGCTGAGTGCTGCCACGCAGTCACTCGCTGGCCTCATGCAGAGGCAGATTGAGGCCACGCAAGCACTGACTGCTGCCACCCTCGATGGATCAGGCAGGATTACCTGGGGCCCTTGCAGCACCACAGCAGGCCAGCAATCTGTGGACCAACCGATTGGTTCGCATGCTGCCCCGTCAGAGTGCCAGTGTGTCGGCTGACCACGGAGCAGGTGTCCGCTCTCAGGATGTCAGCATTCCTGATGCCACCGCTGGCACGTCTCCACTGCAGCTGCCATCACCTACAGGACAGACTCCTTCCACCCATGCCCAGTTGGAGCAGTCAGCATCCGGGCCCTCCAAGCCCAGAGTCCATCCAGGCCGTCCCTCAGCAGACAACGACGAAGTGGGAGACTCGCTCTGGTGAGTACTGCAAGGCGCCTCCGGAATGGTCCAAATAGCGGAACCGCTGCTTCAGCACGCCGATTGTGTGCTCCACAATGTTCCTCGTCGCCTGATGGCTGACGTTGTAGTGCTCTTCTGCAGGGGTGCTGGACGAACGGAGCGGGGTCATCAGCCATGGGCACAGAGGATAGCCCTTGTCACCGAGAAGCCATCCTTCTGGGTGAGCCGGGGCCTCGAAAAGGTCTGCTACTGAAGTCTGGCGCAGGATGAATGCGTCGTGGCTGCTGCCTGGGAACTGAGCATTGACCGCGAGGATCAGCTGCCGGTGGTCACAGACCAGCTGCACATTCAAGGAGTGGAGCCCCTTGCGGTTGCGGAAATCCTCAGGATTCAAAACAGGCGCCCGCAAAGCCACGTGCGTGCAGTCAATGGCGCCCTGCACCATGGGGAAGTCCGCTATTGCCGCGAAGCCCTCTGCACGCTCCCGCTGCTTCTCTGGTGTCACAGTGAAGGAGATGTACTGCCGCCGCCTTTTAAACAGGGCATCTGTTACTTGCTGGATGCAGCTATGCACCGCAAACTGGGAGATGTTGGCAATGTCCCCAGTTGCTGCCTGGAAGGAGCCGGTCGCATAGGAATTCAGTGCTACTGTAATCTTGACAGCCACCGACAGAGAGGTCCTGCACCTTATCTGCGGCTGAAGATCTGCCTGAAGCAGGTGGCACAGCTCAGTCACCACCTCCTTTCTGAATCGCAGCCTCCTAAGACACTGCTCCTCCGACATGTTGAGGTAAGAGAACTGCTGCCTGAATACCCTGGCAGCGTAAGGTCTGGTGTGGGGACGTCTGTTGGCCCTCCTCCGTCTGGCCATTCCTGGCCCTCTCTCCCTCCGTCTCTGTGCCCTTTCCAGATGGTCGAGCAGCAGGACGTTCCCCTCCAAAGCAGCCCCCATAATAATAGGTAACAAGAAATTATACAGGGTGTAAAGGCTCACCAGCAGCAGGGTGATGGTCTGAAGGTCCTCTGGCAGCGCTGGGTCACTAGTGATATGGCTCTCAGAGTGCAACTCTGCAACTCTGTGAAAATCCCAAAGAAGTTGTGCTCCCAAAATGGCTGCCGCTTTTATACCAGTACAATCCCCTTTAAAGAGCGCCCCCCTAAGCCCGAAAGCGACTGGGGAACGTTCCAGTAAGCTGTCCTTATTAGCGCCAGGCGGAACGAAGGGGCGCACCAGTGAATTTCTGGTCCGGGGCGCCAAAAAGGCGTTGCACACTGAAATGACGTCATGATCTGCCTGCGCCCGTGAGTGGCCGCTAAGATTTAGCGCCGGCGCTAAAAGCCACTCAATATGGCAAGAGGCGCTGGGTTCACTGCGCCCGGCCGAAAATTGGCTAACGCCCCACTTCTCGGCCTCTTTAGGCGCTAATCGCTGGCGCTACCAACCGAATTTCTCCCCCACAGTGTTTTATAGTTGTACAGGTCAGACTGCCCACACTGCCATTATGCCACCAAATATATCTGCAGTCCTTGGTGCATGTATCTACTATTAACCTTGTGCAACCTGCTCCACAGGCTCCAGGTCAACACCAAGGCAGTTGCAGATCTGTGCCACTTGCTGCAAGAACACCCGCAGCCAACTTACATGATAAGGGTAGCACTGTGATAGTTAAGGTCATCTCCTCCACTAGCTTCTGCCAGGCATACTTGCTAATAACTTCTGGGGAGGGTGCCCTGCAAATGGGGTCGTGTCTATTTGCAACACCAGATTTCAGATTGGTCCCCTTGGTGGACATGACACACCCAACAGTTTGACTGGAATGTGTAATTTGATCCTGCCTGCTGGAAAGTAATCAAGATCTTTGCAACGTGTAATTTGATCCATTCATAGCGACAGACAGGCTCCAGAGTTCACAGTGCTAACACTACTGGTTTCAGAGAACAGATAGGGCTCACCCTCCTGGGTCAGGAGCACTCTCAGTGCTCACACTGCTGAGTTTAAATAGGAAGGGGTGAGGCCATGGAGATATTTTAACATGAGGGTGAGAATTTTAAAATCAAGGTGTTGGTGGACAATGTTCCCTCTAATTTTTTGGGGGCTGGGCGGTCCCTTTAACGGGCTGCATGGCCCATTCAAAATTTCACGCACACGTAAAATCTCCCATTCAAAAGCCGGTAAGCGGCCTGCACGGGACCTTCAGACAGCTGCAAGGCTGTGCGACTGCCTAGCTTAGCGGAACGTTGTTGGTGGACCATGAGCCAATGTAGGTGAACGAGCACAGGGGTGCTGGGTGAATGGGACTTGCTGCATGTTAGGATAGGTGCAGCACAGTTTTGGATTGCAGCAAGTTCACTGAGGGTGGAAGATGGGAGGCTGACCAGGAGAACATTGTCGAGTTTGGCAAATAACACATAAATGTAATGTTATGCATGTTGTAGGACCAACACAGGATACGCTCTCATTTTTTAATATTCATTTACTTATTGCCCATCCCTAGTTGCCCTTGAGAGGGTGGTAGTGAGCTGCCTTCTTGAACCGCTGCGGTTTGGGTGGGGGGTGGTGGAGGAGAGGGAGAGGGTGGTGGAGGAGAGGGAGAACACGGTGCAGGTGTAAAGGTGGTGGAAGAACATGATCCAGGTCTAACAGAGGGCGGGAGAACGTGATCTATCTTCCCATCAGCGTTCTTGCTCTCATCCCCCCCACCTTTAGACCGGGATCACATTCTTCCCCCTCCCCACTGTTCTCACCGTGCATCCCCCAATTGGCTCCTGATCTCCACTCCACCCCGAGTACCTGACCTTCTCCCCAGTCTCCGAGCTCCTCTCTCACTGCCCTTCTAACCCCTCTCCTCCCTCCCTCCCCCTGCAAACCATCTCCTCTCCCCCTCCCTCGATCCCCTCTCCTCCCCCCTCGATCCCCTCTCCTCCCCCTTTCGATCCCCTCTCCTCCCCCCTTCGAGCCCCTTTCCTCTCACCCTTCGATCCCCTCTCCTCCCCCCTTCGATCCCCTCTCCTCTCACCCTTCGATCCCCTCTCCTCTCACCCTTCGATCCCCTCTCCTCTCACCCTTCGATCCCCTCTCCTCTCACCCTTCGATCCCCTCTCCTCTCACCCTTCGATCCCCTCTCCTCTCACCCTTCGATCCCCTCTCCTCTCACCCTTCGATCCCCTCTCCTCTCACCCTTCGATCCCCTCTCCTCTCACCCTTCGATCCCCTCTCCTCTCACTCTTCGATCCCCTCTCCTCTCTCCCTTCGATCCCTTCTCCTCTCACCCTTCGATCCCCTCTCCTCTCACCCTTCGATCCCCTCTCCTCTCACCCTTCGATCCCCTCTCCTCTCACCCTTCGATCCCCTCTCCTCCCCTCTCCTCCCCTCTTCAATCCCCTCTCCTCCTTCGATCCCCATTCCTCTCACCCTTCGATCCCCTTTCCTCTCACCCTTCAATCCCCTCTCCTCCCCCTTTCGATCCCCTCTCCTCCCCGCTTCGATCCCCTCTCTTTCCCTCTCCTCCCCTCTTCAATCCCCTCTCCTCACCCTTCGATCCCCTCTCCTCTCACCCTTCGATCCCTTTTCCTCCCCTCTTCGATCCCCTCTCCTCTCACCCTTTGATCCCCTCTCCTCTCATCCTTCAATCCCCTCTCCTCTCTCCCTTCGATCCCCTCTCCTCTCTCCCTTCGATCCCCTCTCCTCTCTTCAATCCCCTCTCCTCTCTCCCTTCGATCCCCTCTCCTCTCATCCTTCAATCCCCTCCTCCCCTCTTCAATCCCCTTTCCTCTCTCCCTTCGATCCCCTCTCCTCTCTTCAATCCCCTCTCCTCTCTCCCTTCGATCCCCTCTCCTCTCATCCTTCAATCACCTCCTCCCCTCTTCAATCCCCTCTCCTCTCTCCCTTCGATCCCCTTTCCTCTCACCCTTCAATCCCCTCTCCTCTCACCCTTCGATCCCCTCTCCGCCCCTCTTCGATCCCCTCTCCGCCCCTCTTCGATCCCCTCTACTCCCCTCTTCGATCCCCTCTCCTCTCACCCTTTGATCCCCTCTCCTCTCACCCTTCGATCCCCTCTCCTCTCACCCTTTGATCCCCTCCTGCCCTCTTCAATCCCCTCTCCTCTCTCCCTTTGATCCCCTCTCCTCTCACCCTTCGATCCCCTCTCCTCTCTCCTTCCCTCTTCGATCCGCTCTCCTCCCCCGCTTTGATCCCCTCTCCTCTCACCCTTCGATCCCCTCTCCTCTCTTCGATCCCCACTCCTCTCCCCCTTCGATCCCCACTCCTCTCCCCCTTCGATCCCCACTCCTCTCCCCTTTGATCCCCTCTCCTCTCTCTCTTCGATCACCACTCCTCTCCCCCTTTGATCCCCACTCCTCTCTCTCTTCGATCCCCACTCCTCTCCCCCTTCGATCCCCTCTCCTCTCACCCTTCGATCCCCTCCCCTCTCACCCTTCGATCCCTCCGCTCTCACCCTTCGATCCCCTCTCCTCTCACCCTTTGATCCCCACTCCTCTCCCCCTTCGATCCCCCCTCCTCTCTCCTTCCCTCCCCTCTCCTCTCTCCTTCCCTCTTCAATCCGCACTCCACCCCCGCTTCGATCCCCTCTCCTCTCTCCTTCGATCCCCACACCCCTCCCCCCTCGATCCCCTCTCCTCCCCACCTCGATCCCCTCTACTCTCTCCTTCGATCCCCTCTCCTCCCCCCTCGATCCCCTCCTCGATCCTCTCTGCTCCCTCCTCCCCCCTCGATTCCCACTCCTCTCTCCTCCCCCTTCAAAGCTCTCTCCTCTCCCCTTCGAATCCCTCTCTTCCCCCCCCGATCCCATCTCCTCTCCCCCCCTCTATCCCCACTCCTCCCCCCCCGAACCCCTCTCCTGGCCCCCTCAATCGCCTCTCCTCCCCTCTCGATCCCCGCTCCTCCCCTCCCCTCTCCTCCCCCCTTCGATCCCCTCTCCACCCCCTCGATCTCCTCTCCTCCCCCCTCGATCCTCTCCCCTTTGATCCCCTCTCCTCCCCCCCTTCGATCCCCTCTCCTCCCCCCTCGATCCTCTCCCCTTCGATCCCCTCTCCTCCCCCCTCGATCCTCTCCCCTTCGATCCCCTCTCCTCCCCCCTCGATCCACTCTCCTCCCCCCTCGATCCCCTCTCCTCTCTCCTTCGATCCTCTCTCCTCCCCCTCGATCCTCTCTCCTCCTCCCCTCGATCCCCTCTCCGACCCCCCTCCTCCCCCCTCGACCCTCTCTCCTCCCCCCTCGATCCTCTCCCCTTCGATCCCCTCTCCTCCCCCCTCGATCCTCTCCCCTTCGATCCCCTCTCCTCCCCCCTCGATCCACTCTCCTCCCCCCTCGATCCCCTCTCCTCTCTCCTTTGATCCTCTCTCCTCCCCCTCGATCCTCTCTCCTCCTCCCCTCGATCCCCTCTCCTCCCCCCCTCCTCCCCCCCTCGACCCTCTCTCCTCCCCCCTCGATCCCCTCTCCTCTCCTCACCCCCTCGATCCCCTCTCCCCACTCCTCGATCCCCTCTCCTCTCCTCACCCCCCTCGATCCCCTCTCCTCTCCTCCCCCCTTGATCGCCTCTCCTCCCCTCCCCCCTCGATCCCTCCCCTCCCCCCTCGATCCCCTCTCCTCACCCCCTCGATCCCCTCTCCTCACCCCCTCGATCCCCTCTCATCTCCTCACCCTCTCTCCTCATCCCCTCTCCTCTCCTCACCCTCTCTCCTCATCCCCTCGATCCCCTCTCCTCTCCCCCTCGATCCCCTCTCCTCCCCCTTTGATCCCCTCTCCTCTCCCCCTCGATCCCCTCTCCTCCCCCCTCGATCCCCTCTCCTCCCCACTCGATCCCCTCTCCTCCCCCCTCGATCCCCTCTCCTCCCCCCTCGATCCCCTCTCCTCCCCCCTCGATCCCCTCTCCTCCCCCCTCGATCCCCTCTCCTCCCCCCCTCGATCCCCTCTCCTCCCCCCCTCGATCCCCTCTCCTCCCCCCCTCGATCCCCTCTCCTCCCCCCTCGATCCCCTCTCCTCCCCCCTCGATCCCCTCTCCTCTGCTCCCCCCCTCGATACCCTCTCCTCCCCCACTGATCCCCTCTCCTCTCCTCCCCACCTGATCCCCTCTCCTCTCCTCCCCACCTGATCCCCTCTCCTCTCCTCCCGACCTGATCCCCTCTCCTCTCCTCCCCACCTGATCCCCTCTCCTCTCCTCCCCACCTGATCCCCTCTCCTCTCCTCCCCACCTGATCCCTCTCCTGTCCTCCCCACCTGATCCCCTCTCCTCTCCTCCCCCACTGATCCCCTCTCCTCTCCTCCCCACCTGATCCCTCTCCTGTCCTCCCCCACTGATCCCCTCTCCTGTCCTCCCCCACTGATCCCCTCTCCTCTCCTCCCCACCTGATCCCCTCTCCTCTCCTCCCCACCTGATCCCCTCTCCTCTCCTCCCCACCTCGATCCCCTCTCCTCTCCTCTCTTCCCCGCCTCGATCCCCTCTCCTTCTCCTCCCCCCCTCGATCCCCTCTCTTCCCCTCCCCCCTCGATCCCCTCTCCTCCCCCCTCGATCCCCTCTCCTCTCCTCCCCCCTCTCCTCTCCCCCTCGATCCCCTCTCCTCTCCCTCCCTCGATCCCCTCTCCCCCCCTCGATCCCCTCTCCTCTCCCCCTCGATCCCCTCTCCTCTCCCCCTCGATCCCCTCTCTTCCCCTCCCCCCCTGATCCCCTCTCTTCCCCTCCCCCCTCGATCCCCTCTCCTCCCCCCTCGATCCCCTCTCCTCTCCTCCCCCCTCGATCCCCTCTCCTCTCCCCCTCGATCCCCTCTCCCCCCCTCGATCCCCTCTCCTCCTCGATCCCCTCTCCTCTCCTCCCCCCCTCGATCCCCTCTCCTCTCCTCCCCCCCTCGATCCCCTCCCCTCTCCTCCCCCCCTCGATCCCCTCCCCTCTCCTCCCTCGATCCCCTCTCCTCTCCTCAATCCCCTCTCCTCCCCCCCGATGCCCTCGCCTCACCCCCTTCGATACCCTCTCCTCCCCCCCTCGATCCCCTCCCCTCCCCCCCTCGATCCCCTCCCCCCCTCCCCTCCTCGATCAACTCTCCTCTCACCCCCTCGATCCCCTCTCAACCCCTCGATCCCCTCAACCCCTCGATCCCCTCAACCCCTCGAACCCCTCTCCTCACCCCCTCGAACCCCTCTCCTCACCCCCTCCTCCCCCCTCGAACCCCTCCTCACCCGCTCGATCCCCTCTCCTCCCCCCTCGAACCCCTCTCCTCTCCTCACCCCTCCTCCCCCCCGATCCCCTCTCCTCTCCTCCTCCCCCTCAAACCCCTCTCCGCTCCCGTCCCCCCTCCCCCTCGATCCCCTCTCCTCTCCTCCCCCCTCGATCCTCTCTCCTCGCCCCCCCTCGATCCCCTCTCCTCTCCCCCCCTCGACCCCCTCTCCTTTCCTCCGCCCCCTCGATCCGCTCTCCTCTACTCCCCTCTCCTCTCCCCTCGATCCCCTCTCCTCCCCCCTCGAACCCCGCCTCACCCCCCCTCGAACACCTCTCCTCTCCTCACCCCTCGATCCCCTCTCCCCTCCTCCCCCCGATCCCCTCTCCACTCCTCTCCCTTATCCCCTCTCCTCTCCTCTCCCTTCCCCCTCGATCCCCTCTCCTCTCCCCTCCCCCTCGATCCCCTCTCCTCCCCCCTCGATCCCCTCTCCTAACCCCCTCGATCCCCTCTCCTCCCTCCCCCCTCGATCCCCTCTCCTCCCCCCTCGATTTCCTCTCCTCTCCCCCCTCGATCCCCTCTCCTCCCCCCTCGATTTCCTCTCCTCTCCCCCCTCGATTTCCTCTCCTCTCCCCCCTCGATCCCCTCTCCTCTCCTCCCCCCGAACCCCTCTCCTCTCCTCCCCCCCTCGATCCCCTCTCCTCTCCTCCCCCCCTCGATCCCCTCTCCTCTCCTCCCCCCTCGATCTCCTCTCCTCTCCCCCCTCGATCCCCTCTCCTCTCCTCCCCCGATCCCCTCTCCTCTCCTCCCCCCGATCCCCTCTCCTCTCCTCCCCCCCTCGATCCCCTCTCCTCTCCCCCTCGATCCCCTCTCCTCTCCTCCCCCCCTCGATCCCCTCTCCTCTCCTCCCGCCTTAATCCCCTCTCCTCTCCCCCCCTCGATCCCCTCTCCTCTCCTCACCCCCTCGATCCCCTCTCCTCTCCCCCCTCGATCCCCTCTCCCCTCGTTCCCCTCTCCTCTCCTCCCCCACCTCGATCCCCTCTCCTCTCCCCCCCTCGATCCCCTCTCCCCCCCTCGATCCCCTCTCCTCTCCTCCCCCACCTCGATCCCCTCTCCCCCACCCTCGATCCCCTCCCCTCTCCTCCCCCACCCTCGATCCCCTCCCCTCTCCTCCCCCACCCTCGATCCCCTCCCCTCTCCTCCCCCACCCTCGATCCCCTCCCCTCTCCTCCCCCACCCTCGATCCCCTCTCCTCTCCTCCCCCACCCTCGATCCCCTCTCCTCTCCTCCCCCACCCTCGATCCCCTCTCCTCTCCTCCCCCACCCTCGATCCCCTCTCCTCTCCTCCCCCACCCTCGATCCCCTCTCCTCTCCTCCCCCACCCTCGATCCCCTCTCCTCCCCCACCCTCGATCCCCTCTCCTCCCCCACCCTCGATCTCCTCTCCTCCCCCACCCTCGATCTCCTCTCCTCCCCCACCCTCGATCTCCTCTCCTCCCCCACCCTCGATCCCCTCTCCTCTCCTCCCCCACCCTCGATCCCCCTCCTCCCCCACCCTCGATCCCCTCTCCTCCCCCACCCTCGATCCCCTCTCCTCCCCCACCCTCGATCCCCTCTCCTCCCCCACCCTCGATCCCCTCTCCTCCCCCACCCTCGATCCCCTCTCCTCCCCCACCCTCGATCCCCTCTCCTCCCCCACCCTCGATCCCCTCTCCTCCCCCACCCTCGATCCCCTCTCCTCCCCCACCCTCGATCCCCTCTCCTCCCCCACCCTCGATCCCCTCTCCTCCCCCACCCTCGATCCCCTCTCCTCCCCCACCCTCGATCCCCTCTCCTCCCCCACCCTCGATCCCCTCTCCTCCCCCACCCTCGATCCCCTCTCCTCCCCCACCCTCGAACCCCTCTCCTCCCCCACCCTCGATCCCCTCTCCTCCCCCACCCTCGATCCCCTCTCCTCCCCCACCCTCGATCCCCTCTCCTCCCCCACCCTCGATCCCCTCTCCTCCCCCACCCTCGATCCCCTCTCCTCCCCCACCCTCGATCCCCTCTCCTCTCCTCCCCCACCCTCGATCCCCTCTCCTCTCCTCCCCCACCCTCGATCCCCTCTCCTCTCCTCCCCCACCCTCGATCCCCTCTCCTCTCCTCCCCCACCCTCGATCCCCTCTCCTCTCCTCCCCCACCCTCGATCCCCTCTCCTCTCCTCCCCCACCCTCGATCCCGTCCTCTCCTCCCCCACCCTCGATCCCCTCTCCTCTCCTCCCCACCCTCGATCCCCTCTCCTCTCCTCCCCCACCCTCGATCCCCTCTCCTCTCCTCCCCCACCCTCGATCCCCTCTCCTCTCCTCCCCACCCTCGATCCCCTCTCCTCTCCTCCCCCACCCTCGATCCCCTCTCCTCTCCTCCCCCACCCTCGATCCCCTCTCCTCTCCCCACCCTCGATCCCCTCTCCTCTCCTCCCCCACCCTCGATCCCCTCCTCCCTTCCTTCTTCCTCCCCACCCTCGATCCCCTCTCCTCTCCTCCCCCACCCCTCGATCCCCTCTCCTCCCCCACCCTCGATCCCCTCTCCTCCCCCACCCTCGATCCCCTCTCCTCTCCTCCCCCACCCTCGATCCCCTCTCCTCCCCTCCCCCACCCTCGATCCCCTCTCCTCCCCTCCCCCACCCTCGATCCCCTCTCCTCCCCTCCCCCACCCTCGATCCCCTCTCCTCCCCCCCCCCACCCTCGATCCCCTCTCCTCCCCTCCCCCACCCTCGATCCCCTCTCCTCCCCTCCCCCACCCTCGATCCCCTCTCCTCCCCTCCCCCACCCTCGATCCCCTCTCCTCCCCTCCCCCACCCTCGATCCCCTCTCCTCCCCTCCCCCACCCTCGATCCCCTCTCCTCCCCCCCCACCCTCGATCCCCTCTCCTCCCCTCCCCCACCCTCGATCCCCTCTCCTCTCCTCCCACACCCTCGATCCCCTCTCCTCTCCTCCCCCACCCTCGATCCCCTCTCCTCTCCTCCCCCACCCTCGATCCCCTCTCCTCTCCTCCCCCACCCTCGATCCCCTCTCCTCTCCTCCCCCACCCTCGATCCCCTCTCCTCTCCTCCCCCACCCTCGATCCCCTCTCCTCTCCTCCCCCACCCTCGATCCCCTCTCCTCTCCTCCCCCACCCTCGATCCCCTCTCCTCTCCTCCCCCACCCTCGATCCCCTCTCCTCTCCTCCCCCACCCTCGATCCCCTCTCCTCTCCTCCCCCACCCTCGATCCCCTCTCCTCTCCTCCCCCACCCTCGATCCCCTCTCCTCTCCTCCCCCACCCTCGATCCCCCTCTCCTCCCCCACCCTCGATCCCCTCTCCTCCCCCCACCCTCGATCCCCTCTCCTCCCCCACCCTCGATCCCCTCTCCTCCCCCACCCTCGATCCCCTCTCCTCCCCCACCCTCGATCCCCTCTCCTCCCCCACCCTCGATCCCCTCTCCTCCCCCACCCTCGATCCCCTCTCCTCCCCCACCCTCGATCCCCTCTCCTCCCCCACCCTCGATCCCCTCTCCTCCCCCACCCTCGATCCCCTCTCCTCCCCCACCCTCGATCCCCTCTCCTCCCCCACCCTCGATCCCCTCTCCTCCCCCACCCTCGATCCCCTCTCCTCCCCCACCCTCGATCCCCTCTCCTCCCCCACCCTCGATCCCCTCTCCTCCCCCACCCTCGATCCCCTCTCCTCCCCCAACCTCGATCCCTCTCCTCCCCCACCCTCGATCCCCTCTCCTCCCCCACCCTCGATCCCCTCTCCTCCCCCACCCTCGATCCCCTCTCCTCCCCCACCCTCGATCCCCTCTCCTCCCCCACCCTCGATCCCCTCTCCTCCCCCACCCTCGATCCCCTCTCCTCCCCCACCCTCGATCCCCTCTCCTCCCCCACCCTCGATCCCCTCTCCTCCCCCACCCTCGATCCCTCTCCTCCCCACCCTCGATCCCCTCTCCTCCCCCACCCTCGATCCCCTCTCCTCCCCCACCCTCGATCCCCTCTCCTCCCCCACCCTCGATCCCCTCTCCTCCCCCACCCTCGATCCCCTCTCCTCCCCACCCTCGATCCCCTCTCCTCCCCCACCCTCGATCCCCTCTCCTCCCGCACCCTCGATCCCCTCTCCTCCCCCACCCTCGATCCCCTCTCCTCCCCCACCCTCGATCCCCTCTCCTCCCCCACCCTCGATCCCCTCTCCTCCCCCACCCTCGATCCCCTCTCCTCCCCCACCCTCGATCCCCTCTCCTCCCCCACCCTCGATCCCCTCTCCTCTCCTCCCCCACCCTCGATCCCCTCTCCTCTCCTCCCCCACCCTCGATCCCCTCTCCTCTCCTCCCACACCCTCGATCCCCTCTCCTCTCCTTCCCCACCCTCGATCCCCTCTCCTCTCCTCCCCCACCCTCGATCCCCTCTCCTCTCCTCCCCCACCCTCGATCCCCTCTCCTCTCCTCCCCCACCCTCGATCCCCTCTCCTCTCCTCCCCCACCCTCGATCCCCTCTCCTCTCCTCCCCCACCCTCGATCCCCTCTCCTCTCCTCCCCCACCCTCGATCCCCTCTCCTCTCCTCCCCCACCCTCGATCCCCTCTCCTCTCCCACCCTCCATCCCCTCTCCTCTCCTCTCCCACCCTCCATCCCCTCTCCTCTCCTCCCCCACCCTCGATCCCCTCTCCTCTCCTCCCCCACCCTCCATCCCCTCTCCTCTCCTCCCCCACCCTCGATCCCCTCCCCTCTCCTCTCCTCCCCCACCCTCGATCCCCTCTCCTCACCTTCTCGATCCCCTCTCCTCACCCCCTCGATCCCCTCTCCTCACCCCCTCGATCCCCACTCCGCACCCCGTCGAACCCCTCTCCTCACCCCCTCGATCCCCTTTCCTCTCCTCACCCCTCGATCCCCTCTCCTCTCCGTCGATCCCCTCTCCTCTCCGTCGATCCCCTCTCCTCCCCCCTCGATCCCCTTTCCTCTCCTCACCCCTCGATCCCCTCTCCTCCCCCCCTCGATCCCCTCTCCTCCCCCCTCGATCCCCTCTCCTCCCCCCTCGATCCCCTCTCCTCTCCTCCCCCCCTCGATCCCCTCTCCTCTCCTCCCCCACCCTCGATCCCCTCTCCTCTCCTCCCCCACCCTCGATCCCCTCTCCTCTCCCCTCGATCCCCTCTCTTCCCCTCAATCCCCTCTCCTCCCCCCCCTCGATCCCCTCTCCTCAACCCCTCGATCCCCTCTCCTCCCCCCCTCGATCCCCTCTCCTCCCCCCCGATCAACTGTCCTCTCAACCCCTCGATCCCCTCTCCTAACCCCCTCAATCCCCTCGCCTCACCCCCCTCGATCCCCTCCCCTCTCCTCCCCCCTCGATCCCCTCTCCTCCACCCCCTCGATCCCCTCTCCTCACCCCCTCGAACCCCTCTCCTCACCCCCTCGAACCCCTCTCCTCTCCCCCTTGAACCCCTCTCCTCTCCTCACCCCCTCTCTTCTCCTCACCCCCTTGATCCCCTCTCCTCCCCCCCTCGAAACCCTCCTCACCCCGTCGATCCCCTCTCCTCCCCCCTCGATCCCCTCTCCTCTCCCCCTCGATCCCCTCTCCTCCCCCCCTCGATCCCCTCTCCTCCCCCCTCAAACCCCTCTCCTCTCCTCTCGATCCCTGCTCCTCTCCTCCGCCCGATCCCCTCTCCTCTCCTCCCCCCCCCGAGCCCCTCTCCTCTCCTCTCCCCCCCCTCGATCCCCTCTCTCCTCTCCTCCCCCCTCGATCCCCTCTCCTCTCCTCCCCCCCCTCGATCCCCTCTCCTCTCCTCTCCCCCGCCTCGATCCCCTCTCCTCTCCCCCCCCTCGATCCCCTCTCTCCTCTCCTCCCCCCCTTGATCCCCTCTCCTCTCCTCTCCCCCTCGATCCCCTCTCCTCTCCTCCTCGATCCCCTCTCCTCTCCTCCCCCCCTCGATCCTCTCTCCTCTCCCCCCTCGATCCCCTCTCCTCCCCCCCTCCTCTCTCCTCCCCCCCGTCGATCCGCTCTCCTCTCCCCCCTCGATCCCCTCTCCTCTCCTCCCCCCCGATCCCCTCTCCTCTCCTCCCCCCCTCGATCCCCTCTCCTCTCCCCCTCGATCCCCTCTCCTCCCCACCTCGATCCCCTATCCTCTCCTCCCCCCCTCGATCCCCTCTCCTCTCCTCCCCCCCTCGATCCCCTCTCCTCTCCCCCTCGATCCCCTCTCCTCTCCTCCCCCCCTCGATCCCCTCTCCTCTCCTCCCCCCCCTCGATCCCCCCTCCTCTCCCCCCCCCGATCCCCTCTCCTCTCCTCCCCCCCGATCCCCTCTCCTCCCCCCCTGATCCCCTCTCCTCCCCCCCTGATCCCCTCTCCTCCCCCCCGATCCCCTCGATCCCCTCTCCTCTCTTCCCCCCCTCGATCCCCTCTCCTCTCCTCCCCCCTCGATCCCCTCTCCTCCCCCCCCTCTCGATCCCCTCTCCTCTCCTCCCCCCCTCGATTCCCTCTCCTCTCCTACCCCCCTCGATCCCCTCTCCCCCTCGATCCCCTCTCCTCCCCTCAATCCCCTCTCCTCCCCCCTTCGATCCCCCCCCCCTCCTCAACCCCTCGATCCCCTCTCCTAACCCCCTCAATCCCCTCGCCTCACCCCCCTCGATCCCCTCCCCTCTCCTCCCCCCCTCGATCCCCTCTCCTCCCCCCCCGATCAACTCTCCTCTCAACCCCTCGATCCCCTCCTCGATCCCCTCTCCTCCCCCCCTCGATCCCCTCTCCTCCCCCCTCGATCTCCTCTCCTCCCCCCTCGATCCCCTCTCCTCCCCCCTCAAACCCCTCTCCTCTCCCCTCGATCCCCGCTCCTCCCCCCCTGATCCCCTCCCCCCCTCGATCCCCTCTCCTCTCCTCTCCCCCCCCTCGATCCCCTCTCTCCTCTCCTCCCCCTCGATCCCCTCTCCTCCCCCCCTCGATCCCCTCTCCTCTCCTCTCCTCCTCGATCCCCTCTCCTCTCCCCCCCTCGATCCCCTCTCCTCTCCCCCCCTCGATACCCTCTCCTCCCCCCCTCGATCCCCTCCCGTCTCCTCCCCCCCTCGTTCCCCTCTCCTCTCCTCCCCCCCTCGATCCCCTCTCCTCTCCCCCTCGATCCCCTCTCCTCTCCCCCTCGATCCCCTCTCCTCTCCTCCCCCCCTCGATCCCCTCTCCTCTCCCCCTCGATCCCCTCTCCTCGATCCCCTCTCCTCCCCACCTCGATCCCCTCTCCTCTCCCCCCCCCTCGATCCCCTCTCCTCTCCTCCCCCCCTCGATCCCCTCCCGTCTCCTCCCCCCCTCGTTCCCCTCTCCTCTCCTCCCCCCCTCGATCCCCTCTCCTCTCCCCCTCGATCCCCTCTCCTCTCCTCCCCCCCTCGATCCCCTCTCCTCTCCCCCTCGATCCCCTCTCCTCGATCCCCTCTCCTCCCCACCTCGATCCCCTCTCCTCTCCCCCACCCTCGATCCCCTCTCCTCCCCCACCCTCGATCCCCTCTCCTCCCCCACCCTCGATCCCCTCTCCTCCCCCACCCTCGATCCCCTCTCCTCCCCCACCCTCGATCCCCTCTCCTCCCCCACCCTCGATCCCCTCTCCTCTCCTCCCCCACCCTCGATCCCCTCTCCTCTCCTCCCCCACCCTCGATCCCCTCTCCTCTCCTCCCACACCCTCGATCCCCTCTCCTCTCCTTCCCCACCCTCGATCCCCTCTCCTCTCCTCCCCCACCCTCGATCCCCTCTCCTCTCCTCCCCCACCCTCGATCCCCTCTCCTCTCCTCCCCCACCCTCGATCCCCTCTCCTCTCCTCCCCCACCCTCGATCCCCTCTCCTCTCCCACCCTCCATCCCCTCTCCTCTCCTCTCCCACCCTCCATCCCCTCTCCTCTCCTCCCCCACCCTCGATCCCCTCCCCTCTCCTCTCCTCCCCCACCCTCGATCCCCTCTCCTCACCTTCTCGATCCCCTCTCCTCACCCCCTCGATCCCCTCTCCTCACCCCCTCGATCCCCACTCCGCACCCCGTCGAACCCCTCTCCTCACCCCCTCGATCCCCTTTCCTCTCCTCACCCCTCGATCCCCTCTCCTCTCCGTCGATCCCCTCTCCTCTCCGTCGATCCCCTCTCCTCCCCCCTCGATCCCCTTTCCTCCCCCCTCGATCCCCTCTCCTCCCCCCTCGATCCCCTCTCCTCCCCCCTCGATCCCCTCTCCTCTCCTCCCCCCCTCGATCCCCTCTCCTCTCCTCCCCCACCCTCGATCCCCTCTCCTCTCCTCCCCCACCCTCGATCCCCTCTCCTCTCCCCTCGATCCCCTCTCTTCCCCTCAATCCCCTCTCCTCCCCCCCCTCGATCCCCTCTCCTCAACCCCTCGATCCCCTCTCCTCCCCCCCTCGATCCCCTCTCCTCCCCCCCGATCAACTGTCCTCTCAACCCCTCGATCCCCTCTCCTAACCCCCTCAATCCCCTCGCCTCACCCCCCTCGATCCCCTCCCCTCTCCTCCCCCCTCGATCCCCTCTCCTCCACCCCCTCGATCCCCTCTCCTCACCCCCTCGAACCCCTCTCCTCACCCCCTCGAACCCCTCTCCTCTCCCCCTTGAACCCCTCTCCTCTCCTCACCCCCTCTCTTCTCCTCACCCCCCTTGATCCCCTCTCCTCCCCCCCTCGAAACCCTCCTCACCCCGTCGATCCCCTCTCCTCCCCCCTCGATCCCCTCTCCTCTCCCCCTCGATCCCTCTCCTCCCCCCCTCGATCCCCTCTCCTCCCCCCCTCGATCCCCTCTCCTCCCCCCTCAAACCCCTCTCCTCTCCTCTCGATCCCTGCTCCTCTCCTCCGCCCGATCCCCTCTCCTCTCCTCCCCCCCCCGAGCCCCTCTCCTCTCCTCTCCCCCCCCTCGATCCCCTCTCTCCTCTCCTCCCCCCTCGATCCCCTCTCCTCTCCTCCCCCCCCTCGATCCCCTCTCCTCTCCTCTCCCCCGCCTCGATCCCCTCTCCTCTCCCCCCCCTCGATCCCCTCTCTCCTCTCCTCCCCCCCTCGATCCCCTCTCCTCTCCTCTCCCCCTCGATCCCCTCTCCTCTCCTCCTCGATCCCCTCTCCTCTCCTCCCCCCCTCGATCCTCTCTCCTCTCCCCCCTCGATCCCCTCTCCTCCCCCCCTCCTCTCTCCTCCCCCCCGTCGATCCGCTCTCCTCTCCCCCCTCGATCCCCTCTCCTCTCCTCCCCCCCCGATCCCCTCTCCTCTCCTCCCCCCCTCGATCCCCTCTCCTCTCCCCCTCGATCCCCTCTCCTCCCCACCTCGATCCCCTATCCTCTCCTCCCCCCCCTCGATCCCCTCTCCTCTCCTCCCCCCCTCGATCCCCTCTCCTCTCCCCCTCGATCCCCTCTCCTCTCCTCCCCCCCTCGATCCCCTCTCCTCTCCTCCTCCCCCTCGATCCCCCCTCCTCTCCCCCCCCCGATCCCCTCTCCTCTCCTCCCCCCCGATCCCCTCTCCTCCCCCCCTGATCCCCTCTCCTCCCCCCCTGATCCCCTCTCCTCCCCCCCGATCCCCTCGATCCCCTCTCCTCTCTTCCCCCCCTCGATCCCCTCTCCTCTCCTCCCCCCTCGATCCCCTCTCCTCCCCCCCCTCTCGATCCCCTCTCCTCTCCTCCCCCCCTCGATTCCCTCTCCTCTCCTACCCCCCTCGATCCCCTCTCCCCCTCGATCCCCTCTCCTCCCCTCAATCCCCTCTCCTCCCCCCTTCGATCCCCCCCCCCCTCCTCAACCCCTCGATCCCCTCTCCTAACCCCCTCAATCCCCTCGCCTCACCCCCCTCGATCCCCTCCCCTCTCCTCCCCCCCTCGATCCCCTCTCCTCCCCCCCCGATCAACTCTCCTCTCAACCCCTCGATCCCCTCCTCGATCCCCTCTCCTCCCCCCCTCGATCCCCTCTCCTCCCCCCTCGATCCCCTCTCCTCCCCCCTCGATCTCCTCTCCTCCCCCCTCGATCTCCTCTCCTCCCCCCTCGATCCCCTCTCCTCCCCCCTCAAACCCCTCTCCTCTCCCCTCGATCCCCGCTCCTCCCCCCCTGATCCCCTCCCCCCCTCGATCCCCTCTCCTCTCCTCTCCCCCCCCTCGATCCCCTCTCTCCTCTCCTCCCCCTCGATCCCCTCTCCTCCCCCCCTCGATCCCCTCTCCTCTCCTCTCCTCCCCTCCTCGATCCCCTCTCCTCTCCCCCCCTCGATCCCCTCTCCTCTCCCCCCCTCGATCCCTCTCCTCCCCCCCTCGATCCCCTCCCGTCTCCTCCCCCCCTCGTTCCCCTCTCCTCTCCTCCCCCCCTCGATCCCCTCTCCTCTCCCCCTCGATCCCCTCTCCTCTCCCCCTCGATCCCCTCTCCTCTCCTCCCCCCCTCGATCCCCTCTCCTCTCCCCCTCGATCCCCTCTCCTCGATCCCCTCTCCTCCCCACCTCGATCCCCTCTCCTCTCCCCCCCCCTCGATCCCCTCTCCTCTCCTCCCCCCCTCGATCCCCTCTCCTCTCCTCCCCCCCCTCGATCCCCTCTCCTCTCCTCCCCCCCTTGATCCCCCTCTCCTCTCCTCCCCTCCTCTCCTCCCCCCCTCGATCCCCTCTCCTCTCTCCTCCCCTCGATCCCCTCTCCTCCCCTCCCCCCTCGATCCCCTCTCCTCCCCCCCTCCCCCCCTCGATCCCCTCTGCTCCCCCCTCGATCCCCTCTCCCCTCCCCCCTCGATCCCCTCTCCTCCCCCCTCGATCCCCTCTCCTCTCCCCCCCTCGATCCCCTCTCCTCCCCCCCTCGATCCCCTCTCCTCCCCCCGCTCGATCCCCTCTCCTCCCCCCGCTCGATCCCCCGCTCGATCCCCTCTCCTCCCCCCTCCTCTCCTCCTCCCCCCTCGATCCCCTCTCCACCCCCCTCTCTCCTCCCCCCCTCGATCCCCTCTGCTCCCCCCCTCGATCCCCTCTGCTCCCCCCCTCGATCCCCTCTCCTCCCCCCCTCGATCCCCTCCCCTCCCTCGATCCCCTCTCCTCCCCCCGCTCGATCCCCTCTCCTCCTTCGATCCCCTCTCCTCCTCCCCCCTCGATCCCCTCCCCCCCTTCGATCCCCTCTCCTCCTCCCCCCTCTCCTCCTCCCCCCTCGATCCCCTCTCCTCCCCTCGATCCCCTCTCCTCCCCCCTCGATCCTCTCTCCTCTCCCCTCGATCCTCTCTCCTCGATCCCCTCGATCCTCTCTCCTCGATCCCCTCTCCTCCCCCCCTCGATCCCCTCTCCTCCCCCCTCGATCCCCTCTCCTCCCCCCTCGATCCCCTCTCCTCCCCCCATCGATCCCCTCTCCACCTCCCCCCTCTCCACCTCCCCCTCTCCTCCTCCCCCCTCTCCTCCTCCCCCTCGATCCCCTCTCCTCCCCCCTCGATCCCCTCTCCTCCCCCTCGATCCCCTGTCCTCTCCCCTCGATCCTCTCTCCTCGATCCTCTCTCCTCGATCCCCTCTCCTCCCCCCTCGGTCCCCTCTCCTCCCCCCCTCGATCCCCTCTCCTCCCCCCCTCGATCCCCTCTCCACCTCCCCCCTCTCCCCTCTCCTCCTCCCCCCTCGATCCCCTCTCCTCCCCCCTCGATCCCCTCTCCTCCCCCTCGATCCCCTCTCCTCCCCCCTCGATCCCCTCTCCTCTCCCCTCGATCCTCGATCCTCGATCCTCTCTCCTCGATCCCCTCTCCTCCCCCCTTGGTCCCCTCTCCTCCCCCCTCGGTCCCCTCTCCTCCCCCCTCGATCTCCTCCCCCCCTTCAATCCCTTCTCCTCTCTCCCCCCACGATCTCCTCCCCCCTTGATCCCTTCTCCTCTCTCCCCTCCCCCGATCTTCTCTCTCCCCCCACCCCTTCAACCCACCACCATTCTCGTCCCCCCCCCGCCCGCTCCGATCCCCTGACCTTCTCTGCACGGAGTGAGGAAAGACTGGATCGAGTACACATGCACCGTACCAAACTGAGGTGTATGCGCAGAGGCCAGAACACCGTGGAAATAATCAGAGTTTGCAAATGGAGCAATCCCACTAGCACCAATCTCATGCTCCACTTTACCCTTCATCAGGCAGAGGGTTTGGATCCTGTGTCACTCCATCACTTGCCACAGACTGTTTCCTGTCTCCACAATTAATTTGGCATCTATTTCTTTTGCCTTTGGAAAGGCTAAAAAATGTACAGACAATATTTGCAGCTTAAAGAAAGACTGTAACAATTTTTTACCCCCTATGCAGCCACTTTTAACATCCCTTTCTCTTATCCCAGCAGCTCTTGAATGGTTGCTGGGTTACTTCCCTCCCCTTTCTCGATGTCTCAACATCAGTCCCATTATAGGTGGGGAGTCATTGAAAAATGAATTAGGGCTAATCACAGTAAATTCAATTCGATTCGCCCTGCTCCAAATTGGTGATCTTTTCCAGCGCCGATTGCCATTTTAGGACAGAACTGGGTGGAGCACGTTCCGCCCTGTTTCAGCTGGCTTCCCGCCTAAGAGGAGCCCAGAAGATTGGTTTAATTTAATTTTGTGGGGTTAGGAGGAGCAGGAGTGCTCTTCCAGGCTCCACAAAGACAAACTGGGCTGCTGCCAGAATCCCCTCCTCTTGAACACGGATCCCTTCCTCCAGGGCATGTCTGGCAGAAGGTGGTGGCAAAAAGTTAATGGAGGAGGTGACCTTAACTGTTTTCCGGGCCCGAGGGCTGGCTGGGCCACCTAATATGCAAGCCCGCCAGTTGATTGTTAATGTGGCACGGTCCATGCCACCGATCAACACTATTGGGCGGTCGGCTACCCGAACATCGCACGGAGGGAAAATCTACCCCAATATTTGCCCATGTATGTAACCACTTACCTTTAAGTGGGCAGATCTCTTTAAGCTTGGGCTGCAAGCTAGAGTTTCTGCATGCCTCATTAGACTAAGCTACTGGTGCAAAGTCAAAGCTGTGTTGAGAGCTCAGGTTAATTATTCGAATAGCCTGACTTCAGAAAGTTGCACATAGTCGGTATGCTGCTGGCTAGTTTTACCCTTGCAACCAACAATTCTCAGCAGACATTTTGTCAATTCCTATTTCCAAAATTTGGCAAGTGTTTCTCAACATCTTCAAGTACACATGCAAAAGGAGAATCCAGAATTTTACAAAAACAGATGCTTTCTCTGAAATATGTATACATTAAACTGGCCAGGGTTATCACTGTAGCAATGAGATGGCCTTAATTAAGGCTGACACAAATGCTGACCTCAGATTACTACTTCCAGAACTACTATTTGTGATGGAGTGGGAACTCGCACCGAGTCAAAACTGATGGAATAATTAAGTTTGCTATCTATTTAAAGATTTCTATTAAAGTGCAGTGGACCTCGGAGAGCGTGGAGAGATGAATTATTGATCAGTATACACGATGTGCCAAAATTCTCAGCCCCAGTGGCATATACCAGGTGTAAGCAATGCCCGGCACAGACTCAAATTCTGGCAGGAGCTGGAAGTCTCAGATCTCTACCAAATCCCAAGTGGGTGAGGAACAGACTGAATCTTCTTCCTCAAATATGGCCCATGATGTTGGAAAGGGTGGCGCCAAGAGATGGGATTTCTAATGCCCAGAATTTCCTTAGTCTTGGCCTCACTGCTGCCCAGCTATCTGGACATCAGGATGAACCTGGCGCACAGTTCAGCTCAGCAGTGTAACTGGGGCCATCTGCCAGGGTCCCCCTTAAAAATACAGATACCATGAGTGATATCAGCCCCTTTATAAAGGGGATGATTGGGCAGCAATTAAAACGTTTTCCGAGGCTGGCCAAATAATGGCCCAGGAATTCAGGTCTCCACGGGTGAATGAAGCATTCCCTGCTCCGATTGGCTCCCCATGGCCCACGTGATCCCAGGGGACGCATCGAACTAACTGCGCCCCTGGGATACGCAAGCACTGCGCGCCTGCAGTTGGAGGAGGCCCAGGATCGCAATTCCACGGGGGCCCACAGCTCAACGGCCGGCGCGCAAGTTAAGTGCAGGTCGGGGGCTTACACCCGCGGGAAGCCCCCAACACGAATTTCTGGGCCAATGTCTTTCCAGGACTGACTTTCTGTCCTCCTCCTAAGTAGCAGGCACCCATGAAGACCCATACTGGCCCAGGCACCTGCAAACATCTGCAAAGTAGGTGATCCTGCCCTGGCCCCAGCTAGTCCAGCAAGGTCAGGAGCAGAGCCCATTCCACCAAACTTGTACCAGCGAAGGGGGCAGAGGAATTTTGGCCCCTATGTATATAAACAACACCTCGATTTGCTGGGACTATAAAAGTAGAGCATGTTTACTTTATTGGAGGCTTCACATCCACTCAGACAAAAACAGATTTTCTATTACCTTTCCATAACCCAGCATGATTATTCGCACCAACACAACATTGACATGGGCTCCCAGAGACTCATCGTGGTAAATCTCATTAACCTGTAGGAAAATAAAAACACATTTGTAATAGACAACAGTAAATTGTTTATACGAAAGCATTATAAAACTAAGTTGACACCAACATCATAAATTCCTATCCAATGATCAGATTTTATTTTTGCAACTATTCCTTTTGGATCTAAAACTGAGCTGCAATTTAAAGCTGAGCATATCCTAGTCACATTACAACTCCCAAAGGAAATTAATAAAATAAGTTATGCAGCTCGGTGACAATAATATGCCCATAGTAATCAATAGGCAATATCCCCAAGTTCATTAAATGGAAATTTGCTAAATGAATAATGTATCTGCAAGCAAAAAATTAATCCAAAAGAAATGATATCGCATTAACAGTGATCTTCATTGTACTGAGGATTTATCGAATTATCTTGAGAGTCACTATTACTGACAACTATCACAGCCAAAGAGTATTATTATTTAGCATTTCCAAAGTGTCAGAAATAAATGGAGTTCTAAACTCTCAATCATATCCTAAATGGACAGGAGTCTACAACACAATATAATCTAAAACCTGTAAGTGGCCTCAACTTCTTCGTCTCCAAACACTGACCAAATGCAGCAAAAAAAACTGTCACTGTTCTTATGAGACCAAGATTCATGCTGGAGTTGTGACAATAATGAGGGGCTCAGTGGTGTTATTAACCCTTGTAATAACTTGGCAAGCAGTGTGTAGCTCAAAATTTTCTGGCATTGCCGAAATCACATTAATCAGTAAGAAGCAAAGCAAACTAAAGCAGAATTTGAGTCATTATCTGCTTAACACTTTCTAATGAGATTGTTTTAAAATGTCAGGAATTTGAAGGCAAATTTAAAATTAATGTGTGTACCTCCTGGAGTCAGACATTGTGAACTGATTCATTATGCCAGCCACATCTACAGCACACTGGATTATCTGCAGGCTTAAAGAGCAGCCGGTTTTGATTAAATGGCAAAACCAGTTAGAAGTTCAGGACTACTATAAAATTACAGAGCATTAGGGACATATGATCACACTATCCAATTAACAGTTTTTTTTATCCTTGTGCTTAAATAACAGCCTAATCTTTTTATCAAATACATGACAGTTAAAAACTCAGAACAATCTGCGCATATTTCAGTTTAACAGGTAAACAGCTATGATCTTTTTAAACACTCTTTAAACACGGCAGTTTTCATTGAGAAGTTCCTATACAAAAACTGCTTAAACACTACAGGTATTAAGGTATTTTATAGATCGTGGCAGATTCAGAGTTCATCCTCTAGACACGAGAACCAAATTTGAACCAGTCTAGGTTAATTCAACGGATACCTGAATTTAACCTGTTCAGAAACTTTTGGGGAAGAATCTCTCAAGTTAGAAATGGAGAGGCTGTTTGACTGGATCTTTGACTAATTTGGAGAGATAAAATCCATGGGCCATTCTCCACCGTATTATCATATATGTGAACACTGAAGATACCACCAGCAGACCAAGCGAGATATCCATCCAGACAGAGACACAATAATGTACTATGAACAAGCATAAAGAAGTTATCTGACTTCTATCAATCCCTTTCAGGTTTAATGAACACCACCAAATCATGTAGTAGGGTGGGGTGCAAAACATAATGACTAACAGCAACACTGGCCATTGACAGTGAGTGCAACAACTTATTTTTCAAACCCGGGTCCAGTAATTGGAACGATCTCACCATGCCAAAAACCAATGAATAATTGGAGTAAGCTTTTTCACAAAATACTCAGCAAGATTAAAATGAGAAGTTATATGTAAATTATACATAATACAACCTATATCATAGTATAAATGGAATGTTATATAACTTAAATAAGTTATATTATAATACCTTATAAGGTAAGATTATTATATAATAACTTAAAAGGCAAGGTTACCTTGTTTAAATTGGGCTCAAAAACATAAGTGTAAATTAACTGGTTCTATGTTCTCAGCTTCGAAAGAAGCACAGGTTGGAGAATTAGCACTATAGAGATGATGGGGGAAAAATTCGGTATCGACCATTTTGGGGCACTAACATCACCCAGGCGCAAATTTTAATGCCTGGTGCTAATTACCGCCGGCAACCGCAAAATTCAGTTTTAGTACCCCTAGAGGGAAGTGGAGCGCTAAATCAAGTGCTACACACTCCTGTTAGGGCGCTAAGGTCAGAGAGCGGGGCGCTACTTCAGAGCGCTACTCAAGTTCTGGCGCTGTCAATTACAAGTACTCAGACAGACTGGCACCTTCCAGTTCTTAAAGGGGAGGTTTAATCATGCTGCACAGCCTCACTCTCATCATTGCTGCTTGTGACCTGGGCCTGCAAGGAGCTGCAAAACATCAATCTCAAATCTCATGGTTGATCAGAGGCCTGGGGAGAGAGCTCGCCGGTTCAGCGACCAGGCACTGGAGGCTCTGGTTGCGGCCATGGAACGCCGACGGGCAGTGTTCTTCTTGGACACTGGCAGGAGGCCATTGCCACAGGACTTCAAGAGGATGTAGAGAGTGGTGGTCCAGTACGTCTTGGCCAGAAGTGGCCGACAGGACTCCCACCCAGTGCTGCAAGTTCAATGACCTCACTCGGGTGGTCAGGGTGAGTACATGCTTCAAAAACCTCTACATCCCACATCTCAACCTCACTCAGTGCACAGACGGTATAAACCACCAAATCCCCAACACTCACCCACCAACTATGCCCACCTACTAAAAGTCACATCCACATCTCACACCTTACATGCATTAACAGCTATTCAACTATGGTAGGCACATCTGCCAAACACATGGCTACAAACTCACTCACACGCTGTCCTTTTTCTTGCAGGCCAAGCTTGCTCATAACAGGAGGGAGCAGCAATGCACAGGAGGCGGTCAGGCGGAGCTGCACCCCTTTACAGACCTGGAGGAGCGAGTGTGCAGCATTATCGCGGCCCAGGTCGTGGGCGCTGTAGTCGTCGGAGATGTCGACCCCCTTGGGTACAACAACGGTATGTTCATCACCTCTCCCTCTTCTCTCATACCACTTCCCCCTCATACCACAAGCCCTTCCCACTTTCCATCTAAGTATACTGTCTCCATTCCTTGCTCCCTTCCGCCCCCCTCCCCTGACGTTAAACCCACTCTTGTACCTTCCTGCTTTCAGATAATCAGCCACCATCTGACCAGCCTGTTCCTCAGCCTCCCAGTGGCAGCGACGCGGGAGAGGAGGAGGAGGAGCACCAAGCGGGAGCCTCACTGCCTGTATCTCCCGAGGCCGAGACAGCCAATAATGGGGCCACGCGGTCACTGGAGGGGAGCAGAGGAAATGGCTCTGATGTGGGTGAAGCTCTGGGGCCCAGCGGGCTGCAGCAACGCCACGGGGAAAGGGAAGCTCGGGGGCCATCTCCACGGAGGGCGAGTGCGCGCACAAGTTCTGCTGCACAGGACTCAGGTGAGGACCTCCATGTGGAGGTGATGACCACACAGGCGATGAGCATGCACACTGAGCTCTTGGGTGCAATGGCAAGGGTGCCCGAGAGCATGGATGCACTGGCTAGGAGCGTGGAGGAGTCTGCCTCCAGCATTGCTCTCATCTCTGCGCAAACCTTTGAGCGCATCCTTGGCAGTTTGCAGAGGATGGTTGCCATGCAGAGACTGTGGGGACCCAGACCTCATGCCGTGTGTCATGGGTGAGGTGGCAGCAGCTATTGCAGCACAGGCTGAGGCAACACAATGGTTTAGCGCTGTAATGGAGTCAGTGGTTGGTGGCATCCAATCTCAGACTGCTCTCATGCAGTCTCAGATTGATGCCACGCAAGCGCTGATGCTGCCATCGTTGCTGGGTCACCCACTGTCCACCGGGGATCTGATGGTGCCGCAGCAGGCCAGCAATCTGTGCTCGAACAGATTTCTCCAAATGCTGAGGTTCTGCCCCGGGGGAGTGGCAGTGTGTTGGTCGGATGCTGTCCTCTCTGAGGATGACAGCATTCCTGCTCCCACCACTGCCACTCCACCATTGCACTTGTCGCAGCCTGTAACCCAGCCATCCCAGACTGCTGCCGCCCATGCTGAGTTGGTGCAGTCTGCAGCCGGGCCCTCCAGGCCCGGAACTAGTCGAGGGCGTCCTGCAAGGCCATCTACAGTCTCTGGCTCCCAGACTCAGCAGCCTTCCGGCAGCTTTGCTGCAGCCACTGGGGCCACATTACGGAGGAGCAGTAGGGTTGGGAGAGGGGAATTGCAAAGGGGAGGGAAATCATTGAGGAGGGCCCAGTAAATAAAATGTTAATAACAAATCGGGGGGGGGGGGGGGGGGGGGAGTGTGTGTACAAAAGTTGATGTGTTTGTAAATATATTGTTCAGTTTGGTAAGAAAGAGTTCCATTTGCTAAGAACCAGTTGTGTTTGCTCATAAATTGTTGTGTTTGTTTATTATTGGTTATGTTTGATGAGAGAGTTGTGCAGAATAATAAATGTTTATTTCGACGTAGCAAATTTTGTGGTGTTTCTCATTTGAGCTTTGCTCGGTCATAGGGGCTGCGAGTTGGCTGTAATGATGTGGTTGTTCTGTGCAAAGGCCATGGGCTCTCTCATTTATTGGAAGCGCTGTGTAATGAGGCAATCACGAACGGCCCTTGCAGAAGCAACATTGAGAGGCTCCCTCCTACGTTGGTGCTGTTCCTCCTCCTCCTTCTTCTCCTGAGGTGGACATGCAATCCCTGGTGGCAATGGCTGGGTCCTCAGAATGGCCAGGTTGTGCAGCATGCAGCACACAACAATGAAAAGGGAGACTCGATCATGGAAGTACTGCAGGGCTCCTCCAGAACGGTCAAGACAGCGGAACCGTTGCTTTAGCACCCCGATATTGTGTTCAATCAGGTTCCTGGTGATGCTATGGCTCTCATTATGCATGCTGAGCAGGAGTGTTGGGGTTGCGGAGGGGTGTCATGAGCCAGGTGGCGAGTGGAAAACCCTTGTCTCCGAGCAGCCAGCTGCGATCTTCATGTGGTGGGTGGAACAGTGCTGGGACTCCGGTCTGTCGCAGGATGAATGCATCGTGGCTGCTGCCAGGCTAGTGGCCATTGACGGCGAGGATGCGCTGTCTGTGGTCGCACACCAACTGCACATTCCCAGAGTGGTAGCCTTTGCAGTTGCGGAACACCTCTGCATCGTGATGAGGTGCCCGCAATGCCACTTGGGTGCAGTCAATGGCGCCTTGAACCTTGGGGAAGCCCGCTTTCCTTGCAAAGCCACATTAGCATTCACGCTGTTTGTCTCGGGTCATGGGGAATGAGATGTACTCCCTTCTCCTTCTGTACAGAGCATCTGTGACCTCCCGGATGCAGCAATGGATGGCGAACTGTGAAATGTTTGCAATATCCCCTGTTGAAGCCTGGAAGGAGCCGCTGGCGTAGAAATTGAGAGCGACTGTGATCTTCACTGCCACTGACAGAAATGTCCTGGTCCTGAGCAGAGGCTGGAGCTCTGGCTGCAGGAGGTAGCAGAGCTCTGCGACCACCTCCTTGCTGAAGCAGAGCCTTCACAGAAATCACAGAAATCACAGAAACCTCACAGTACAGATAGAGGCCATTTCGGCCCATCGAGCCTGCACCGACACATATCCCACCATATCCCCGTAACCCCACGTATTTAATCCCCCTAACACTAAGGGTCAATTTTTATCATAGCCAATCAACCTAACCTGCACATCTTTGGACTGTGGGAGGAAACCGGAGCACCCGGAGAAAACCCACGCAAACACGGGGAGAATGTGCAAACTCCACACAGACAGTCACCCGAGGCCGGATTCGAACCCGGGTCCCTGGCGCTGTGAGGCAACAGTGCTAACCACTATGCCACCGTGCTGCCTTCTAAGGCACTGCTCCTCTGACAGATGAATGTAGGAGAACTGCTCCCGGAATACCCTGGGAGGGTAAGGTCTCCTGTTGGGAGCCCTGTTGGCCCTCCTCCCTCTGGCTACATTTTCCAATCTTTCTCTCCGCCTCCGCTGCCTCCGATGGTGATGCTGGAGGGCGAGGTCCAGTGCCAGTACAGTCCCCATTAAGTGTTGGAAATGTTGCAGTATCAATAGCAAGACAAATGAACCTGGTAAAGCAAAACTCTTTCAAGCAGGAAAACCTCGATTGGATCTTAACGCCTGTCTGCTGCTGTCAAAGTGACAAGGCAGCACTGTTTGCCGACAATAAAAAACAGGAAGCGCACGCCCTTAAATAGCGCTCCTGAAGCTGCCAGCCAACGACAAACCGCCTCCTCTACCTGTCGTTCCTAACGGCAGGCACTGAGGCAGGGGGCGAGAATGAATTTCCGGTCTGGGGCGCTACCGGGGCGATGCACGGCCGGATGACGTCACGTTATCTTTAATGGGGCATTGTTGCCATACTGGCAAGTTGTTGGGCAGATTTTGTTTCTGAAACAGTCTTAATATTTTACTCAAATTCTATTGTACTGATTACGGAGTTAAATTTCTCACAGAGAAGCAGCTTTATCAATTGCAACACAAACATTTGCAACTTTTATAAAACCTCAGTTTAAAAATGTGTTGGGAGTAGGTGGGATCAATGACTCTGATGTAACTGTACCAACAACTCACTTCATTGCACACTCTTCTGTTTTATGAGTGTTCGTCACTGCCTTAGCCAAGCAACAGTAAACCAATACAATAAACACAGGCCAGCCGTCTCAATTTCTCTGCTCCCCTCACTCACTCCAACCTAACTCCCTCTGAACTTGCAGCACTCCATTCTCTCAGATCCAACCCCGACATTGTCATTAAACCTGCTGACAAGGGTGGTGCTGTTGTTGTTTGGCGAATCGACCTCTACCTAACGGAGGCTGAACACCAACTTTCCGACACCTACTCCTACCTCTGCCTGGACCATGACCCCACTACCGAACATCAAGCCACCATTTCCAAGACCGTCACTGACCTCAAATCCTCTGGAGATCTTCCCTCCACGGCCGCCAACCTCATAGTCCCCCAACCCCGCACAGCCTGCTTCTACCTCCTTCCCAAGATCCACAAACAGGACTGCTCTGGTAGACCCAACGTTTCAGCCTGTTCTTGCCCCACGGAACTTATCTCTTCCTATCTTGACTCTATTTTTTCTCCCTTTGTCCAGTCTCTTCCCACCTACATCTGCGACTCTTCCAACGCCTTCCGCCACTTTAACAGTTTCCAGTTTCCTGGCCCCGACCGTCTCCTTTTCACTATGGACGTCCAATCCCTCTACACCTCCATCCCCACCAGGATG
Source organism: Somniosus microcephalus (assembly GCF_052327205.1). Taxonomy (NCBI): domain Eukaryota; kingdom Metazoa; phylum Chordata; class Chondrichthyes; order Squaliformes; family Somniosidae; genus Somniosus; species Somniosus microcephalus. The sequence goes on along the minus strand of NC_140994.1, from coordinate 196,291,724 downwards.
GCCTGAGGGCGCTCTGTTTCTTCCTTGAACAGAGGCCCAACCAGTCCCCATCCACCACCACCCTCCTCCGCCTGGCTGAACTTGTTCTCACATTGAAAACTCCTTTGACTCCACTCACTTCCTCCAAATTAAAGGTGTTGCTATGGGAACCTGTGTGGGTCCCAGCTATGCCTGCCTTTTCGTGTGATATGTGGAAAACTCTTTGTTCCAGTCCTACTCAGATCCCCTCCCTCACCTCTTTTTCCGGTACATTGATGACTGTATCGGTACTGTTTCCTGCTCTCGCCCCGAACTAGAAAATTTCATTCACTTTGCTTCCAATTTCCACCCTTCCCTCACCTTCACATGGTCCATCTCCGACTCTTCCCTTCCCTTCCTCGACTTCTCTGTCTCCATTTCTGGCGATAGGCTATTGACAAACATTCGCTACAAGCCCACTGACTCCCACAGCTACCTGAACTACACTTCCTCCCACCCTGCTTCGTGTAAGGACTCTATTCCATTCTCCCAGTTTCTCGGTCTCTGCCGCACTGCTCTGACGATGCCACCTTCCATACTAGTGCTTCCGACATGTCTTCCTTTTTCCTTAAACGAGGATTCCCCTCTACTGTGGTTGACACGGCCCTTGACCGTGTCCGTTCTATTTCCCACACTTCCTCTCTCACCCCTTCCCCTCCCTCCCGGAACCACGATAGAGTCCCCCTTGTCCTCACCTTTCACCCCACCAGCCGCCACATTCAACGGATCATCCTCTGCTATTTCTGCCACATCCAGCGTGATCCCACCACCAAACACATCTTCCCCTCACCTCCCCTTTCACCTCCCCTTTCAGCATTCCGAAGGGACCGCTACCTCCGCGACACCCTGGTCCACTCCTCTATCACCCCCAACACCACTTCCCCTTCGCCCGTCACCTTCCCATGCAAGCGCAGGAGATGCAACACATGCCCTTTTACCTCCACCCTTCCCACTGTCCAGGGCCCCAAACACTCCTTCCAGGTGAAATAGGGATTTACTTGTACTTCTTGCAATTTAGTATACAGTATTCGCTGCTCACGATGTGGTCTCCTCTACATTGGGGAGACCAAACGCAGATTGGGTGATCGCTTTGCGGAACACCTCCGTTTAGTCTGTAAGGGTGACCCTGAGCTTCCGGTCGCTTGTCACTTCAATTCTCCGCTCCACTCCCACTCTGACCTTTCTGTCCTCGGCCTCTTGCACTGTTCCAATGAAGCTCAACATAAGCTCGAGGAACAGCACCTCATCTTTCGGACTCAACATGGAGTTCAACAATTTCAGGCCATAGCCTCTGCCCCTATCCTTTTTTTTCCCCCATTTATTTTATTTATTAATTATTATTTTATTTATTTTTTCTCTCTCTCATATGGCAGCTGTCTTTCATTCTGCCAGTGCCATTTACACCTCATCTAGAGCCATCTTTTGTTTCCTAACTTGTCCCATTACCATCTCCTTTTCCCTTGCACCATCTCTTAATCTCTCCTGCCTTCCATCCTATCACAGACCTTCCCTTTTGTTCTTTCCTCCCCTCCCCCCTTTCCCTGCTCCTGCACTTGCTTAAAAACCTGTTCCATCTCCAGCTTTTTCCAGTTCTGACGAAGGGTCATCGACCTGAAACGTTAACTCTGTTTCTCTCTCCACAGATGCTGCCTGACCTGCTGAGTATTTCCAGCATTTTCTGTATTTATTTTACAATAAACACAGTTCCTGTCTTAATCTAAAGATGCAGTAAATTACGGAGTAGCTTTTTTCTTTGCATCTTATTGTTATTCTGAAGAAATATGCAGTGAATTCAGAAGGACACTTCTGTTCATACACGGTAAACACCTATGACACTTGCCTAAAATATTGAGCAAGCGGAGTATCTAAGAAATTAGACAAGTACACAAGTAGTGATCTTATCTCCTCAAGTTATAAAAGACCTAAAGGGGCATTCCTGCTAAGGAGGCCAAGAACATTTGTATCATAACAAGCAGAAAATAAGTCAACTTAGAAAGATAATGACCAATCTGGACAACATAACATAACTAAACATAAGGCAGTTTTATGTTGAACATGTTACTGCCATACATTGTAAGGCAGCATGTCTCACAATTACTTCTACTGACATCAGTAGCAATCATCATCAAAGTAGCTCTAGCAACAATTGTGACTGCAAACTGTTTACTTCTGAAATATTAAAATGGAAAGTTTTCTGAATTTAATTTAAATTTCTATCCTGTTCAGCTCCAGCTCATCAATCATCACTGCACAGCATATTGTACACTGCCACATCAAAAGAGAACTAAATAAAAGGAGAGCATTAAATAACAGAAGAGGAAAGGAGAAAGAATTTTAAAGGACGTGGATCAAAGAATGAGCGAGAATAAGGCAGAATATAGTGAAAAACTGAGTAATTAGATTTGCAATCTAACTGTTGAGAGTAAGCACACCAGCAAATTGGAACGGCCTCCGATAGACCTCGATGGAATCTGGAACAGTACCCATGGATTGGAGGGTAGCTAATGTTACCCCACTATTCAAAAAAGGTGGTAGAGAGAAAACGGGGAATTATAGACCGGTAATCCTGACATCGGTAGTGTGGAAAATGCTAGAGTCCATTATAAAAGATGTAATAGCGGAGCACTTGGAAAACAGTGACAGGATCGGACAAAGTCAACATGGATTTACAAAGGGTAAATCGTGCTTGACTAATCTACTGGAATTTTTTGAGGATGTAACTGGTAAAATAGATAAGGGAGAACCAGTGGATGTGGTGTATTTGGACTTTCAGAAGGCTTTCGATAAGGTCCAGCATAAGAGATTAGCATGTAAAATTAAGGCACATGGGATTGGGGGCAAGATACTGACTTGGATAGAGAACTGGTTAGCAGACAGAAAGCAAAGAGTTGGAATAAACGGGTCTTTTTCCGAGTGGCAGGCAATGACTAGTGGGGTACCGCAGGGATCGGTCCTTGGACCCCAGCTATTCACAATATATATTAAATGATCTAGACAAGGGAACTAGATGTAATATCTCCAAATTTGCAGATGACACAAAGCTGGGTGGGCGTGTGTGCTGTGAGGAGGATGCCGAGAAACTCCAGGATGATTTGGACAGGTTGGGTGATTGGGCAGAAGCATGGCAGATGCAATATAACGTGGATAAATGTGAGGTTATCCACTTTGGTGGCAAAAACAGGAAGGCAGATTATTATCTGAATGGCCATAGATTGGGAGAAGGGGAAGTGCAACGAAACCTGGGTGTCCTTGTGCACCAGTCGCTGAAGGTAAGCATGCAGGTGCAGCAGGCGGTTAAGAAGGCAAATGGTATGTTGGCCTTCGTAGCGAGAGGATTTGAGTACAGGAACAAGGATGTCTTGCTGCAGTTGTACAGGGCCTTGGTGAGACCACATCTTGAGTATTGTGTGCAGTTTTGGTCGCCTTATCTGAGGAAGGATGTTCTTGCCATGGAAGGAGTTCAGCGAAGACCCACCAGGCTGATACCTGGGATGGCAGGAATGACGTACGAGGAGAGATTGGGTCGATTGGGCTTGTACTCGCTGGAGTTTAGAAGAATGAAGGGGATCTCATCGAAACCTATAAAATTCTAACAGGACTAGACAGACTAGATGCTGGAAGGATGTTCCCGATGGTTGGGGAGTCCAGAACCAGGGGTCACAGTCTAAGGATAAAGGGTAGGCCATTTAGGACTGAGACGAGGAGGAATTTCTTCACCCAGAGAGTGGTGAACCTGTGGAATTCTCTACCACAGAAGGCGGTAGAGGCCAATTCATTAAATATATTCAAGAAGGAGTTGGATATATTTCTCAAGGCTAAAGGGATCATGGGGTATGGGGAGAAAGCAGGGACCGGGTACTGAATTTGGATGATCAGCCATGATCGCATTGAATGGCGGAGCAGGCTCGAGGGGCCGAATGGCTCCTGCTCCTATCTTCTATGTTTCTATGATACTTGCGGACATATGACATAACCTGAGGCTGGTGTTGAAATTAGATATTGCCGTGGTATGCACAAGTAAGTTGCAATCATACACATTGGCAGACATATGGAAGTATCTATATTTTTTCAACTGATCAACGTTTTGTTCAAAGTCTTAGCTGAATTGAAAAATATTATTTATTTAAAGCTCATTTTTTAAATTGATCAGCGTTCAAACTTGTGTATACATGCATCTTTTTTTCTGCAGCATAGTAGTAGCTTTGTTAGTTTTCAACACTATTCTCAAGTCAAAAGGGCACGTGTCTAAGATACTCTACAACATACAGTCACAAAATGGGAATTACTGGCCCTTTTGACAATAAGTACCAAGCAAAGCACAAAAAACAAAAACAGTCATTAAGTATAAGATTTCCCTTTCATGAAACTGTGTTGACTCTGCCTAACCATATTTTGATTTTGCAAGTGCCCTGTTATCATGTCCTTAATAATAGATTCAATCATTTTCCCTACTACTGATATCAGGCTAACTGGTCTATGTATTGATTTCTTTGTGGGTTCAATGACGAGACATTTATGAAAGAGAATGTCTTTTAATCTAAAGTTTGTTCAACTCTTTTTAAACAGCATTACAGGAGACATCATGCTAGTGATCCATCTAGAAGGAAACTGAAACTAACTCAACTGCTTGTCTCTCACATGACCTCTGCTGGTCAGGCATAAGTAATCAATACATGCAAACATGCTGGTAAGGCATCATAATCAAACAGGCAAATAACATCACTATTTGCTGATATCATTACATCTCCCTTTCTTAGCTGCCTGTTTTCTCTCTTCTTCCTTTCTTGTGCAGCAGGGTTACATTTGCTACCTTCCAATCCACGTGGGCCATTCTAGAATCTAGAGAATTCTGAAAGATCAAAACCAATGTATCCACTATCTCTGCAGCCACCTCTTTTAAAACCCTAGTGTGTAGGCCATCAGGTCCAGGGGATTTGTTGTCTTTTAGTCCCATTAATTTCTCCAGAACTTTTCCTTTACTAATATTAAATGTTAGATTTCAGGAGATGGTTCTATTCACAGGGATTAGTGGAGACCTCAGGAACAGGCTGCCAGCTAAGAGTCCTTCAAGAGTAAATTGGGCCTGTTCCTGGCTGAGGTGGAGATCACCTCTTACAGAAGGTAAGTACTGCAGGAAATACAGGGACAGAGTGATCTCCTGGACGAGTTTCGATCACCTAGATGGGTCGGAGAGGAATTTCCCAGATTTTTTCTCCCAAATTGGCCATTGGGTTTTTTATCTGGTTTTTCGCCTCTCCCGGGAGATCACATGGGTTCGGGTGGGATGGAGAGTGAAAGTAGATTTGAGGTAAGGATCAGATCAGCCATGATCTTATTGAATGGCGGAGCAGGCTCGAGGGGCCGATTGGCCTACTCCTGCTCCTATTTCTTATGTTCTTATTAATTACTTTAAGTTCCTCACTCTCATTCGACCCTTGGTTCCCCACAATTTCAGTATGTTCTTTGTGTCTTCTACTACGAAGACAGATACAAAATATTTGTTTGCTATCTCTGCCATTTCCTTATTCCCCATTATAATTTCTCCTGTCTGTCTCTAAGGAACCCACGTTTACTTTTGCTAATCTCTTCCTTTGTACATACTTGTAAAAACTGTTACAATCTGTTTTTATATTTCTTGCTAGTTTACTCTCATTCTATTTTCTCCCTTTTAATCAATTTCTTGGTCATTCTTTGCTGATTTTTAAAATCCTCCCAATCCTCAGGCTTACTACTCTTTTTGGCAAATTGTAAGCCTCTTCTTTTAATTTAATACTATCCTTAAACTTCTCAGTTAGCCATGGTTATACGACTTTTCCAATGGAGTTTTTATTCCTCAAGGGAATGTATATTAGTTGAGAATTATGAATTATTTCTTTAAATGTTTTCTATTGCTTACCTACCATCATATCTTTTAATCTAATTTCCCAATCTACCTTAGCCAACTCACCCCTTATACCTCCAGAATTTGCTTTGCTTAAATTTAAGACCCTTGTTTCAGACTTAACCACATCATTCTCAAACTTAATACAAAATACTATCATATTATGATCACTCTTCCCCAGAAGATCCTTTTCTATAAGATTACTAATGAACCCTGTCTCATTACACAAAACTAGATCTAAAATAGCCTGTTCTCCAGTTGGTTCTTTGACATATTGTTCTGGAAAACTATCTCAAATGCATTCCATGAAATCATCCTTTTATCAATTTGGTTTGCCCAGTCTATATGAAGATTAAAGTCCCCCATGATTTTTACATTATCCTTGTTACATGCTCCTCTAATTTCCTGTTTTATACTCTGTCCAACACTATGATTTATGTTAGAGTGCCTATAAACTACACCCACCAGTGTTTTCTGTCCTTTGTTAATTCTTAGCGCCACCCTTACTGATTCTACATCCTGATTTTCTGGGCTAAGATCCTTTCTCACTACTGCTTTAATCTCATCCTTTATTATCAGGGCTACCCCACCCCCTTCTCCATTTTGCCTATCTTTTCTAAAAGTCAAGTACCCTGGAATATTTAGCCCCCAACCTGGCAACCACATCTCAGTAAGGCTACTAGATCAAACCCATTTATCTCTGTTTGTGCCATTAATTCATCTATCTTGTTACAATGTTTCATACATTCAGATATAGTGCCTTTAATTTTAACTTTTTACTAGTTTTTCCCTGATGTGGCCTTAGTCGCTAATGCTCTATTACCATTGTTAAACTCGTTGGGGGAAAAATTCAGTTGGTTAGCGCCTGGCAGGGGCACTAACAGGGTGCTGATGCAGTAGCACCACAGCAAGGTGAATCCAGCGGCGCACAGCAAATCTGGTCCCCCTGTAGTTAACAGTTACCACCGGGGACCTCAGCGCCAGGTAGATCGTGACGCTCACTGGGTGCCCAATCTGCAAAATTCATTTTTGCCCCCTGACTTAGCACCTCGCCCCGACAGCGACAAGGAGAGGAGGCATCAAGCAGGCGGATGCCGGCTCCAGGGGCACTATTTAAAGGCATCCTCAGTAATGAGTCGCAGCCATCAGGTTAGTGCTGTTTCACTGATTCCTTGTCAGTTTGACATTGTGAAACCGATTCATTCAGTCATTTAAAGGTTGTTTAGTATCAGGAGTGTTGTGGCTACCAAAAAATTCATTACACTTATTTTCACAAGTTATCAAAAGTGCTACACTTGGTTACATTAATGGAGGCTTTACTGACAGTTGACCTCGCCCGCCAGGATCTATAGCGGAGGGAGCGAAGGCAGCAAGAAAGATTGGAACATGTGGCCAGAGGGAGGAGAAGGGCCATGAGGGCTCTCAACAGGAGGCCTTACCCTCCAAGGGTATTCCGAGAGCACTTCTCCTACCTCCAATTAAGCGAGGAGCAGTGTATTTGAAGGCTCCGCTTCAGCAAGGAGGTGGTCACAGAACTCTGCCAGCTCCTGCAACCAGACCTCAAGCCTCAGATCAGGGCGACCACCGCTCTCAGTGGCAGTCAAGGTCACCGTCGCCCTCGATTTCTTCGCCAGCAGATCCTTCCAGTCTGCAACAGGAGATATAGTGAACATCTCGCAGTTCGCTGTCCATCGCTACATCCGGGAGGTCACAGAGGCTCACTACAGTAGGAGAAGGGTCTACATTTCCTTCCCCATCACCAGAGAGAAGCAGGAGGAATGTGCAGGTGGCTTTGTCAGGATAGCAGGCTTTCCCATGGTGCAGGGCACCATTGACTACACCCACGTAGCTTTGCAGGCACCGCATAACAATCCTGAGATCTTCCGTAACCGCAAAGGCTACCACTCACTTAATGTGCAGTTGGTGTGCAACCACAGACAGCGAATCCTTAATGTGAATGCCCGCTATCCTGGAAGCAGCCATGATGCCTTCATCCTGCGCCAGCACACTTCCAGCCACCACGTCAAGCTCGAGGGTGGCTGCTCGGAGACAAGGGCTATCTGCTCTCCACCTGGCTCATGACTCCCCTCCGCAACCCCAACACTCCTGCCCAGCACTCATATAATGAGAGCCATGTTGCCACCAGGAACATCATCGAGCAGACCATTAAGGTGCTCAAGCAATGGTTCCGCTGCCTTGACCACTCGGGAGGAGCCCTCCAGTATTCGGCTGAGCGGATGTCCCATTTTGTCGTGCTCTGCTGCATACTCCACAACTTGGCCATCATGAGGGCCCAGCCCATGGCACCAGGGATTGCGGGACCACCTCAGAAGGAGGAAGAGGGAGAAGAGGAGGAGGAAGAGAAAGAGGAAGAGGAGGAGGAGGAAGAACAGGAGGAGGAGGAGGTGGAAAAACAGGAGGAGGAACAGGAAGAGGAACAGGAGGGAGGGAGGGGGCAGCCATTTAATCGGCCTTCCAGAAGGGCAGTCTGTGACCGCCTCGTCAGACTGTGGATCGAATGAATTAAACCCCAGATCCCCATTGCTCACCACATCCCCATCATTCCATCCCTGTTGCAGGCCATACATAAGAACATAAGAAGTAGGAGCAGGAGTAGGCCATACGGCCCCTCGGGCCTGCTCCGCCATTCAATAGGATCATGGCTGATCCGAACCTAGACTCACGTCCACTTCCCTGCCCGCTCCCCGTAACCCCTAATTCCCTTATCAGCTAGGAAACTGTCTATCTCCGTTTTAAATTTATTTAATGTCGCAGCTTCCACTGCCCTCTGAGGTAGCAAATTCCATAGATTTACTACCCTCTGGGTGAAGAAGTTTCTCCTCATCTCAGTTTTGAAACGGCAGCCCCTTATTCTAAGATTATGCCCCCTAGTTCTAGTCTCACCCATCAGTGGAAACATCCTCCCCTCATCCACCCGATCAAGCCCCTTCACAATCTTATATGTTTCGATAAGATCACCTCTCATTCTTCTGAATTCCAATGAGTAGAGGCCCAACCTACTCAACCTTTCCTCATAAGTCAACCCCCTCATCTCCGGAATCAACCGAGTGAACCTTCTCTGAACTGCCTCGAGAGCAAGTATATCTTTTCTTAAATATGGAAACCAAAACTGTACGCAGTATTCCAGGTGTGGCCTCACCAGTACCCTGTATAACTGAAGCAAGACTTCCCTGTTTTTATACTCCATCCCCCTTGCAATAAAAGCCAAGATTCCATTGGCCTTCCTGATCACCTGCTGTACCTGCATACTAACTATTTGTGTTTCATGCACCAGGACCCCCAAATCCCTTTGTACTGTAGCACTTTGCCGTTTCTTTCCATTTAGATAATAACTTGCTCTTTGATTTTTTCTGCCAAAGTGCATAACCTCACACTTTCCAACATTATATTCCATCTGCCAAATTTCTGCCCACTCACTTAGCCTGTCTATGTCCTTTTGCAGGTTTTTTATGTCCTCCTCACTCACTGCTTTCCCTCCCATCTTTGTATCGTCGGCAAACTTGGATACGTTGCACTTGGTCCCCTCCTTCAAATCGTTAATATAGATTGTAAAGAGTTGGGGTCCCAGCACTGACCCCTGCGGAACACCACTAGTTACTGATTGCCAGTCTGAGAATGAACCATTTATCCCCAGCGCAAAGCTAAAATGAGAGACACCACAAAATAATCCAAACTGAATTAATACATTTATCAATAATCAGTGAACACATATTTACAGCAACATTATTACCTATTCACCCTTGTGCAATCCCTTAGTGCCTGTCGTTACTGTGCCTTTGCCTACTCTAGTGCTCCTACGAAGTGTTGGCCCAGTGGCTGCAGCATGGCTGGGGGAAGGCTGCTGAGTGTCCGTGCGGGGGACTTCAGATGGCCTTGCAGGGCGCCCTCGACTAGCTCTGGGCCTGGAAAGCAACATCTCAGCATAAGAACATAAGAAATAGGAGCAGGAGTAGGCCATTTGGCCCCTCGAGCCTGCTCCACCATTTAAAGAGATCATGGCTGATCTGATTTTGGCCTCAACTCCACTTTCCTGCCCATTCCCCATAACCCTTGACTCCCCTGTTGCTCGACAATCTGTCTATCTCAGCCTTGAATATATTCAATGACTCAGCTTCCACAGCTCTCTGGGGTAAAGAATTCCAAAGATTCACGACCCTCAGAGAAAAAATTCCTCCTCATCGCCATCTTAAATGGGCGACTCCTTATTCTGAGACTATGCCTCCTCATTCTAGATTCCCCCACGAGGGGAGACATCCTCTCAGCATCTACCCTGTCAAGCCCCCTCAGAATCTTGTTTCAATATGATCACCTCTCATTCTTCTAAACTCCAATGAGTATAGGCCCAAGCTGCTCAACCTTTCCTCATAAGACAACCATTCCATCCCAGGAATCAACCTAATGAACCTTCTCTGAACTGCCTCCAATGCAAGTATATCCCTCCTTAAATAAGGGGACCAAAACTGTATGCAGTATTCTAGGTGTGGTCTTACCAACGCCCTGTACAGTTGTAGCAAGACTTCCCTACTTTTATACTCCATCCCCCTTGAAAGAAAGGCCAAAATTCCATTTGCCTTCCTAATTACCTGCTGCACCTGCATGTTAACTTTTTGTGTTTCATGTACGAGGACACCCAAATCCCTCGGTACCGCCGCATTCTGTAGTCTTTCTCTATTTAAATAATATTTTTCTTTTCTATTCTTCCTTGCTTGCAGGGAACATAAAAACTGACTGTAAAAGCTTTTATAGATATGTGAAGAGAAAAAGATTGGTGAAGTCAAGCGTAGGTCCCTTGCAGTCAGAATCAGGGGAATTTATAATGGGGAACAAAGAAATGGCAGACCAATTAAATACATATTTTGGTTCTGTCTTCACAAAGGAGGACACAAATAACCTCCCAGAGATGTCGGGGAACATAGGGTCTGATGAAAGGGAGGAACTGAAAGAAATCAGTATTTGTAGGGAAATGGTGTTAGGGAAATTGATGGGATTGAAGGCCGATAAATCCCCAGGGCCTGATAATCTACATCCTAGGGTACTTAAGGAAGTGGCCCTAGAAATAGTAGATGCATTGCTGATCATCTTCCAACATTCGATGGAATCTGGAACAGTACCCATGGATTGGAGGGTAGCTAATGTTACCCCACTATTCAAAAAAGGTGGTAGAGAGAAAACGGGGAATTACAGACCGGTAAGCCTGACATCGGTAGTGGGGAAAATGCTAGAGTCCATTATAAAAGATGTAATAGCAGAGCACTTGGAAAACAGTGACAGGATCGCACAAAGTCAACATGGATTTACAAAAGGTAAATCGTGCTTGACTAATCTACTGGAATTTTTTGAGGATGTAACTAGTAAAATAGATAAGGGAGAACCAGTGGATGTGGTGTATTTGGACTTTCAGAAGACTTTCGATAAGGTCCCACATAAGAGATTAGCGTGTAAAGTTAAGGCACATGGGATTGGGGGCAAGGTATTGACTTGGATAGAAAACTGGTTGGCAGATAGAAAGCAAAGAGTTGGAATAAACGGGTCTTTTTCCGAGTGGCAGGCAGTGACTAGTGGGGTACCACAGGGATCGGTCCTTGGACCCCAGCTATTCACAATATATATTAATGATCTAGACAAGGGAACTAGATGTAATATCTCCAAATTTGCAGACGACACAAAGCTTGATTTAGTGCTCCAATCTTTGTTTGTGCAATGAGACTTAATTTTGCATGCAGTCTGAAGCATTAGCGCCTGGCGCTAATTCTCAAACTTTTCAAAAGTCACTGCCCATTCCTGGGCTATAATGAATTTCTCCCCCTCTGTCCCTTCCTGACACAATTTACTTGATTTTACTCATATCGCTACTCTGCTATACAGCCTTGACTTTCCTCTTCCAACTTATAATTTTACTGTTGCCTGAACCCTCCCTCCCCCTTACTAATTTAAAGCCCTACCATATTTACAGTTTGGTACCTTACTAATTCTCATGTTTTAATTAATCAGAGACTCATTGAAAATGCCATTGATCTTTTTCAAACTCTTTTCAATCCCACACTGCCTGTATTTTATTGCAATAGTAATAGCTGCCATTCAATAGTACTTTAACCTAACACCAATCTTCAATGCAGGTTTATATGCAACCCCACTGTAAATTCTTCTGACATTTCTATGTCCTTTCACTGTTATTCTCCTGATGCTTTCAGTCCTCTTCTAGGTCAGTGCCAATTTTTCTCTTTTTTGCTATTGACAGTGCACCTAAGGACAACAGGTCTTTTGATGAAAAGTGCACTGTCTCACCTTATTCTTTCATTTGCCGAATTTATTCCTCTTTCTCACTCTTTTTTTCTACCCTAGTTCACAAGTTTATCTGTGTGATACTAACACTGTTATACTTGGTGTCCATGTAAAAATCTGCAGTTTAAATGCAATCAATCTTATGTAAAAAGTTTGAAAATTTTTGATGGTCAAGTCATCTTCAGTAACTTGAAAAATAATAGTGAAGGGGCAATATCAGTTGATATGTACTTGTTAATCAAACAGTTTAAACTAATCAAAAGGATGCCTTTCAATCTTTGATATAACTTGTTTCCATAATGCTATCAAGGCATTTTTTACCTGAAGACGTGCTTCATAACTTTCCAGTAGCAGATGTAAGTTATCAGCTGGCACTAAGGTTTTATTAGATCCCAAGGGAAATGAACTGCCATCTGTCTAAGTGGAGCTCTAGTGCTAATATTATGATCTAAGGAACTTTAGTTTATGAATAAGGAAATGGATTCCTCTTCATTTCAAAAGTCAGTCATCTTTGAATATTTATTTTGTTGACATTTGTGTTTTCACTTTTGCACCACATGCTTATGTTGGGACCATATAAAAAGAACTATCCAATCAAATTATAGTAGAGTATAAAAATGGCATAACCAACTGGTAATGTTTCTTCTTTGAACTGAGTATTAAGATCCTAAATGGTATAAACAACACGAATGTCAATGGCCCTGAAAATTAATGGCCAGCCAGGCATACTCCTGCTCTAACCCGTTTAAAAATAAAACATCTAACCTGCATACAAGCATAATTTAATTACACGATGCACTAATTAACAACGTTTCTCTCTCCACAGATACTGCCTGGCCTGCTGAGTATTTCCAGCATTTTCTGCTGTTATTTTATATTACTCTTATCTGGTCATCAGTGACAGTTTCAATGATTATCATTTTTGCTCAACAAGACCTTTGACATGTTCCAACTTTAAATTTTATGTGTACAAAAAAGGGAGAGAGTGACAATGCAATCACTTTGCACAATCTCAGGTCATGTGTAAAACAGGTGAATAATAATTCAGAGTTTACTTTGATCAGTCTGATAATGCAACTCAATCTCAACCTCGACCTCAGAAGAGCAACCACTACAGTGTCAGCATAATATGTACATTTAACACATGATCTTATTCTCTCCCAAACAATACTGCTAAACTAGTTCTGTTCAATAGTTTTGTGCTATGGCTTCATATCTATCGAGCTGTGAAAAAAAATGATAAGATACAGGGTTATGCCAACAATTTCCTACATTGCAAGTTTTGATCAGGCTATTACGTGGAGCTAAGCATTTCCCTGGAGGGAGGGAGGGAGGGAAGCTTTCTGAGTCATTCTCAGCAGCTGTTAAGCAGTTCTCAATGGCCAATTATACAGCAGTGCTGGCAGAGGTATGGAAGCAGCTGGCCTGATTACTTTCAGCTGGAATTCCAGCAATGCCGAAAAGATGTAATGACCTCACCAGAGCTGCTAAGGTAAGACTCCACTTCGCGTGATTCTTACTGTCTGCTCAGCCCTGCACCACCCTACTTTAGCCCTAGCCTTATGCATTATGTAATAATTGAGATCTGCAAAAACCTCACTTGCTCATATTTATTTTTAAGTACTATGTATGTACATAGAAACATAGAAGATAGAAGCAGGAGTAGGCCATTCGGCCCCTCGAGCCTGCTCTGCCATTCAATGAGATTATGGCTGATCATCCAAATTCAGTACCTGGTCCCTGCTTTCTCCCCATACCCCTTGATCCCTTTAGCTTTAAGAAATATATCCAACTCCTTCTTGAATATATTTAATGAATTGGCCTCTACTGCCTTCTGTGGTAGAGAATTCCACAGGTTCGCCACTCTCTAGGTGAAGAAATTCCTCCTCATTTCTGTCCTAAATGGCCTACCCCTTATCCTTAGACTGTGACCCCTGGTACTAGTAATCCTATTATCTCTAGCTGACATACTATTAGCCAAGCAACTGGAGACACAGATAAATCATAGCTGTTGAGGCGAGGCTCATGAAAGCTTACATTAAAGTTCAACCAAATTCCATAAGGTGGTAATTTCTGAAATCTTGCCAGATTTTAACTGTGGATTAGAATCATAGAATGTTACGGCAAAGAAGGAGGCCATTTGGCCCATTGTGTCTGTGCTGGCCAAAAAACAGCTATCCAACCTAATCCCACTTTCCAGATCTTGGTCCGTAGACATCTAGATTACGGCACTTCAAGTGCATATCCAAGCTCTTTCTAAATGAGATGAGGGTTTCTGCCTCTACCACCCTTTCAGGCAGTGAGTTCTAGACCCCCACCACTCTCTGGCTGAAAAAAGTTCCCCTCAGCTCACCTCTAGCGGGAATGGTAGTGTAGTGGTAATGTCACTGGGCTAATAATCCCGAGGCCTGGACTAATGATCCAGAGACGTGAGTTCAAATCCCACCACGGCAATGGGGAATATAAATTCAATTAAATAAATCTGGAATAAAAAGCTAGTATCACCATGAAACTATCGGATTGTCGTAAAAACCCATCTGGTTCACTAATGTCCTTTAGAGAAGGAAATCTGCCATCCTTACCTGGTCTGGCCTATGTGTGACTCCTGACACACAGCAAGTAACTCAATTGTAACAAACCATTATGAAACCAGACGGACCACCCGGCATCGGCTACAGACACGGCAACGGCACACCCTGCCCACACCCTGCAAAGTCCTCCTCACCAACATCTGGGGATTGTGCCAAAATTGGCAGAGCTGTCCCACAGACTAGTCAAGCAACAGCCTGATACAGTCATACTCACAGAATCATACCTTTCAGCCAATGTCCCAAACTCCTCCATCACCATCCCTGAGTATGTCCTGTCCCACCGGGACAGGGTTAAGCGATACCAGGGGTGGCAGCACATTGGTATACAGTTGGGAAGGAGTGGCCCTGGGAGTCCTCAACATTGACTCCGGGCCCCATGAAGTCTCATGGCTTCAGGTCAAGCATGGGCAAGGAAACCTCCTGCTGATTACCACCTACCGCCCTCCCTCAGCTGATGAATCAGTACTCCTCCATGTTGAACACCACTTGGAAGAAGCACTGAGAGTAGCAAGGCCACAGAATGTACTCTGGGTGGGGGACTTCAATGTCCATCACCAAGAGTGGCTTGGTAGCACCACTACTGACCAAGCTGGCTGAGTCCTGAAGGACATAACTGCCAGTCTGGGCCTGCGACAGGTGGTGAGAGGACCAACACGAGGGAAGAACCTACTTGACCTCGTCCTCAACAATCTACCTGTCGCAGATGCATCTGCCCAGGACAGTATTGGTAGCAGTGACCACCGCACAGTCACTGTGGAGACGAAATCCCGTCTTCACATTGAGGACACCCTCCATCGTGTTGTGTGACACTACCACCATGCTAAATGGGATAGATTCAGAACAGATCTAGCAGCTCAAAACTGGGCATCCATGAGGTGCTGTGGGCCATCAGCATCCGCAGAATTGTATTCCACCACAATCTGTAACCTCATGGCCCGGCATATCCCTCACTCTACCATTGCCATCAAGCCAGGGGACCAACCCTGGTTCAATAAGGAGTATAGAAGAGCATGCCAGGAGCAGCACCAGGCATACCTAAAAATGAGATGCCAACCTGGGGGAACTGCAACTCAGGACTACATGCATGCTAAAAAGCAGAAGCAACATTTAATAGACAGGGTTAAGCGATCCCACAATTAACAGATCAGATCAAAGCTCTTGCAGTCGTGAATGGTGGTGGACCATTAAACAACTAACGGGAGGAGGAGGCTCCAAGAATATCCCCATCCTCAATGATGGTGAAGCCCAGCACGTGTGCAAAAGACAAGGCTGAAGCGTTTTCAGCCAGAAGTGTCGAGAGAATGATCCATATCGGCCCCCACCATCACAAAAGCCAGTCTTCAGCCAATTCGATTCACTCCACATGATATCAAGAAACAGCTGAGCGCACTGGATACAGCAAAGGCTATGGGCCCCGACAACATCCCGGCTATCGTGCTGAAGACTTGTGCTCCAGAACTAGCCATGCCTTTAGCCAAGCTGTTCCAGTACAGCTACAACACTGGCATCTATCCAACAATGTGGAAAACTGCCTGGGTATGTCCTGTCCAAAAAAAGCAGGACAAATCCAACCCGGCCAATTACCGCCCCATCAGTCTACTCTCAATCATCAGCAAAGTGATGGAAGGTGTTGTCAACAGTGCTATCAAGCGGCACTTACTCACCAATAACCTGCTCACTGATGCCCAGTTTGGGTTCCACCACGGCCACTCAGCTCCCGACCTCATTACAGCCTTGGTCCAAACATGGACAAAGGAGCTGAATTCCAGAGGTGAGGTGAGAGTGACTGCCCTTGACATCAAGGCAGCATTTGACCGAGTGTGGCTTCAAAGAGCCCTAGTAAAACTGAAGTCAATCAGAATCGGAGGGAAAATGCTCCACTGGCTGGAGTCATACCTAGCACAAAGGAAGATGGTTGTGGTGGTTTAAGGTCAATCATCACAGCCCCAGGACATCGCTGCAGGAGTTCCTCAGGGCAGTGTCCTAGGCCCAACCATCTTCAGTTGCTTCATCAATGACCTTCCCTCCAACATAAGGTCAGAAATGGGGATGTTCGCTGATGACTGAACATTGTTCAGCACCATTCACAACTCCTCAGATAAGGAAGCTGTCCATGTCCACATGCAACAAGACCTGGACGACGTTCAGGCTTGGACTGATAAGTGGCAGGTAGCATTCGTGCCACAGAAGTGCCAGGCAATGACTATCTCCAACAAGCGAGAGTCTAACCACCTCCCCTTGACATTCAACGGCTTTACCATCACTGAATCCCCCACCATCAACATCCTGGGGGTCATCATTGACCAGAAACTCAACTGGACCAGCCACACAAATACTGTGGCAACAAGAGCAGGTCAGAGGCTAGGTATTCTGTGGCAAGTGTCTCACCTCCCAACTCCCCAAAGCCTTTCCACCATCTACAAGGCACAAGTAAGGAATGTGATGGAATACTCTCCACTTGCCTGGATGAGAGCAGCTCCAACAACACTCGAGAAGCTCGACACCATCCAGGACAAAGAAGCCCCCTTGATTGGCACCCCATCCACCACATTAAACATTCACTCCCTCCATCACTGGCATACCATGGTTGCAGTGTGTACCATCTACAAGATGCACTGCAGCAACTCGCCAAGGCTTCTTCGGCAGCACCTCCCAAACCCGCGACCTCTACCACCTAGAAGGACAAGGGCAGCAGGCACATGGGAACACCACCACCTCCAAGTTCCCCTCCAAGTCACACACCATCCTGACTTAGAAGTATGTCGCCAATCCTTCATCGTCGCTGGGTCAAAATCCTGGAACTCCCTACCCAACAGCACTGTGGGAGTACCTTCACCACACGGACTGCAGCAGTTCAAGAAGGCAGCTCACTACCACCTTCTCAAGGGCAATTAGGGATGGGCAATAAATGTTGGCCTTGCCAGCAACGCCCACATCCCATAAATGAATAAAAAAGTTATAAATCTTTTTACTAATTACCTTAAATCTATGCCCCCTGGTTATTGACCTCTCTGCTAAGTGAAATAGATCCTTCCTATCCACTCTTTCAAGGCCCCTCATAATTTTATACACCGCAATTAAACCTCCACTCAGCCTCCTCGGTTCCAGAGAAAACAACTCCAGCTTATCCAATCTTTCCTTATAGCTAAAATTCTCCAGCCCTGGCAACATCCTCGTAAATCTCCTCTGCACCCTCTCTAGTGTAATCACAGTTTTCCTGTAATGAGGTGACCAGAACTGTACGCAGTACTCTAGCTGTGACTTTACTAGTGTTTTATACAGTTCTAGCATAACCTCCCTGCCTTCTTAACCACCTTACAATAACAACTTGTCTTTATATAGCACCTTTAACGTAGTCAAACGTCCCAAGGCGCTTCACAGGAGTATTAAAAGACAAAAATAAACTTGACACCAAGCCACATAAGGAGAAATTAGGGCAGGTGACCAAAAGTTTGGTCAAAGAGATAGATTTTAAGAAGCGTCTTAAAGGAGGAAAGAGAGGTAGCAAGGTGGAGAGGTTTAGGGAGGGAATTCCAGAGCTTCGGGCCTAGGCAACAGAAGACTCGGCCACGAAAGGGTGAGGGACAGTATAAATCATCATTTCGAAAGATATGGATTAATCAATGGTCAGCATGGGTTTGTTAAGGGAAGATTATGTCTGACTAACTTCATTGAATTTTTTGAAGAGGTAACAAGGAGGGTCCTCACCCTGTGCTGCTACCTTCAGGGATCTGTGGACATGCACGCCAAGGTCCTTAGTTCCTCTACACTTCTCAGTATCCTACCATTTATTGCGTATTCCCATGCTTTGTTAGCCCTCCCCAAATGCACACTTCTCCAGATTGAATTCCATTTGGCACTTTTCTGCCCACCTGACCAGTCCATGGATAGCTTCCTGTAGTATACAGCTATTTTCCGCACTATCAACCACACAGCCAATTTTAGTATCATCTGCACACTTCTTAATCATGCTCCCCGTTATAAATCTCATCATCATGAAGAAACGACTCATGAAATAACACTGGACGGCCAACTGGTGGCGCCGTCCAAGGAGTATAAATACTCGGGCGTGGGCCCAGCTTGCCCAGGGACATTTTGTAAGACAGGAACTAGTGAAGTACAACTAGACCTCCATGTTTTGAAACAAGTTGATTAAAGCCTTGCTTTATACTCGAACCAAGTGTGTAGTGAGTTTTATTACGTCAATTTAATCAACTTGATATCGACTCCACGCTCTGAGTGATTTCGGGAACAGCCGGCTACGACTTCAACTGCGTAGTAATCAATCCATCATGGACAAACTACTCAGACCCGCCCGTCTTGACCTGGACCCGAATTCACCTACAACTGCTAAGGTTTGGAAACACTGGTATCGTACCTTCAGCAACTTCCTCAGGGTTTGTGGTGAGAATGTTCCTGATAAATTAGAGATACTTGCCAATTATGTATCTCCTCATGTGTTTGACTATATCGAAGACTGTGTAGACTATAACTCCGCTATCCTAATATTACAGCGACTATATGTTAAGGCCCCAAACGAAATTTTTGCTCGGCACCTACTGCCACAACTTGACAACAACCCAGGGAATCACTTGACGAATTCCTTCAGAAACTTCGCAGGCTCAGCAAGGATTGTAATCTTAAAGCTGTCACAGCTGACCAGTACCAGGAGGAGTTAATTCATGATTCCTTTATTAATGGGATTGCGTCTCCCTTCATACGCCAGCGTCTGTTGGAGAATAAAACCCTCGAGTTACAGGCTGCCTATGACCAGGCATGTTCCCTGGACTTAGCAAAGAGGAATGCACGTGCACCGGCTGCTGCTATCACTTTTAATGATTCCTTCGATAGGTCTCGGACCTTTACTGATGACGACCCCGCCCTAGCGGCATCTTGGCAATCTGGAAGGAAGCGTTTCTTCTGTGGAGGTGCGTTCCATTATAGGAAATTTTGTCCTGCTCGTAACGCAACCTGCAATCATTGCAGCAAGAAAGGTCACTTTTCTAATGTATGCCAGTCAAGAGCCTCTGTTAGTAAGGCCACTTTTCTAAGGTATACCGGTCGAGAGCTCCTGTTAATTTTGCAGCTACTTTCTATAAAACTGCCCCTCCCCCAAGAGCCACTACTAAGGTTACAGCTGCAATCTATGAAACTGCTCCTCCCCCAAGAACCACTACTAAGGTTACAGCTGTCAAGGGTAAAACTGCTCCTCCTCCCATCACAGCTGTTTTTCCTCATAGTCTGTCCCATGCAGCCACGAAGGTTTCGGTAAATGGACACATTTTGAGCGCACTAATCGACTCATGCAGCTCTGACAGCTTCATTAGTGAGCGGGCTGTCAGTAAGTTAAAACTGTGTATTTACCCCTCAGACAGGGAAATTGCAATGGCTCTGACGACACTGACCACCAACTCTTCCGGCTTTTGTCTTGTCGACCTTATTCTCAATGGCCGCACTTATTTCTCCACCCAGCTCAGGGTGCTCAAAAACCTATGCAGTGATGTGCTCCTGGGACAGGATTTCCAGAAACAACACAAAAGACTTACTTTCGAGGTTGGAGGGTCAAAGCCGGAGCTTACTATTTCCAAAGTACCGTTTTGTGTGCTTTCGGCGGCTTCGCTCGATGAGCCCTCCTTGTTTGCCAATCTTTCCCCCCGATGTAAGCCCATAGTCACTAAATCACGACGTTTCAGCCAAGATGATCGATCCTTTATCGAGGCAAAAATCTCTTGCCTTCTAGCTGACGGTATCATTGAGCCATGTTCATCTTCCTGGCGGGCTCAAGTCGTCATTGTTAAAAATCCTCTGAAGCAACACAAGAAACGTCTTTGCATTGATTACTCGCAAGCTATTAACCAGTATACCAACCTGGATGCCTACCCACTACCACGCATCGATGATATGGTCAATAACCTTGCCAACTGCAAGGTATTTTCAACTTTTGATTTAAAGAGCGCGTATCATCAAGTACCGTTAAAGGACTCTGACAAAATGTATACGGCCTTTGAGGCCAATGGTCGGCTTTATCAGTTTTGTCACCTTCCATTTGGGGTCACCAATGGGGTGGCCGTTTTTCAACGGGCAATGGATAGCCCAGTCAAACAGGAGAACTTAACGGACACTTTTCCATGACCAGAAGGAGCATGATGCCAATCTCCAGAAATTTGTTGACGTTCTCCGTTGCCGCAACTTAACCTTAAATGAGTCCAAATCGGTGAAATCAGTACCATCAGTCAACATCCTTGGCTACTGGGTGAGCAACGGTATCATCAAACCGGATCCGGAGCGACTTCGTCCACTTCAGGAGCTCCCTCCCCCTATGAATCTCGGCTCTTTTTGTCGGGCACTCGGCATGTTCGCCTATTATGCGAAGTGGATACCCCACTTCTCCAACAAGATCCAGCCCCTGCTTCACGCGAAGTCATTTCCATTGGAGGCAATGGCTATTTCAGCTTTCAACCTCCTCAAGCGACAACTGGAAAAAGCCACGCTTCGTTCCATCGAAGAAAATCTTCCTTTCGTGGTCGAGTGCGATGCATCAGAGGTGGCGATCTCTACTACCTTGAATCAAGGTGGTCGACCCGTTGCATTTCTGTCCAGAACTTTGCAGGTTATCAAGCTCCATTATCCTCCTGTCGAGAAGGAGGGTACGGCCATCATCGAAGCTGTACGTAAATGGAGTCATTTTCTCGCTCGTCGCCATTTCACACTTATAACCGATCAGCGCTCCGTGGCCTTTATGCTGGATAACCAGAAACGCACTAAGATCAAGAATAACAAAATACAACTCTGGAGGATGGAATTGGCTGCCTTTGGATACACCATATGTTATCGACCTGGCAAAGAGAATGTGGCCCCGGATACCCTCACGCGGGCATTCTGCTCTTCTAAGTCAACTTCGACCCTTGCGGATCTTCATACCGACTTATGCCATCCTGGCGTTACCCGTATGTTGCACTTTGTGCGATCTAAAAATCTCCCATTTTCTACGGAAGATGTGAAAAGAACATGCTCCTCCTGTAGAATTTGTGCGGAATTAAAACCGCAATTCTTCCGTCCATCGGATGGCTCACTCATACACGCTATGCAGCGACTCAGCATTTACTTTAAAGGGCCATTGCCTTCCTCAACGCGAAACACCTACTTACTTACTATGGTGGACGAATATTCACGCTTTCCCCTGTCCCAAAATGCTTACTTCCAGGGTGATCAAATGCCTTGATCAAGTCTTTTCCCTTTGCGGTACGGCCAATTTCATCCACTTTGATCGGGGTCCCTCCTTCATGTCAAGCGAACTCAAATGTTATCTTTCCCAACGGGGAATCGCCACAAGTAAAATGACACCGTACCATCCCATCGGAACGGACAGGTTGAGAGATACAACGCTATTATTTGGAATGCTGTTTGTCTTGTACTGAGGTCACGCAACCTACCACACCAGCAGTGGGAAACTATGCTCCCTGACGTGTTGCATTCCATCAGGTCTCTTCTTTCTATGTCCACCAATGTCACGCCTCACGAGCGATTCTTCAGGTTCCAGCGTTGCTCCACTCATGGGACGTCCCTACCATCATGGTTGGCAGCTCCCGGTTCTGCTCCGAAGATTCGTCCGATCTTCCAAAAACGATCCCCTCGTCGACAAGGTGGAACTCACGGATGTTAATCCCACGTACGCGCACGTGCGGTACTCTGATGGCCGGGAGTCCACCGTTTCGCTCCGAGATCTGGCTCCCTGTCCAACCGGTCCCACAGACCCAACTGATAGAGGGACCCATGGTAATGATGCCGACACTCTGTGCTCCTTTGAAGATGACGCCCTATCTGGGACATCAAGAGATCTGCCGGCTACTCCACCGGATCAACTCAGGGAGCCGAGCGCTCCCCATGGGATGGCCACCTGAAGCCAGGACGCCGGTCAATCCCCGGCTATCAAACAAGATGAAGCCAGCTCTGCGCCTGTGGGGACCCGCACCCGGAGTCACGATCTCCCCAGTCTCCCTCAGGTCGATCAAGGCAACATGGGCCCTGTCGATCCACCAGTACGGATCAAGCGGCCCAGGGACCAAGACACGGTCCGGGGAGACATGCCTTCCAGGCATAAACAAAGATCTAAAAGACTGCGGCTATTCGTGGTCCGCCTAATCCGTTAGGAGGAAGTCGTCGGACTTCCAAATCTTTTAGGCAGGAAGAATGTTATAAATCTCATCATCATGAAGAAATGACTCATGAAATAACACTGGATGGCCAGCTGGTGGCGTCGTCCAAGGAGTATAAATACTCGGGCATGGACCCAGCTTGCCCAGGGACATTTTGTAAGACAGGAACTAGTGAAGTACAACTAGACCTCCATGTTCTGAAACAAGTTGATTAAAGCCTTGCTTTATACTCGAACCAAGTGCATAGTGAGTTTTATTACGTCACTGCCTACACTGAAGTCTAAATCATTGGGGGGGAAAAATTCGATTGCGTTGCGCCTCCAGTTAGCGCGAAATTGACCAGGCATTTTGCGGCGGCACTAAATACTACCGCCATGATCTCCTGCGCCCGCAGACCGTGACGTCAGTCGAGCGTACAACGTCCCCGACCGGATATTGAGTGGTGCCCCCTGCCTTACCGCCTGCCGCTAGCAATGGCAGGTTGAGGGGAACATTTTACATTCGGGAAGGGACTGGAGGAGCGCTATTTAAAGGCAGCCACTTCTTGATTTTTTTTGTTGGTGACATTTTTGCACCATGCATTCTGAGAGAGAGAGAAAGACTTCTGGAGAGATTCAATGCTGTGTGAAGGAGTTTTGGGTACTGAGCAGCACTTTGCAGGTTCATTTTGATTTGACCTTCCTTGCATCAATTTAGAAGAGACTATGAGGGCTGCACTCTGAGCTCTTTCCCTGGGCCTCTCCATTGTTCTTTCCAGCAGATTTGATGTACAGGTCTCTCCAGGCCGAGATTCAAGGCTGCAATGAGCAGGGTGTGGATGGAGAGTAAGATCGACCCTCCCCTTTAAGAACTGGTCAGCGCCAGTATGTCTGTGTTCCATTGCTGACTGACATCACGAGCTTCGCCAGCGTTCTGAGGTAGCGCCTCGCTCCTCGGCGTTAGCGCCTTAAGACAGGTGTGCAGCGCCTGATTTAGCGCTCCAATCACCTCCAGGGGTGATAAAAGCCAAGTTTGCAGTCGGAGGCGATAATTAGCGTCAGGCGCTAAACTTTGCACCCGGCTGATAATTGCACCCCAAACGGGGTGATACCGAATTTCTCCCCCTTGATATATTGAACTTCAGGTCCCCACGGGTGAGTATGCGCTGGGTACTCACACGTAGGCCCAACGAAAGTGCTGGTTTCGTGCATGCGCTGCGCATGCGCGGGAAACCGGAACTTCCGTTCCCTTAAAGGAAGGGGTTCACAGGTCGAACGCGTGCGCCGGAGAGGCAGTGCGTACGCCTGGAACTTCCGTTTTTTTTTGCAGCTTTCTCCAGGAGCTACACTTCTAAAAAGCAGTCACAAGGCCTGCTTTTAACAAGGTAAGTGGTGAATTAAGTTAAATTGAAACATTTTTTCCACAGGTTTATTGTTTTTAAATACTTTAAAGAAAGGTAAGTTTATTTTTAGCCCCGTTAGAAACTGTAATTAATTTTTTCCAAAATTTTAATTATTGTTTAAAATAGTTATTTTATGTAATTTATAGTTATTAAAAAAAATGTTTTTTTTGTTGTTTTTTTTAAAATTTATTTGAAGTTTTAGTGATGTTTTGGGGCTGAATTGTATTCATAGATTTGACAGCTCTTCCTGTCAAATCTATGAATACAGAGTCCTTGCTAATCATTGGCTCTCCATGGTCCACGTGATCCCAGGGGACGCTTCTAACTAACTGCGCCCCTGGGATACGCAAGCACTGCGCGCCGGCAGTTGGAGAAGGCCTAGGATCGGAATCCCACGCGGGCCCACAGCACAACGGCCGGCGCGCTAGGTAAGTGCAGGTCGGAGGCTTGCACCCGCGGGAAGCCTCCGACCCGAATTTCTGGGCCAATATTATCACAAAAAGCAAGGGACCTAGTACTGAGCCCTGCAAAACCCCACTGGAAACAGCCTACCAGTCACAAAAACAGCCGTCGACCATTATCATTTGCTTCCTGCCCGAGCTAATTTTGGATCCAACTTGCCACTTTCCCTTGGATCTCATGGGCTTTTACTTTTCTAACCAGTCTGCCATGTGGAACCTTGTCACAGGCCTTGATAAAATCCATATAGACTACATCAAACATGCTACCATCATCGACCCTCCTTGTTACCTCCTCAAAAAATTCAATCAAGTTAGTCAGACACGATCTTCAATTAACAAATCCATGCTGACCACCCTTGATTAATCCATGCCTTTCTAAATTACGATTTATACTGTCCCTCAGAATATTTTCCAATAATTTTCCCACCATCGAGGTGAGGCTGACTGGTCTGTAATTACTCGGTCTATCCTTTTCTCCCTTTTTAAACAACGGTACAACGTTAGCCATCCTCCAGCACCACGCCTGTAGCCAGAGAGGATTGGAAAATGATGGCCAGAGCCTCTGCTATTTCCTCCCTTGCTTCTCTTAACAACCTGGGATACATTTCATCTGGACCTGGCAATTTATCTACTTTCAAAGATGATAAACCCCTTAATACTTCCTCTCTCACTATGTTTATTCCATCTAATATTTCACACTCTTCCTCCTTAACCAGAATGTCAGCATCATCCCTCTCTTTTGTAAAGACAGATGCAAAGTGTTCATTAAGAACCATACCCATGTCTTCTGCCTCCACACACAGGTTACCTTTCTGTTCTCTAATAGGCCTTATTCTCTCTTTCCTTAGCTATCCTCTTGCATTTTATGTATTTATAAAACATCTTTGGGTTTGGGGGATTAAGAGTTATGTAATCAGACAGTTTTGTGAGCTTCTGCATTTGCTGATTGCTTTTCCATCATCATACATGTTAACTTTTAGACAGAAGACCTTGTCTGTTCTTAGTCCAGTGCTCTAAATTTCCACGTGACAAATTACACCGCTTTTATATCGATGGAAAATGAGTTGCACCAAACTGATGCTTTGAAGATCTTTTTAGACCAGAATTTCCTGGCAAACACATTTGCATGTACATTGGAGTAGTAATTGGCATAAAACGAATGTAAAACAGGAGTAATCAGCTGGGGTGCATGAAAATTAGAGTGTAGCCTTTAAAAGGCCAGTTCTGGCCGAAGACTGCAGCAGCAACAGGCTAAGGGAGCAGCAGGTAAGTAAGGAATAATACTTGGCTCAGTGAACTGATTGTCAGCTAACTTGACTAGATGTCAGAAAAAGCAGGTATTGGGATCCTTTGTGAATCTGGAATTGTCTAACAAGAATACAATCCTGGATGCCTGTGAGTCAGCCAAGATCAGTGAAACTGGGGAGGGCAATCATGAGATTGCGGCACTGTAAAGCATGTAGTTACCTATGGTGAAAAAAGTAAACACTATTTGCTTTCACAATAGCCTCGTGGCACTGGTTATGGAGCTTCAATGAATCATGCATTAGATCCCAGTTCATTCTCCCATTCCACAGCCTTAAGCACACAATTTTGCATGGTATACAAATAGTTAAGAGTTGCCCCTACCTAAGTGCATCACGCTACATTTGTCTATATTAAAAGATAGCTGCAAGTCATTCTCGCATTAAATATATAGCCACCTGCAATCTATATTTTTCAGCTTAGGTCCTCACACCTTCATGTCATCCACCAACTTGTGAGTAGGTCCTCCGATGCCTTCATGCAGATTGTTGATAAAGATAGTGAAGAGCAATAGCCCTGACATCAGTCTCTCTGGGATTGCATGAGTGACTAGACTCTCACACAGATACTTACTTGAGAAGTAAAAGTAAAGGGATTGGGGGGGGGGTGGTGGTTGGGGGGGGGGGGGCTGCTGAATGCAGGTAAATGAGATTAAAAACATAAAAACATGGCTAACAAAATGGCAGTGCAGGCTCAATGAACAAAATGTACAATTTATTTCATGACAATCCATTGTATATTAGAACAGAAAACACTATTGCCAATATTCATGGATGGACATTTTAACTCCACAGTGTGCATGTGACATCACGGGCAGGTTCCCCGCCTGCAAGTCAGCCCGATTGACAGGCTGGCATCCAGTCGGGCAGGGAACACTGGACAAGAGGCCGCAGCCCCAGGTAGGTGCAAGCCCCGAGCCTGGAAGCGGGTTTTTGATACACATTTGTAATACTTTAACTTTCCCAACCCATCCATTCTTTGGAGTTAAAATTCCTCCATGACATTTTTTTTCCGTTATTTCAGCAGAGGCTAAAATAAATGGGTTAAAGCAGCAGGCAGAACATCATACAATAGCCTAGAAATTATTAGCAACATTAACAAAGAAAGTTAAGCATTTGTTGATAATGTTGCTAATAACTTCTAGGTTATTGTAACTGATAAAATTTGCTACAAGGAATACTCAACCGCTTTAGCAGAAGTGATTAATATGAAATAGTCTGTAAGTGTAACGTGATGAAAGAGCAAAAATAATAAACATTTATTATAATATACACCTTCACTGTTGTACTTATTAGCAGTTTCAATAGATGTACAAGTCAGTATTATAAAACATGCTGATGAATACGCCAATAAAAATGTTAAAAACAAGTACTGAAAGAAAAGTGAAATATTAGCATTAGGAAGAAAACACCATCAAAGAATGTATTCTTGGAGCTTATTCATGCAGAACTTAACGGCCCAGTAATTCGGGTCGGTGGCTTGCTGCGCGTGCAAGCCCCTGATATGCACTTACCCGACGCGCTGACATTTCACCTCCAGGGACGCCTGGAATTCATGTTTGAAAAAGAAGAATCCCGGGCAGCGTCTGACGTCACGCCGCCCAGGAGTGCAGCCAGTGTGAAGCCTGGAGCGCGCTGTGCAAGTGAGACACGCCCCTTGAGGTCTCAGTTTAATAGGACACGCCCCCAATGTTTCTCACAAGCTGCTAAGCATTTTTACATGCAAAGCAGCATTTTAAATAGGTTTTTGGTATTTTTATGAAGCTTTTGGTAACTTTTATAAACTTTTAAAAACGTTTACATTATTTTGAAGAATCTGAAGTAGTTTTAAACAGAATTAAAGCTATTTAAAGACTTTTAAAAGCCCTAAAATATTTTTTTTTATTCCATTTATTTATTTACCAATGTCGTCGTCATACGTGTCTTCACACTGTTCCCTTTGGGGAACTGTATGAAGTGGTGGAAGGATTTATGGCCGTGATTAACACTCATTCCGTGACCGTAACCATCTTTGAACCAGCCATTAGGGTGGTTAGTCCTATGGCGGGAGGGTTTTACGGGCTCCCACAAGCTATACAAGGAGGGGGGGCCACCCACACCCACGGACGCAAATATCCCACTGGATGTCAACCCAGAATTTAGAGCCGGAGCTCCGACTCCACTTGCCGGGACTGTCTGGAGCAGGGTTCGAAACCCTACCCCGTCTGGCCCAGCGGCGGGGATCCTACCGCTACGCCAAAGGCCCAATCCGATTAGCAACGTGAAATGGCTGGAATGAGCACAATTCACGGCATTAAAAGAACTCACAATTGAACTGATGATGACCTCAGCAATCTCCTCAACGAGGTGGAGGCGCAGCGCCTGCTCATCATTGGTAATGAGAAGTCAAAGGCGCCGCAAAAAGGACAGATGGTAGCTTGGTCTTTCAAGTGGCAGCATAGGGCTCCAGTCACGGGGAGGGAAAAGGCGCAGGAAACGTATGGGTGTCACCTTTTGCGCGGAGTGGGCCTTTTGCGTAGCGGTAAGCATCCCCGCCGCTGGGCCAGAAGGAGTAGGGTTTCAAACCCCGCTCCAGACAGTCCCGGCAAGTGGAGTCGGAGCTCCAACTATAAATTCTGGGTGGACATCCAGCGGGATACTTGCGTCCGCGGGTGTGGGTGGCCCCCCCCCCTCAGATGGGTTGTGGGAGCCCGTAAAACCCTCACGCCATAGGACTAACCACCCTAATGGCTGGTATGAAGATGGTTATGGTCACGGAAGGAGTGTTAACGTGGCCAGAAATCCTTCCACCACTTCATACAGTTCCTGAAAGGGAACAGTGTGAGGATACGTACGACGATGACCTGTTGCGCAATGCACCTCCTTGGACCCTCAGTCGCAGATGCGAGGGGGCAAATCGTGCAATTGTTAAATTTTTCATTTTATTGACATGTAAAATGTTGGCCCAGTAATTCCCTTCCAAACGCGCGAGTACGGTCGGGGTACTTACGCGTCTGTCCGGAGGAAATGCCGGTTTTCAGCATGCACAGCGCATGCGGGGAAAACCGGCATTTCCTGTCCTCTGAACGAAGGGGTTCAGAGGCAGAACGCGTGCGACTGTACAGGCAGCGCGTGCGCAGTAAAATTTGCCGCTTTCATTCATGCTTTCAGTGAGGTCAAGTCAATACAACTTACACATGAAAAAAGCATGAGTACAGTTGCTCCAGAGGCTGCGGTTGTTTGGGAAAGGAATTAAAGTTATTTTAAGAAATGCTGAGGTAAGTTTTAAAGTTTATTTTTGTTTTTTAAAACGGGTTTTCAGTACTGTAGGTAGAAGGATCAATTGTGGCTATGTGAATTGAATTTGCTGTGTTTATTAAATGTGAAAATGACTCCAACATTTTTAAGAAAGAAACTTTTCATCAGTAATATATTCTTTTAAGTAATTATGTATGTATGTCTGTATATATTCCTTTGCGTGTATGAATATATTCCTTTACTTATGTGTATGAATGTATGTATTTAATTATGACTTTCAGAGAAAGTAACTTATTGGAAAATCATAATTAAAAACATACATTCATACACATAAGTAAAGGAATATAAAACATACATACATATACGTAAAGGAATATATGCGGACATACATACATACATAATTACTTATTACTGATGAAAAGTTTCTTTCTTAAAAGTGTTGGAAATGTTACATTACTCATTTTAGAACACTCATTCTCACATTCAATTCACACAGCCACAATTGCTCCTTCTACCTACCGTACTGAAAACCCGTTTAAAAAAAAAAAAATTAAACTTTAAAACTAACCTCAGCATTTCTTAAAATAACTTTGCTCCCTTTCCCAAACAAAAATATTGCCTTTCAGAAGCTCCACGATAAAATATATCTTCCTCCGCAGCCTTGGACCAACTTTACACATGCTTTTTTCAAGTGTAACTTGTAAGGACTTACCCTCACTGAATCCATGAATGAAATCGACGAAGTTCACTGCGCACGCGCTGCCTGTGCAGTCGTACGCGCTGTGCCTCTGAACCCCTTCGTTCAGAGGACCGGAAATGCCGGCGTTCTCCGCATGCACGGTGTTTCCTGAACGCCGGCATTTCATCCGGCCAGATGCGTGAGTACCCAGGCCGTACTCATGCATTTGGACCCAAATTACTGGGCCAACAATGAATAAAACAAAGCTTTTACACTACAGGAAGAAAAAACAACTTTAATTTTTATAGCACCTTTCATGGCCTCAGGACGTGCCAAAGTGATTCACAACCAATGAATTACAGGAAATTCTCGTTTAAACGGCACCTAAATATCCGGAATTCTCTATTAACCAGCAAAATTTATACTCCGAAAACAACATCTCAATAACCGGAAATGTTGCCGTTGCCGTGTCCGAGTCTCCCGTGGTGGCCGAGTTAGTCAGTGGGGGTAGTTCTCCAAACTGCCACTACTCGGCTTCTCGGCGCTGTCGGAAGTCCGATTACCCTCAACTGGCAGTACTCTATTTAATCAAGCATCTTCCACCATCCATTTAACATAACATTCTGTAGGTGAGTACCCAATTACTGTATACTGCACATTTCTTGATTTTTTAATTTTTGTTTGTTAAAAATAGCCTCGGTAGATAACCCTCTCCGTCATCCGGAATTTTTAATCAACCGGCACCATCCCGGTCCTGGATACCAAAGAGTTTCCTGTACTTCTGAAGTGCAGTCACTGTTGTTATGTAGGCAAACACCTACATGAACTGATTGGGCTGAATGGCCTGTTTCTGTGTTTCAATTTCTGTGTAATGTAAAATGTGGTAGCCAATTTATGCACAGGAAGATAAATGATCACTTACTCTGTTTTGGTGGTGTCGGTTGAATGATAAATGTTGGCTAGGATAATAGGAGAACTCCCTGTTCTTCTTTGAATAGCGCAAAAGTTAGGTCTATCTGAACAGACAGGCAGAATCTCAGTTTAATGTTTTAACTGAAAGATGGCAGCTCTGACAATGCAATGCTCCCTCAGTACTGCATTGAGGTGCTTAAATCCTGCAGTGCTGCTGGAACCCACAACCTCAGCTGAGAGTGCTATCATTGAACCAAGCTGACACTTACAAGGAGATAAAGCAAATAAACATTGGGGGGGGAATTTTTGGGGCTCCAGCGGGTGCGTTTGGTGGTGGGTCAGGTGGGGAAAAACTTTTTGACAGCGGGTAGGGAACCCGCTGTCATACTAGTTTCCCAGATGTCGGGTCTGTCATCGCTGAACAGACCCGACACCAAGCAGCGGGGGAGGCACTTAGATGATTAAGAACTTGTTAACAGGCACTTAAAAATTATTTTAAGCTCACCTTTACATTTTTAGAGTTCGCCCACGGGTTCCCCGCTGCTCGGGGATCACGTCAGGTAAGGAGGTCGGGAGTTGTCTCACCATGGAATCATTTCTTAACTTGACAGCTGCAAATCTGCTATAAAAGCTCCCATTTCAAACTGTTCACTTTCCAAGGTCAGAAATTGTTGCTTACTGCATTTGGAAGATAGATTGAGCTTTATGTAGCTAACACATGTTTGGAGCAAACTCTATCCAGTGTCACCTCATTGGAACAACCTCTCTCACCATTGACAGATCACTTCTGTCAACTCAAGTTCACCTGCCATTTATTGTATCAGCATCTGTGCCCTTGAAACTATCACACCTTGGTCCTCAGAATCTCACCACAATCAGCCCCAACACCAGCAGCACCAACCTTCTCCGCAATCAACTAATGCTGCACAGGACATCAGTACCTGACAACATTGCTGCCCAGGACGCCAGGGATGGCCTCACCATGGCCAGATTTACTTCACTTGATGCTGTATACCCTGGCTGCCACATGATGCGCCAGGTTGGCACCACCCCACACCAAAACCATAAAGCATCCCTACAATGCCCAACCCATTCTTTTCACACTCATCGCCATTGCGGGGGGGGGGGGCGGGGGTACCGTTATGTCTCACTATTCACTGCAACTCACTAAGCCACTTCCAAACATGCACACAAATCTGTCCAAGAAATCGAAGTGTTGAAAATAAAGGTTTCAATTTTTGACAGCACATTAACAAAAACTTCACATGAACATTGGCTAAAACACACAAGTGTCTATCCTTGTTGTTACTTGGTATGATTGGACTAGGATGAGGGTGAGTGTGAGGGGTGGCTAGTGGGATGAGGAACTGATGATGTAGATAGAGAGGGATGGGTGGAGGTGCAAGGTAAGTTGGTGTGAGTAAGGATGTGCAGGAGAGTAGGATAGGGAAGGCAGAGTGATGGGGATGCAATGAGTGGCACTGCAGGATGAGGTTGAGTGTGACTTTGCAGTAACGTTTCATGATCTACTGAGATCATTGAAAGGTTTGTGCCACTGCAGCCTGGTCCTCCTGACAACATCCCTGCTTGTGACCTCCTGTGCAATGTGCAACCAGGCTGCGTTGGTCTCCTGGGGAGGTCTCTTCCGCCCGTGGGAAGGGAAGAGAACTTCCCTGTGTGCTCTGACTCCCTCCATATGCTTGGAGGGAGTCATGGGAGAGCCTGGGTGCAGCCGTGCACTTCTGTGCAGTGCTTGTCAGTGTTTGCAACACATCAATGCTGCAGAACACTGACAGCACAACTACCAAAATCAATTTGAGCATGATCCCTTTAAGGAAACTGGCTGATGACGCGTCGTCAAGTGATGTCATCAGACCCGCTTCTTTCAATTGGCCGGGAAATGTGCTGGGCGGGCTTAACAAGCCCAGTCAGCGTAAGATCACTTTGGACAGCAGGTTGGAGCCAGCAGCGGCGTCGCAATCCACCACCGACCCGTCCCACCAGACCCGCCGAGGTAGGGGAAATCGCAGCCTGAAATTCCTGGGTGCAAAGCAGGAAGATTGTCCATGGAAGGGGGTGCCAGAACTTGGGGAGAACCCAGATCTCATGGGCTTCCACCACGTTTACAATACGGCCCAAATTTCGAATGGAGGGGGGGGGGGGTGGTGGGAGGAGAACCAGTCTACTACCTGTCTTCCTTACCTCCACAGCCAGCTTTTGGGCTGTGTCTGGGTATGTTCTCGGGCTATCCTGGGAATTCCACATGTAATCCACTCCTTAGGCTCAATGCAAGCCAGATCTGCTGAGAGCAGACATGGTTCTGTACTGGGCCACCCTAAGGCCTCAAAGAGTTCAAGGTAATCAATCCCACAGGGGATCACCTTACAATTTGGGCCACAGAGAAACAATACACGTTTTTACATTACTTCTTTGGCCCGATATGGGCCTCTACCTCCCCCAGTCCAAACAACAGGGTGCTCCTCTAATTTTCATGCACTTCCTTGGGGCAGGCATCTCTGCTGTTCTTCCACAGGTCACCTGCCTGATTATTAACATGAGCCCATTCCTGAAATTTGGGATGGGTCAGTGCTCTTCGACACATAGCCAGGAGTGCCTTTTCTACCGCACTTCTGGCAGCAGAGCAGAGACCTGTAATGTTTGGTCCACATCCTTTAGGTGAAGCTTTATGCTTTGCACTCATGGTGAACTGTACTAAAAGAAGTGACTCACCGGTTACCCCCACAATTCCTCACACAGTGAGCTTCCAAGGTCAGTGGGAGGATGGGGAAGTTGTCGATGAAGGCGTAAAACCAGGCCACTCTTGTGCTCCTTCAAGAAATCAGCTGGCAAGTAGCATTGAGAATGGCCTGGAAATTGGTTAGCAGCCACTCTCTCAGTCAGAGAATGATACACGGCACTGGGGGCGGGACTGAATCAGAGAGAGAACATAACTTACAAACTATAACTTAAAAGAAGTGAATGGGGACAAAATACACGATTGTTTTTTTAAAAAGTAATCCAATATGGATACCACACAGAATTGCTCTCATTGCTAAAGTGTGAAAGATCTCACTTTCAGACAAGTTATTAAAAACATACACTAAACAATCATCCCATTAGATAATTACCAAAAACACTTACTATATTCATTAGGGTCAGGAGGTACTTCTGCACATGGTCCTTCCCATGAAATCGCACCACTGTGTCATCAACTCCAAGAAGAACTTCTATATTATAGTCATTGTCTCTATCATGTCTGCGTACTCTCCTGGTTTTGTTCATCTGTTGCTCAATGCCTTTGTAAATGGCTTCCAGATCATGCAGTCCACTCAACTCAGGTTCTGCCAGAAAGAAGTTGCTTTATTAGTCAAAGTAAAAGCACAACATCAAGCTAAAAGCTATTTATTAGTCTATTTTTTCCTAACAGAACCAAATAGCAATGGTTTGATGTTCGCTATTGATATTAGCAGTAGATCCATTCAATCAAGAGCTATGTTTTTCTTTTGCGTTTTTATTTCCTGTGAATTTTATGCTCATTAAAGTGAGGATGGCTGGTGCTGAGAAGTGGACCTCGTTCTGTTTGGACACCAATGGTTAGATTTTCCTGCGCCTGTCCCACAGGGTCAGGGGTAGACCTCTGTCTGCTGTCCCAACTAAGTCATGGCCCCGGCCCAAGGCCTTCAGCAGGTAAGGCGCTGCAGCAAATTGGAGGAAGAGGAGGCCTCTATTGTGCCCTCTCTTTCCATTTGGAGCCATTCCTGCAGCTACTGCCATGGTACACTTGCCGGTCCTGGTGAGCGACAGAAGCAAGGGTGGACAGGAAAGAAATGGACCAGAAACCCAGCAAAACCACCGGCACTTCCTTGCGGCATATGGCAAAGGAGAGGCCAGTGAGAGTTACGGCAGGGGGAGGACAATTCAGATTGGAGATTATGGGCAAGATAGCAAAGTAAACTCCACCCTGTATCAATGTGATTCAGCCCCAGCCCTAACCTCTGAATTCTCCAGTTAACAGTTTTCCATTTCCCACATCAGCCATCCTAGGAAATGACCCCTTTGAGTAAGAATATCTTGTATAACTTATTGCTAAATTAGGGGCAGTTTTGTGCTGTAAGTTCACAACAATTAGGAACTGCGCAAAACATTTCACGGAGGAACCTTACAAAGCAGATTTTAATGTTTTGGTATCAGCAGTTCAACTCAAATCATATTTCTTCACTGTTCTATGATTTCAAAGCATGAAGAATGATCCCTCACAGCACGTGGAGGTCAGGCCATTCTCCTTGCTATTTTTGTAAAAGTGAGATGAGAAACTCAGGAAACGAGCTTTATGTTTTCTTGTACCACTAGGGAAAACAGACTGCCTTTTTCTGGAAAATGGTACACATAATGAAGTTGTGTTGTCAAAGCGCAACCAAAATTGCCCATTATTCATGCCAATCTCATTCAAAGAGGCCATGCATGACTGGTGACATCAATGAAAAATCCACACTGCTGCAACAAGGATTTCTTTTCTGAGGTTTGATTTAAGGAACATGTTGAATTGTGGAATAAGAGCCAACTCTCAGCTGTTTGGAAAACAGAACTAAAAGTTCAAGACACTCTGCTTCTTTCATTTCAGGAATAGGAATACTATTCACAACACTGTGTAATAACTCAGTTGCTTGAATCATAGATTACTAAATAGGTAATAAATAATCTCCAGTCCTGACGAAGGGTCATCGACCTGAAACGTTAACTCTGTCTCTCTCTCCACAGATGCTGCCTGACCTGCTGAGTATTTCCAGCATTTTTTGTTTTTATTTCAGATTTCCAGCATCTGCAGTATTCTGCTTTTGTAAATTATCGGCAATGTTCATCAAAAGTGCAGGTGCTACTGCGTAGGGTGAGTGTGAGGTGGGTTGCTCTGTTTACATGTCGAAGACACCCTCCTCAGAGAACAATACAGCATGCTTGGCAGGAGGTCACAGTCAGGCTCAATATTGTGCGCACTACCCACAACAGATGCAAAAGAAGATGGTACATCTAAAAGAAATCTGCCAAGTTTAAGGTTATCCATCAATACTATTTACCAGGTATCCCATGGCACCAGTATGCATGCTGATGTGCCATCAATAACTCAAGGACAAGAAGTTAAAGGATTCAACTGAAGGCTTTTAATCGCTAAGAACATTGCACGTCATTCCACATCGGATTCGTCTGGCAGAATGACTCATACAGCTCGAGACCTTTATATGACAAAAGACAGGGGCGGAGCCAATACACACAATAGGGGAAAAGGGGGCGGTACACACAATACAATGCAGGTAAAACACAGGGGCTGATGAAGACATATATTTCATCACATTCACCCCTTCTGCAGATTTAGTCTGTCCGGGGGTGTGATAGTCCTTCCTGAACGTCGCAACAGTACCTCGGGTTCTGACCGGGAGTCCGTGGTGCCCTCCTGGGCATACCCATGTGCTGGGGGTGTTGCAGGTACTTCTGGGGGTGGTGAGGATACCTCTGGGGATGGTGGAGGTTCTTCTGGGGGTGGTGAGGATGGGTCGTCGTTGCTGCCTGCCAAGGCGAGGTCCTTTATTGACACGGTGTCCTCACGCCCGTCGGCGTGCTTGACGTACGCGTACTGTGGGTTTGCGTGGAGTAGGTGTACTGCCTCCACGAGGGGATCCGTTTTGTGGCCCCTCACATGCTTCCGTAATAGGACTGTCCCTGGGGTGGAGAGCCACGAAGGTAGGGACACTCCCGAGGTTGATTTGCGGGGAAAAACAAACATCTTCTCGTGAGGAGTGGCGTTAGTAGCAGTACACAGTAGCGACCTTATCGAGTGGAGTACGTCTGGGAGGACCTCTTGCCAGCGGGAGGTAGGGAGGCCTTTAGACCTTAGTGCTAAGGTGACCGCCTTCCACACCGTCGCGTTCTCCCTCTCCACTTGCCCATTACCCCGGGGCTTATAACTAGTGGTCTGACTCGTGGCTATCCCCTTCGACAGCAGGTATTGGCGCAGTTCGTCGCTCATGAACGACGCCCCCCTGTCAGTGTGGATGTAGTTCGGCATGCCGAACGTGCAAAACAGGCTGCCGAGGCACTTGATGACCGTGGCACTGGTCATGTCTGGGCAGGGGTAGGCGAATGGGAAGCGGGAGTACTCGTCCACAATGTTGAGAAAGTACACATTGCGGTCGGTGGAGGGGAGTGGTCCCTTGAAATCTAAGCTCAGGCGCTCGAATGGCCGTGTAGCTTTGATCAGGTGGGCTCGGTCGGGCCTGTAAAAACGGGGCTTGCATTCCGCACAGGTGCGGCAGTCCCTGGTCATAGACCGGACCTCCTCGATGGAATAGGGCAGGTTACGGGATTTTATAAAGTGAAATAGCCGGGTGGCCCCCGGGTGGCAGAGGCCATTGTGGAGGCCCTGTAGCCTGTCCCCCTGGATGCTGGCACACATCCCTCGTGATAGGGCATCGGGGGATTCGTTGAGGGCCCCCGGCCTATATATTATGTCGTACTCAAACGTGGAGAGTTCGATCCGCCACCTGAGAATTTTGTCGTTCTTGATCTTCCCCCTCTGTTTGTTGTTAAACATGAAGGCTACCAACCACTGGTCGGTAAGCAGGGTGAAGCGTTTGCCGGCTAGGTAGTGCCTCCAGTGCCGCACTGCCTCCACTATGGCCTGGGCCTCCTTCTCTACCGAGGAGTGCCTGATCTCGGGCCCTTGGAGGGTTCTTGAGAAAAAGGCTACGGGCCGCCCATCCTGGTTGAGGGTGGCTGCTAAAGCGAAGTCGGACGCATCGCTTTCGACCTGGAAAGGGATGTTTTCGTCCACTGCCCGCAGCGCGGCCTTCTCAATGTCGTGTTTAATGCTGTTGAAGGCGGCGTGGGCCTCGGCCGTGAGCGGGAAGGACGTTGATTTCAGGAGGGGACGGGCCTTGTCGGAATAATTGGGGACCCATTGGGCGTAATAGGAGAAAAACCCCAGGCACCTTTTCAGGGCCTTGGGAGTGTTTGGTAGGGGTAGCTCCCGTAGGGGGCGCAATCGGTCGGGGTCCGGACCGATTTCCCCGTTTTCCACCACGCAGCCCAGGATACAGAGGCGCGTGGTGCTAAAGACACACTTATCCTCATTGTAGGTGAGATTGAGTCTGAGGGCGGTTTTCAGAAATCTCGCGAGGTTCGAGTCGTGGTCTTGCTGGTCGTGGCCGCAGATGGTGACGTTGTCTAGGTATGGATAGGTGGCTGTTAACTGGTTCTCATCGACCATGCGGTCCATCTCCCGCTGGAAGACCGAGACCCCATTCGTTACCCCAAAGGGGACTCTGAGGAAGTGGTAGAGGCGTCCGTTCGCCTCGAAGGCGGTGTATGGACGGTCCTCCGGCCTAATGGGGAGCTGGTGGTATGCCGATTTTAGGTCGATGGTGGAAAAAACCCGGTATTGCGCAATTTGGTTAACCATATCCGCTATGCGGGGCAGAGGGTAGGCGTCTAGCTGGGTGTATAGATTAACCGTCTGGCTATAATCTATCACCATCCGCTTCTTTTCGCTACCCTTAACTACTACTACCTGGGCGCGCCACGGGCTGGTACTGCATTCGATGATACCCTTCCGCTTGAGTCTTTCTACTTCAGACGCAATGAACCGTCTGTCCTCCCAGCTGTACCGCCTACTCTTGGTCGCTATGGGTCGACAGTTGGGTGCGAGGTTGGCGAACAGAGAGGGCGGCTTGACCTTCAGGGTAGCCAGACCGCACACTGTGAGGGGCGGCTGGGACCCACCGTAGGTAAGCGTGATACTTTGGTGGTGGCACTGGAAGTCCAGACCCAAGATCACGCTCACACAGAGATCTGGCATTATCAACAGTTTAAAATCTCTGTAATCAGTGCCTTTTACCGACAACATAACCGCGCAGAAACCTGTAATTTTTGAGGTATGAGTCTTATCAGCCATGGCGATTTTGCCCTGTGTAGGGACTATCGTTAGTGAAAGTCGTTTTACCAGGCTAGGATGAATAAAGCTTTCGGTGCTCCCGCAGTCAATCAAGCATTTAACCTTGTTCCCGTTTACCTCTATGTCCATCATCGATCTAGACAATGGATGCGGCCTGGATTGATCCACTGTGATTGAGGCCACCAGTGGGTCCTGGGGGTCCGTGTAGTCGGGACAAGATGGTGGACTCCATGAGGGTGGACAAGATGGCATCCAAGATGGCCGCCCCCACGGCACGCACGCGGCGGTGGCGGAGTTGGAGGCGGGGTTCCCTCTGCAGACTTTACTGAAATGTCCTTTCTTCCCGCATTTAAAACAGGTGGTGCCCTTCGCTGGGCACAAATGCCTGGAGTGTTTGTCCTGGCCGCAGAAGTAGCATTTCGGGCCCCGATGCATCGCGGCAGTAATGGGGCTCCTGGGTGGAGGCTGGGGCTCCAACGGTGCTGGGCTGGCCTGAGACCTGGGAGGTGAAGATGGCTTCCAAGATGGCGGCCCCCACGGCGCGCACGAGGCGGAGTGGGCCGCGTGGCCTGAGGAACAGGATTCAGAGTTCCTCTGGGCCATATCCAGCGATCGCGCTATGCCCATAGCCTGTTTCAAGTCCAGTCCCTCCTTTTCAAACAGTTTCTGCCGAATGTAATTTGAACTGAGGCCCGCAATAAAGGAGTCTCGGATCAGCTCCTCCGTGTACACGGTGGCAGACACGGCCTTACAGTTACAGTCTCTGCCCAGTACTTTTAGGCTTAGCATGAAGTCCTCTAGTGACTCACCATGCCGCTGCGTGCGAGTAGTCAGAAGATGCCTGGCGTACACCTCGTTTATTGGCCGCACGTAGTGGGCCTTCAGAATGGTGCAGGCATCCTCGTAGCTGGTGGCATCTCGGATGAGAGGGGAGACCCGATGACTCACCCGGTTTCGCAGGATTCCCAGTTTCACGTCTCCGGTGGCGGTCACGGCTGCTATGGCGGTGGCTGAGGTTTCAATGAAAAATTCGAAGCATTGGAACCAGTGTCCGAACTGTGTGGCTGCGTCTGTGGCATGGGGGTCCAGATCCAAGCGCTCTGGTTTCAGGAGTCAATCCATCTTGGTGTTTTAGTGATTAAAATTGATATGCCATCAATAACTCAAGGACAAGAAGTTAAAGGATTCAACTGAAGGCTTTTAATCGCTAAGAACATTGCACGTCATTCCACATCGGATTCGTCTGGCAGAATGACTCATACAGCTCTTGAGACCTTTATATGACAAAAGACAGGGGCGGAGCCAATACACACAATAGGGGAAAAGGGGGCGGTACACACAATACAATGCAGGTAAAACACAGGGGCTGATGAAGACATATATTTCATCACACATGCCATAAAGTGCTGTCTGTCAATATGTGGCCCAATTATTGCTGGGCCATGCCAAACCCTTATAAAGGCTTACATCACTTTCATTGCTGACCATATATACTCGTACTCCAGCAGGGCACACATTCAAGCCGCAACTTGCAATTTAAAGCTTTAACCCACATACATCTTCAAAGGGCTTCACAAATAAAAGCACTGTAACACAGCAAGCTGCATAATTGCTTACTGACACACAGGATGGACTGCTGGTTGGGCACATGCAAAACTATAGAGAAGTTCACAGCATAGAAGGAGGCCATTCAGCCCTTCTTGTTTATGCTAGCTCTTTGCTATATATCTACAAAATGAATTCCCATGCCCTGCTCTGTCCCTGTATCAACTTCTTCAAATGTTTATTTACTCTTTTAAAAGATGCAATGATTCAATTATTCCCAATTAGTATAATAACTTGCTGTGTAAAGAAATTTCTCCTAACCTCTCTTCTCACTCTGTGAGTGGCAATTTTGAAATGATGACTCCCTCGTAACTGACTCCCAAAGCAGAAGAAATGGTCTTTGCCTATTCACCCTGTTGAAATTTTATTTATTTTATAAACCTCAATTAAATCTCCTCTTAGCCTTCTCTGCTCTAGCACATCTCAAGGCTCTCCTCTGAACTATAATTTCTCATCCCTGGTATCATCGTGATGAATTTTGACTGAACGCTCGCTATGATTTTAGAATTACATAGAATTTACAGCACAGAAATAGGCCATTTGGCCCAACTGGACTATGCCGGTGTTTATGCTCACCCTACTTCATCTAACCCTATCAGCATATCCTTCTATTCCTTTCTGCCTCATGAACATATCTAGCTTCCCCTTAATTGCATCTATGCTAATCGCCTCTACCACTCCATGTGGTAGCGAGTTCCACATTCTCACCACTCTTTGAGTAAAGAAGTTTCTCCTGAAACCAAGGGGGCGATTTTGCCAGCCCTGGGGAGGTGGGTATGGAGGCGGGACTGCCGGGAAAATGGCAGAATTTGGGGACGGGTGCCCAACCCGCCTCCATGCCATCTTCCCAGGAGGCGGGTAGCTGTCCCGCACCGGGCCCTGTCTCCTTGGAGGCGGGAAGGGATTAAAGCTTATTAACTGCCTGTTAGCAGGTAGTTAGTAGGCAGAAAATAGGATTATCCCCTTTTTGTCCTCACAAGTGCGGGCTTCCCGAAGGCTCCAAAACACACCAAGTCAGCGAGGCGAGTACTGGGTCTGCGGGGGTCGGAGGGGTGCAAAAGTGTGGTGTGAAGGTAAGTGATGGGTACAAGAGTGTAAAGGTGAGTATCTGAGTAAGTGCCAAGTGTTTTTAAAAGTGTACTTACCTTTGTTTCTTCCTGTAGGCTTCAGTCGGTTTGTATGCGGAGAGTCTCGGACCTCCATGTTGCAGATGAGAGATGGCCGTTGCATTCTCATATGCAACAACCATCTCAATTCTGTAAAAGGTTGATGAAGTCTTGTATGCAAGACCTCATCAAACTGCAGAGAATGTCACTGTTTGACAGCTTCACAGAGCTGTCAAACGATGGCAATTCATCTGTCAAAAGATGCTCTGCAACCGGCTTTCACTTAATTGGCA
Organism: Somniosus microcephalus; assembly: GCF_052327205.1. Classification (NCBI taxonomy): domain Eukaryota; kingdom Metazoa; phylum Chordata; class Chondrichthyes; order Squaliformes; family Somniosidae; genus Somniosus; species Somniosus microcephalus. Next base: position 196,249,855 of record NC_140994.1, on the reverse strand, counting down.
CTGGACGGGCTTAACAAGGTCAATCAAGGGAAAATAGCGTGGGCTGGCCACAAATCGATGGAGGCGGGACATTGACCCAACAAGGAGCAGGCCCGCCTCCAATGCGCCCCCAGTCACAAAATCGCCCCCTTATAGTGGGAATCCCTCCTTAACTGGGAAGCTGAGCTGTGCTAGTCTATGAATGCGTTTGTACAATAACCATTCTTGATGGGTTACAACCTGTCTTTACTGTTGCTGTCTTTTCTCTAAGGGGGTGCCCAAAACTGCAATCTAACCATGTCCCAACCCTGGCCTTGTACAAATTTATCATAACTTCTTTGTTCTTTTACTAAAGTTCCCTATTTAGAAATCCCAGCATGCTATTGGCCTTTTATTGTGGTGTTGGTTACTTGCACGGTCAGGGAAATTTGTATTTGCCTCCCTAGATTTCGTTGTTCCTCTACATACTTCAGCATCTTTCCAATGGGTGTGTATTCCAATTCCTTGCTTTTCCTTCCAAAAAGCATCAGTTCACATTTCTCCACATTAAAATGCAACTCCAGCTTCTCTGTCCATTCCACTACCAATCTAAGTCTTCATGAAGTCTTTTACATTCTTTCTCGTTGTCTGACAAACCCCCTACTCTTGTGTCATCAGCAAATTTTGATATCATACTTCCTACACCCAAGTCCAAATCATCTATGTATACTGAGAGCAAAACTGGACCAATCACTGACTCTTGGGGTACATCATTTCCAATCCTTCTCCAATACAAGCAATACCCATTATCTCTACCCTTTTGATTACTAACCCAAGATGATCTTTTATACATCTACCAGTTCCCTGCTTTTCCAATAAGCAGTTTGCAGGCCATTCAACCCATTAACTTATTTGTGATTAGCTGCTGTTTTCTCCCTTCTTTACTGTTTAACACTGTTTAGGGGCTTTCTGATCTTTCAGTTTTCAGTTCGAACAACATGATCACCTGTCTTTTCTTTTTACAGATGCTGATGGACTTGCTGTGTATTCCCAGCATTTTCCTTTTCTGTTATTCTAAGCCTGGAAGGTGAGCCTGCCAGCACTGTCAGAAAACTCGGCCAAAACAGAGCACCTAACACCCTTTGCCCCTCTCACAGTGCTCTGGAGGATGCAGGTAGCGAGTTTGCAGAATAGCACGTGTGCCACATTTCACAGGTAAATACTAAGTGGTGGTGCCAGAGTAGCATTCAGATGCTTTTGTTCCACAGAACCATTCCGACCACAGCCAAAAAAAAGTAAATGGAAATAAACAGAAAAAAGTGGAAAAAGCCATTGGAATAAAGGGAAAAAAGTAAAAGTGGTTATGCCTCTTGAAGAGTTTCTTTAAGCCCACTGCAAATAAGCAGGCTGAGTGCACAGCAGATTCCATCATAAACAATGGGAAATCACATGCTCTACTATTTACACAAGTTAAGGGATGATTTCAATATTTAAATTCCATTGCGGAGAACAGATGGGATTCTATGCCATCAAATTTTCCAGTTCCCAACTGCCCAAATGGCCACAGCAGGAACAAGCCCGCTGGATGGAAAATTTCCTCCTAAACGTTCAAAAGTTCAAGTCCCAGGGCTACTTGTCACTCAGACTCAGTTTCATCCGTCAAGTGAGCTGCTGATGAAGTGTCCCTCAGAGACAAATGTTTCCGGGGGCAGGGGGGGCAGGAGATGGGAGAAAAATTGAAGCAAACACTGTCTGACTTAATCTTAATAAAACATCAACAGGTTGACGGCCAAGGAGCAGGTATTGTGCCATCCATAACCACAGTAATCCATTTTCCTCAGTTAAAGAAAGTAGTTTGGAGGGAGAGAAAATAGGTGTAACTGACAGCAAATTAGTATCCAAACTGAAATATTACTTGTAATGTTTCTTAACTATATAAATTGTGGAGTGAAATGTTATTTAGGTTGTAAACAGTTTGAACTAATGTTAATTTATTGAATCCTTTTTCACCATCTAAATCGATTTTTCTTCTTTGCAAAAATAAAACCTTGCAAGCAATAAACTAGCTTCAAATGACTTAGTGAATTGTCTGCAGTATGATAATGAATTAAGAGAGTGCAAAATCCATGCCAGAGGTGTAAGTGAAAATGTTCTGGCAATTAGCACGGTCAAGTCTCTGAAATGCAGAATGAAAGATCGATACTGCTGTCAAATGGCCTCACGGACAGCTTGACAAACTAATAATTAATTCTGTACACTCGTCTGACCGCACCAGAAAAAAACATTTTGTTGGAAAAAATCTCTTTAAAAAAAAAAGGAAGTCAAAATAAACAATCACCGTCATCACTGCTGGGTGCTATACAATGCGATGTTGCTTTCAATCAAATGGGAACACTTTGAAGCACTTTTAAAAAGTGATATTAAAGCTTATATACAAAAGCCAGGAATTTCCTCAGAGCTAGTCCCACCACACTGCCATAAATTCACCGCAGGTGTGGTGGAAATGAGGTTATGGTGGCGGAGTGGGAGCAGCTCTCTGGAAATTCCCAGCCTTTGTAAGCTTTTATATTGCATTTAAAGTCGTAGAAATATAGGGGAATTATACATTAGCATCTTTTTATATATATATATGATTTATCGTATGCTTATAGAAGGCGCAAATTACATTTAAATACTGCTTCTTTTCTGAGAGCCTGAATTTCCTCTGGTCCTGCTCTGCCACTGTATGTAAAGCAAAGCTAGACTCTTGCCCACCTGCAGTTTATGCCCCAACTATGGTCCATTTCCCAGGGTCATGAGCATATATTAGGCAGCAGCTACATCTTTTACAGCGCAGCCCCAACTCAGGTGGGAAGAGAGTAAATGGGCCCAGCAGTCTCAACGTAAGATGTTAGCAGTTTTTTTTTAAAGTGCCTCTTGTTTAAATAGGCCAATCTCAACAACAATTTGCATTTAAAGAGCATCTTTAACATAGTAAAACAGCCCAAGGCGCTTCACAGGAGCATTATCAAACTCAATTTGACATCGAGCCACTAAGGAGATATTAGGACAGCTGACCAAAAGCTTGATCAAAGAAGTAGGTTTTAAGGAGCTACTGTTCTTGATTGCATTACCGGAATTTCAAATTCCCCATCCTCAAGGACCATAGCAAGTTGAACACCAGGGATGCTCAGGCATTTATTCGTAGGATGCAAATGCCAGGAAATAAGTCACGTGCATTTGTTTCATTTTCATGTTATCCTAATACACCCACCCATATATGGGCAGCCTTATTATTGATGTTAGAAGATATATGTTAGAAGCGTGGCACACCTGTTTTAGTAAACGCTTTCTCTAATTACAGAGGAATCTTTATCATATCCTGAAGAGGATCTTGAACCATGTTTAGAATCAAGATTTGACTACAAAGGGCAAAGTGGCCTTGATTAGAAAACATTCACACAGTGAAAAGGGAAAGGTGCCACTTTTTCAAAATTATTTCTTTAAATCTAGACTACCCTATAGTTGCTGCACTCCGATGATGTTAACTCATGGATGGGTCTCTACAAAGTGCTGTCATTACTCAAGAGTTAATCCGAATGCAGTTAGTCATTTCTACACCAACCAGAATTTGTTATTTTATTTTAAGTTCTCTAACGAGTTAGATTGCACATACAGGTAGACTACTTTTTATCCGAACTTCCGAAAACCGAAACCCTCTAAAAACCGAAGGTTTTTTCGTTCAGCGTAAGTCGTGCGCATGACATGACCAGAGTGGCGCACGACTTACGCTGAGCAGAGGGTCAGCGTAAGTCGCGCGCACGACCCCGACCCCCGCCGACGACCCCCCACGGACCCCTGCCGACCCCCCCGCCGACCCCGACCCCCGCCGACCCCCCCCACGGACCCCCGCCAACCCCCCCGCCAACCCCCCCGCCAACTCCCGCGCGGACCCCCGCCGACCCCCCCGCCGACCCCGACCCCCACCGACCCCCCGCCGACCCCCACCGCCGACCCCCACCGCCGACCCCCCCGCCGACCCACCCCCCCGCCGACCCACCCCCGACAAATTTCCCAGTCTTATAAAATACCTTCCGAAATCCGAAATTTTCCGAAAACCAAAACACGGCTGGTCCCGAGGTTTTCGGATAAAGGATAGTCTACCTGTATTACATTAATAAAAGTAGTTAGCCCATCAGTCACCTTCTCTTTTAAGTACAGTTCGTCATCTACTATTCAAGTTCTAAGGAAAAAAAGCATTAAACAAACAGAACGTGATGAGGTAGATTTTCGTCTAGGCCTACTTTCGGCCCCAGATTCGGCGCTGCGGAGGCAGTGCGCATCCGAACCGAGGATCGGCAGCAATTGGTCCTCGGGCCTCATCTACAAATTCGGGGCAAGCTGCCGGCACCTGTCGCGTGACAGGAAAAATAAATTTTGGGCCAGTAGCGGCCCTTAGGTAAGTCCTGGGAGGGGGCGTTGGGGCGGGCTGCGGGTGGATGGGGTGGGCAATCATGATGGCTATGGGGTCAGGGAAGCATTCCTGCTCCTCCTGTATCCACAGGAAGGTTTTAGTTTTGAAAAAACAACCTTTTGTTGGCGGCCGTAGGGGCTGCTGAAACATTCTGAGCGGGGAAGGCCCAATGCCAGCTCTGCTCATCCTAAGTTAAATTCAGCAAGGTGTCCTTCAAGAAAGGGTCCTTTTAGGCAGCCACCTGGGATATCTAACAAATGGGCCCAACAAATTTAGCAGTGGGCCGAACGCCTTTGTTGAATGGGCACCGTCCACCCTGCTGCTAAATTGGTATGCACTGCACCTGCTTTACGTCCAAAAAACAGGCGCAATGCATACCAAATTCTACCCCGATGTATTCAAAGAACTAAGGTGCTGCAATTATTGTTGGGAATGGTAGCGTAGTGGTAATGTCACTGGACTAGTAATCCAGAGGCCTAGACTAATGATCCAGAGACGCGAGTTCAAATCCCACCACGTCAGCTGGGGAATTTAAATTCAGTTAATTAAATAAATCTGGAATAAAAAAAGTTAGTATCAGTAATGGTAACCATGAAACTATCGGATTGTCGTAAAAACCTATCTGGTTCACCAATGTCCTTTAGGGAAGGAAATCTGCTGTCCTTACCCGGCCTATATGTGACTCCAGACCCACAGCAATGTGGTTGACTCTTAGCTGCCCTCTGAAAAGGCCTAGCTGCCCTCTGAAAAGGCCTAGCAAGCCACTCAGTTGTAATTAACCGCTACGAAACAAAATAATAAGAATAAAACCAGACGGACCACCCGGCATTGACCTCGGCACCAGCTACGGACGTGGCAATGGCACACCCAGCCCTGTCAACCCTATAAAGACCTCCTCACCAACATCTGGGGACTTGTGCCAAAATTGGGAGAGCTGTCCCACAGACTAGTTAAGCAACAGCCTGACACAGTCATACTCACAGAATCATACCTTTCAGCCAATGTCCCAAACTCCTCCATCACGATCCCTGGGTATGTCCTGTCCCACCGGCAGGGCAGACCCACCAGGGGTGGTGGCACAGTGGTATACAGTTGGGAAGGAGTGGCCCTGGGAGTCCTCAACATTAACTCCAGACCCCATGAAGTCTCATGGCTTCAGGTCAAGCATGGGCAAGGAAATCTCCTGCTGATTACCACCTACCGCCCTCCCTCAGCTGATGAATCAGTACTCCTCCATGTTGAACACCACTTGGAAGAAGCACTGAGAGTAGCAAGGGCACAGAATGTACTCTGGGTGGGGGACTTCAATGTCCATCACCAAGAGTGGCTCAGTAGCACCACAGCTGGCCGAGTGCTGAAGGACATAACTGCCAGTCTGGGCCTGCGACAGGTGGTGAGTGAACCAACACAAGGGAAAAACCTACTTGACCTCGTCCTCACCAATCAGTGCAGTGACTCCCGCATAGTCATTGTGGAGACGAAGTCCGGTCTTCACACTGACAACACACTCCATCGTGTTGTGTGGCACTACCACCATGCTAAATGGGATAGATTCAGAACAGATCTAGCAGCTCAAAACTGGGCATCCATGATGCACTGTGGGCCATCAGCAGCAGCAGCAAAATTGTATTCCACCACAATCTGTAACCTCATGGCCCAGCATATCCCTCACTCTAGCATTACCACCAAGCCAGCGGACCAACCCCGTTTCAACGACAAGTGTAGAAGAGCATGCCAGGAGCAGCACCAGGCATACCTAAAAATGAGGTGCGACCCTGGGGAAGTTGCAACACGGGACTACATGCATGCTAAAAAGCAGAAGCAGCATGTTATAGACAGAGCTAAGCGATCCCACAATCAACGGATCAGATCAAAGTCCTGCCACATCCAGTCATGAATGGTGGTGGACCATTAAACAACTAATGGTCCAAGAATATCCCCATCCTCAATGATGGTGGAGCCCAGCACCTGAATGCAAAAGACAAGGCTGAAACGTTTGCAACCATCTTCAGCCAGAAGTGCCGCGTGGATGATCCATATCGGCATACTCCCGAGGTCCCCACCATCACAGAAGCCAGTCTTCAGCCAACTCGATTCACTCCACGTGATATCAAGAAACGGCTCAGCGCACTAGATACAGCAAAGGCTATGGGCCCCGACAACATCCCGGCTATCGTGCTGAAGACTTGTGCTCCAGAACTAGCCGCGCCTCTAGCCAAGCTGTTCTACTACAGCTACAACACTGGCATCTGTCCGACAATGTGGAAAACTGCCCAGGTATGTCCTGTCCACAAAAAGGACAAATCCAACCCGGCCAATTACCACCCCATCAGTCTACTCTCAATCATCAACAAAGTGATGGAAAGTGTCATCGACAGTGCTATCAAGCGGCACTTACTCACCAATCACCTGCTCACTGATGCCCAGTTTGGGTTCAGCCAAGGCCACACGGCTCCCGACCTCATTGCAGCCTTGATCCAAACATGGACAAAGGAGCTAAATTCCAGAGGTGAGATGAGAGTGATTGCCCTTGACATCAAGGCAGCATTTGACCGAGTCTGGCATCAAGGAGCCCTAGTAAAACTGAAATCAATGGGAATCAGGGGGAAAACGCTCCACTGGCTGGAGTCATACCTAGCACAAAGGAAGATGGTTGTGGTGGTTGAAGGTCAATCATCACAGCCCCAGGACATTGTTGCAGGAGTTCCTCAGGGTAGTGTCCTAGGCCCAACCATCTTCAGCTGCTTCATCAATGACCTTCCCTCCAACATAAGGTCAGAAATGGTGATGTTCACTGATGACTGCACAGTGTTCAGCGCCATTCACAACTCCACAGATAATGAAGCAGTCCATGCCCGCATGCAACAAGACCTGGACGACGTTCAGGCTTGGACTGATAAGTGGCAGGTAACATTCGCGCCACAGAAGTGCCAGGCAATGACAATCTCCAACAAGCGAGAGGCTAACCACCTCCCCTTGACATTCAACGGCATAACCATCACCAAATCCCTCACTATCAACATCCTCGGGGTCACCATTAACCAGAAACTTAATTGGACCAGCCACCTAAATACTGTGGCAACAAGAGCAGGTCAGAGGCTAGGTATTCTGCGGCGAGTGTCTCACCTCCCGACTCCCCAAAGCCTTTCCACCATCTACAAGGCACAAGTAAGGAATGTGATGGAATACTCTCCACTTGCCTGGATGAGAGCAGCTCCAACAACACTCGAGAAGCTCGACACCATCCAGGACAAAGAAGCCCCCTTGATTGGCACCCCATCCACCACCTTAAACATTCACTCCCTCCACCACTGGCATACCATGGTTGCAGTGTGTACCATCTACAAGATGCACTGCAGCAACTCTCCAAGGCTTCTTCGGCAGCACCTCCCAAACCCGCGACCTCTTCCACCTAAAAGAACAAGGGCAGCAGGCGCATGGGAACACCACCACCTGCAAATTCCCCTCCAAGTCACACACCATCCTGACTTAGAAGTATATCACCGATCCTTCATCGTCGCTGGGTCAAAATCTTGGAACTCCCTCCCTAACAGCACTGTGGGAGTACCATCACCACACGGACTACAGCGGTTCAAGAAGGCGGCTCACCGCTACCTTCTCGAGGGCAACTAGGGATGGGCAATAAATGCTGGCATTGCCAGCGACACCCAGATCCCATAAACAAATTTAAAAAAACAGCAGAATCATCGCTGAATCTTTATTTATTGCTATAAACATAGGTGTGTGAAATATTCCTTATTTCTACCAGATTTTTTTCTGTACCAGTGTCCTTTACCAATCTTCATAAAAATAATCATAAATCATGTCAGGTATATGTACCACAATTTTTTTTGTTCTATTTGAGAAAATTGACAATTATATTACAGCACTTAAAGCCCAATTATCTGCAGGTGTTAATCGTGCTTCAGATCAAGATGGAAACAACAGTAGGTTGTTAAAAAAAGGCATCCTATTTGTATGGATTTACAACCATCTCATATCCTATTCCCAAGCCATCAGCTTTCAACATTTCACACATTGCACAATATTTCCTTTACAACTCAGCAGGATAAAAACATTTGTTTTATTCTTTGTTCTTTTCTCTGGGCTTCTTCCCCAAGAGGATGGCTATGTTTTAGGGCTCCCTCATAAAATGAATTAGAGATGTATTCAGCAAGAACCTCTCTTACAACCATCAGTAACCAGTAGTTATATTCTTAACCTATCAATGTCATTAATTGTGCATGTCACCAGGTAATCATTTCATGACCTCGTGTAGGATACTAGTTAGTGAGAACATATCAATTAATAAAGAAACTACAAAAATGCAACATGGTCAAAAGGTGAAAGAATGTTGATTGGAAATTTTGAAGAGATCCAAAGACCAGGAGACAGGAGCAAGATAAAAGAACATGGGGGAAAAATTCAGTTGGTTTGCGCCTCCCGTTAGCGCCTTAAGAGGGCGCTAATGGGGCGCAAAGCAACTAGCGCCCGTGTGTGGTGATGTTTGTGCTGCTCACAAAATTAACTAGACATTTTGCGGTGGCGCTAAACACTACCGCCACGATCTCCTGCACCGGCAGATCGTGACGTCAGTCCAGTGTGCAACGCCCCGGTAGTGCCCCAGACCGGATATTGAGTGGCGCCCCCTGCCTTACCGCCTGCCGCTAGCAACGACAAGTTAAGGGGAGCATTTTGCAGTCAGGAAGGGACTGGGGGAGCGCTATTTAAAGGCGACCGCTTCCTGCCTTTTTTTGTTGGTGGCATTTTTGCACCACGCATTCTGAGAGAGAGAGAGAGAGAGAGAGACTTCTGGAGAGATTCAACGCTGTGTGAAGGAGTTTTGGGTACTGAGCAGCACTTTGCAGGTTCATTTTGATTTGCCCTTCCTTGTATCGATTTAGAAGAGACTGTGGGGGCTGCACTGTGAGCTCTTTCCCTGGGCCTCTCCATTGTTCTTTCCAGCAGATTTGATGTACAGGTCTCTCCAGGCCGAGATTCAATGCTGCAATGAGCAGGATGTGGATGGAGAGCAAGATTGACCCTCCCCTTTAAGAACTGGCCGGCGCCAGTGTGTCTGTGTTCCATTGCTGACTGACATTACATGAGCTTCGCCAGTGCTCTGAGGTAGCGCTTCGCTCCTCGGCCTTTGCGCCTTAAGACAGGTGTGAAGCACCTGATTTTGTGCTCCAATCACCTCCGGGGCGATAAAAGCCAAGTTTGCAGTCGGAGGCGATAATTAGCGCCAGGAGCTAATCTTTGTGCCCGGCCGATAATTGCGCCCCAGATGGGGCGATACTGAATTTCTCCCCCCCCCATATTCCCTTGACAATATTAGCATTCTAAGCACATGATATAGGTTTTGCCATATGTAGTGTAAAAAGAAATTGTGAATGAGTTCATAAATGCTCAGCGCTACATGGTGAAAACTAGGAAAAAGTGGTGGGCTCACAGTGCAAAAAGTGGACTAAGGGAAGTGCTTTTGGCTAAATTGGAAAGCAATTCAACTGCGGCAAGAAGAAACTCTCACATAGACCAAAAGCTGAACATTTTATGACTGCAAAACTGATTCAGAGCTTTGACTTCTGTTGCTTTTACTTTTTCTTTAACAATAAGTTAACCGGTTCAAGTTAGATGTGCTTTTACTACCCAAGAAATGTTGTTGTTGTCAGAAAGCAGAGATGAAAATAAAGCAGATGTGCGTGCGTCAGGTAAAAGGGATGACATTTCTTTGTTGCAGTCCCTGACTGCTAATTGAACACATGGTTGAGTCCTGCACCACTGTACCTCAGAGGAGAGTGTTTTTCAAGCTACAGTACAATGATGAAAGCTAGCTGGCCTCATCACTACTGACCTTAAAAAAAACAGGAAAATTGAAAGATGGATTGATAATTCAACAGTTCGAACAGGAAAACTGATTAATCTTGTAGTAGCCACTACCACAAGCAAAACCCATCACAGTTTAGGCCAGCCTGTGGACGCCAGCTTACCTATTTTCAAGAGAAATCCAGAAGTTGTTGAAAGAAATCACTCAATTAAAAAAAACCTGTTAAAGCATATTTGAAGCCACTGTTCAAGGTTCCCGACATGCCTATCTTCAGAGGATTTCCAGCATGTGCACCTTCAAAGGGACTATGGTGCATCTTCATTTGAAAAGTTGGTAAATTTCTGATTAAGTATTTAAAATTATGCAGTCTTAAATGAGTGCTCACAGAGGGAAAATACCAGGAGACAGATCCTCACATTTACTATTCTCAGGGGAGGAGTAATGGCATATATATGGGAAATACACTCATTATGGAGTTGAAATCAAATAACACCTTAAAAAGTCATAATAAACATGTCAACTAAAGGTACCCATGGGAACAGTTAATGGGATTCTTTGGCATTTGCTGTTTGATACTGCTTTACATTGAGTCATCCACAGTCAATCAATACCGTTATGCATGGCTCAGTAACCTGACAATGCAGTGTGTAATTAGGGTGTCATTTTTGAACCGGTTTGTTATTAGTATTCAGCATTGTTAAACTAACAACTGTAACATGGTACAACAACCAATTAGGAGTGCCGGTGAGTGAACAGTGGATTCCTCTCACTTAGATCAACCTGGCTAAGATCAGCTAACTCAGCACAGACCAGGGATTGAACCTGGGAGCTTCCTGCTCTGTGAGGCACAGGCACAAATTGCTATTTTTTTTTGCAGTTAGATGCCATGTTGTAAACACCTTGGGCTAAAAATTGAGTAGCGCCCCAATTGAGGCGCTAACTTCGCTGGGGCGCTAAAAGTAGCGCCCCGGAAAAATTAGCGCCCCCGCGCCAGAAATTCAGTGGTTGCGCCCCAAGAGGGAAGCGGGGCACTACTGGAAGCGCCCCGCTTCCCTCTTGGGGCGCTGCGAGTGAATATCGTGCCACGGTATTGCAGACCTTCCTCCCCTTCTTAAAGGGGAGGGGTCTTGTGCAGCGCGACCTGGGGCCCAGCTGGGCCCCCGGGGATCGGGAGTGCCGGCAAAAGAGCCCGGCACGCAAGAGAAGTGCCGGGCTCTTGGAGCGCAGCCGGCACTCCGCGGGAGGGGGGGGGGTGGGGTGTTCAGGTGGCCGCGGACGGGATCGAAGGCCGCCCCGCACCTCGCCTTTAAATTGCACCTCCCCGGCCGCAGGTACACCCCCGACCCTGTCGGACATAGCGGCCGGCGGTAAATCAAGGGGTGCTCCCGAAGATCGCGGCCGGGGCGTGAGCGGGGCGCTGCGCACACCAATGACGTCATCGCCAGCGGCGCAGCACCGCAGGGCGCTATCGGTTAGCGCCACCACTAACCTCCCGCTGAATTTTGCGGGAGGCGTGGGCAGTGCCGCGCCCGGGCGCTAGTTGGTTTGCACCCCACTTAGCGCCCTCTTAAGGCGCTAACGGCTGGCGCTACCAACTGAATTTTTCCCCCTTTGAATGTAAAATATACTAGAACCCAGCAATTCCTGGAGTACACACTGAATATTGTACCTGTAGACAGACGCCAGGAATTTTCTTGGGTGTTCCCCTGACTGGCCGTTGTAACTTCAGTGGAAACCCCGTTTACACGGTGTGTCTGAGATTTCTGCTAATCTTCTGCCAAAGTTACAGCACCCAATTGGGAGAATCCCAATGAAATTCCTGGTGAGGGTTTTCCCCTTGCTATTTCACATAATTAGAAAGATTTTTATTACTCCCTCAATACTTCAGCGCTCAACTGTTATAAGAACATAAGAAATAGGAGCAGGAATAGGCCACTTGGCCTCTCGAGCCTGCTCCGCCATTCAATAAGATCATGGTTGATCTTGGGCTCAAAGATACTTCCCTGCCCGCTCCCCATAACCCTTCGCTCCCTTATCTTGCAAAAATGTGTCCATCTCCACCTTAAATGTATTTAATGACCCAGCCTCCACAGCTCTCTGGGGCAAAGAATTCCACAGATTTACGACCCTCAGAAGAAATTCCTTCTCATCTCAGTTCTAAAAGGGTGACCCTTTATTCTGAAACTATGCCCCCGAGTTCTAGATTCCCCCACAAGGGGAAACATCCTCTCTGCATCTACCTTGTCGAGCCCCCTCAGTATCTTTCATATTTCAATAGGATCACCTCTCATTCTTCTAAATTCCAATGAGTATAGGCCCAACCTGCTCAACCTTTCTTCATAAGTCAACTCCCTCATCTCTGGAATTAACCTAGTGAATCGTCTCTGAACTGCCTCCAGTGCAAGTATATCCTTCCTTAAATAAGACCACCAAAACTGTACGCAGTACTCAAGGTGTGGTCTCACCAGTACCCTGTACAGTTGTAGCAGGACTTCCCTGCTTTTATACTCTAACCCCCTTGAAATAAAGGCCAAAATTCCATTTGCCTTTTTGATTACTTGCTGTACCTGCATGCTAACTTTTTGTGTTTCATGCACAAGGCCCCCCCAGGTCCCTCTGAACTGTAGCATTTTGTAATCTCTCTCCATTTAAATAATAGTTTGCTTTTTTATTTTTCCTGCCAAAGTGGATAACCTCGCACTTTCCCACATTATACTCCATCTGCCAAATGTTTGCCCACTCACTTAGCCTGTCTATATCCCTTTGCAGATTCTTTGAGTCCTCTGCACCACTTGCTTTCCCACCCATCTTTGTATCATCCGCAAACTTGGCTACATTACACTCGATCCCTTCATCCAAGTCATTATGGGCCTGCCATGCTCATTAAAAAAAACAACAGAAGGTGACATCCTATATGTTGTACTGTATTTGTTCAAACACAACATACATATTTTTATGACTATAGTGGCAGTTTAAATTTGTTTATTTGAAAGTGGCTGATGAAGCCAATGCTCCTTCATGGCCTTTATACATGACTACTTTTGTTGAACAATTAGCTCTTTTGCAAGTCTGATTGCAAGTAGAAACATAACAAGAAAGCGGAGAAAATTAGGCTATACATTTGTTTTACATACTGGTACTTATTAATAGTACTTTTTACTGTAAAAACAGCTGCGAATAATTGGTATAAAACAAAACACTTGTAGAACATAGAAACAAGTCTTTATATTAAATGTTTGCAGTAGTCACTCTCTCAAAAAGTTGTCTTGAAAATATTAGCACGTTTCTTCTCAAAATATTAACAAGTTAAATTAAACTTAAGAGACATGTTAATGATTTGCTTCATCATCTTTGTTGTAAGAGTTCAACCCATTGAATTTGGAGGCTACAGGTGACAGGAACAACCTGCAAGATGCCGTGCTTTTTCTTGTATACTGTCCAGAAGTGCAAGAGAACTGATAAAAGAACCTCCCCCAATAAGAGAGAAGTATTTAATTCTTGAAGGGACTTGTACTTTATAGAATTAAGAGTTGCTGAGGAGAGATAACACATTTGGCATGAAAGAGGAGATTAAACATGTTACAGGCAAGGGAGGAGATATGGGCGTTCCACTTGAGTCAGAAAAGAAAGTCAGGCCAAGAATGTCAACAGATGATGTGTGGGGCCTCCAATGGGTAATTTTTTTTTGTTTAGGACTGATGAGAGACATGAAGTAACCGTGCCTTCGAATAACTGAAGAAAACAAGGGGGACTGAAATTCCGACGATCCCACTCCACTGGTGCAAGTGCGGCGGATTGGGACTTACGTGCACCCACATCAAAGGATGCAGACCCCATTCCAAATTATTGGGATGGGCACATTAGTATGATTAGGAGAAGAAGCCTGCATCTGTAAAGGTGCAGCAGAAGTGTGCACCAAAATCCGGTGGCAGAAGTCAGAGGGGGAAAAATTGGGTATAGCCTATTATGGGGCGCTAACCTCACCGGGGCGCTAATTTTAGCGCCCCGAAAAAGTTAGCTCCCCTGCCCCGTAAACTCAGTAAGAACGTTCCAAGAAGGAGGCGGCGCACTACTGGAAGCGCTCCACCTCCTTCTTGGGGCGCTACTGCTCAATGACCCGGCGCTACGTGCAGCGGCGGCACATAGAGCTGCATCATTGCAGGCCTCCTCCCCTGCCGGAGCACTGGGGAGCGGGGTGCCATGGAAACAGCCCGGCACTCAAGAGGAGTGCCGGGCTGAGCGATCAGTCGGCACCCCGCATACAAATGTGAAAGGGGGCAGGTGCTGGCAGTCGGCCAAAATAAAAAAGGCCACCCGGCACCTGCCCTTTAAATTGTGCCGCCGCCCGCTACCAAACCGCCCCCTGATCCTGTTGCACATAGGTCAGGGAGCACAAGGGAAGTTTGCGGCCGGGGCACAAACAGGGCGCTGCGCACGCCGATGGCGCCATTATCGCCGGCGCTGTGGAGCGGGGCACTACCGGCTACCGCCGCCACTAACCTCCTGCAGAGATTCGCAGGAGGCATTAGCAGTGCCACGCCCCCAAGGGGCGCTAACAAGAGGCACCAAGCTACCCAATTTCTAGCCCAGAGACCCAAAGCAGCTCCTCTACAATGTGGCTCCTCAGCCTTCCAAACTGAAGAAAAATATTAAGCAAATCTTTTACAGCAGGCAGGAATTCTGTTGAGACCTTAAAAGGATTTAATGAGTGGAATTCCTGGCTTTCCACTGGTCGAAGTATTTTATAAATGGCGGGGAGCGAGGAACTGTGGAGGAGCAGAGAGATTTAGGGGTCCAAGTACAGAAATCACAAAGCTAGTGGACAGCTACAAAAATAATTAGAAAGGCTAATGGAATGTTAGCCTTTATCTCAAAGGGGGCTGGAATACAGCAGGGTGCAAGTTACATTACAATTAGATAAAGCTCTGGTTAGACCCCAGTTAGAGGACTGCGTTCAGTTCTCGGCACCAAACCTTAGGAAGGATATACTGGCCTTGGAGGGGGTATCAACAAAATGATACCGGGACTAAAAGGGTTACATTATGAGGACATGAAGCTAGATTGCATAGACTAGGCTTGTATTCTCTTGAGTATAGAAGATTCGGGGTGATCTAATTGAGGGGTTTAAGAGGACTAAAGGATTTAACAGGGTAGGGAGAGAGAAACAATTTCCTCTGGAGGGGGAGTCTAGAACAAGGCGGCATAACCTTAAAATTAGAGCTAGGCCATTCAGAGGTGATGTCAGGAAACATTTCTTCACACCAAGGGTAGTGGAAATCTGGAACTCTCTCCCCAAAAAGCTGTTGAGGCTGGGGGGTCAATTGATGGAGTTTTGTTAGGCCAGCGTATTAAGCATTACTGAACCAAGACAGGCAGATGGAGTTCAGATACAGATCAGCCATGGTCTAATTGAATGGCAGAACAGGCTCGAGGGACTCAATGGCCTACTCCTATTACAACGTTCCTATGTTTCTACAGCAAAGTAGGAAGCCATTTTTAATTTTTTCCTCTGCTTCATATTTTCCAATAATGTAACATAATAAGTTTTTAGCTTCATGTCTCCATCTTTTACAAATAATCTACAGGAGCCTATATTTCATTGGAAAAAATTCATAGTGGTCTCTTTGGATTTGCAAATACTAGCCTGAAAATCACATGTGCACTAGTGATGCATAAAAACCTTGGCCTCAAAATTGGATTTGGCCCGAAAATAGGTGTAGGGCGCGCTAATCGCGATGTGCCTGCACCCGTTCAAAGTGGTGCAGGCAGCATGCAAAATTCGTGCGGTGGGGAAATTCAATAAAGCCTGAAAATGGGCGCGGGCACCGCAATCCGAGATATGTCCACGCCCGCTCAGAAAACACAGGCAGCATGTCAATTTGGTGCTGCCTGCAAATTAATGTGATTGGAGCACACAGCCCAGCGACTAATGCGCTGCTGACAGGCTGTGCACTCAGCAGGAGGGCCAAAGTTCGCTTCGCTGGAGTGAGGCTAGGTTTACTTAAAGCTAGCCTGCTCCTTTTCAAGGCAGTCTGCAGCTCTTAAAGCTGAACTGCCTTCTGCACATAAAAAATGCTAAAAGTGCTTCAGCACTAACACAAATGGTGCAACAGGCCAAGGAAAGGGCGCCCGGGGTCTCGGACACAGCACTCCAGCTTTGTGCACTGGAAGAGAGGTCCTCTACCCGCAGAGGGCCAGGAGACCCTCCAGAAAGAAGGATGCGGGAGCAGATCACTGAGGCAGTCACTGCCAGCAGTGCTGCCCCCAGGACCTGGCTCCAATGCCCAAAGAACTTTTGTGACCTCAGACGAGTGGTCAAGGTCAGTGAATGCATCTTCAAAACCCATCTCCTACCAACTGCACCACGAGCCTCACACACTGCTCAATGCACGACCTCTCCCCCATCAGTCACCTACCAACAATCTCTACCAAACATGAGGCACACCTCACATTCCTAGCTTTACCTCACCCCCTTGGAGGAGATGATGCTGGCCATTCTTGGCAGGGGCATGGCCGAGCCCTTGGCCAACGGCAGGGCTGAAAGAATACAAGTTGCCGGTATCTTCATATGTTATTCTCCTTCTCACATCCTACTTCCCCCTCATCCCACAATCTCTTCTGATGTATAAGCTGCACATGGTGTAAGCATGCAGCTCTTGCTTTCCCACCCTCTCCTCACCACAACTCTGCCCTTGTGCCTTCCTCATTTCAGTCACCCAAGAAATCCAGCCTGCCTAGCCAGTGGTTGATCAAGAAGAGGGAGAGGACAGTGAGGGAGAGAAGAGTGAAGAAGAAGAAGAAACAACACCGTCACTCAATTTCATACTCCCAGCCACCAGCTCCTCCCGTTCATCCTTCAAAGCCATCTGCAGTGTCCCCCACTGAAAGTCAGCAGCCGTCCACCAGCCATGCTGCAGCCACTGGGGTAGCACTGTGAAATATCACTAGGATAGGCAAAGGCATGCACAAGACAGTCACTAAGGAAATGCACAAGGCTAATTAGTTGTTTTTTTTAATGTAATATTGGATGCCTATATGGCTAAAGTTGGATTGGAAACTTTGCTTTGTGGTGGCTTTTATTTCAGCATTGTGGCCAAGAGGACACTGTGATGGTCAGTAACAGAAGGAAGTTAAGATGTGGGACTAATGTTGAAAGGGGAATTGGGGTTGTGGTCACTGGTACCGCAGGCAGATGATTCCATCCCAGATATCCCAACCAGAAAGTGGCTGTCTGGATTGCCTCCTTCTTTCTACTTCTTCCTCTTCTGCTTCATGCACTTCTGCTTCCACCTTCTCCCTCTGCGAGCAGCTTGACCCTTTTGCTGACTCTGCTTCATCTCCATGTGATGTTGCAGCCCAAGGGGGACTGCAACTAGAGCCCCCAGCACTGTGAGCAAGTGGTTTTCTCAGAGGCCTTCCTTTAACAGCCAAAGCCTTGCTGACATCCAGCAGAATTCCCTACACACGTCATCAACTTTTTAAAATGTATTTCACCAAACCACTACTCCAATAAAATGTAAAAAAGTCCAAAAGCAAAAATCTAAACTTACCTGAAAGTTGTAGGTGTCCTTTTAAGAAGCGCTGGCAGCATCTCTGTTGTACTGCTGCACGCACGTTCTTCCGTGTGTGGTTTGGCGGGGGCGATATAAAAAGCAGTGACGTCAAAAATCACACGCTGATTGACATCACGCTCTGCATCATTTAAATGTGGCCAGCGAGCACAGGCAATGGCAGCGCTGCCAACCTTTCCAAAATGGCGGGAAGTGGGCGGAAGCGAGGCGGCTGCCATTTTTACTGCAAAACCAGGCTCAACGGCCGGTGCTAAACCTCCCAATTTCGCAGTCAGGGTGTCCTAACCAATATGGCGTGCGCCACACTTCCGCCGTGGATCGAGTGCAGACGCCCGCGGACCACATTGGGTCCTGCAGTGCCTGTTATTCACCCGAAAAATGGATGCCACGCAATCGAATTTCTAGGCCATTAAATTTTCGTACATAACAACCACAAAACATAATTTCCAGGCTAGTCTCTATCCTTGGCCTGACCTGTGTGCTACATCGTTAACTTGTTTCCTCTGTGATCTTTCCTTTCAATAATGAGGCAGCACAATGGGGACTCATCACTCTGCTCCTGTTTAATGTTTGGATAGATGATCTTCGTGTCCTCTGGAATCAATATACAATCGACTATGTCAGGGAAATGAGAGTATTAAGCAATCTTATATGTGCAAATAATATCTGCTGTAGAACTACCTTGTACTGCAGAAGTGAAAAGGTTTGAAAGTGGATAACTCAGCCATGAGATGTTTAACAACTTAAAGCTGTGCTCTTCAGAAGTCAGGTGAAATAGGTACAACATTTACGACGATAAATTAATGCTGAAATAAAATTGGCCTTGTATTCATCTTCAATATTTCGCTGATTTGGTAACAAATTAGCAGATTTAAATGATCTTTATGTAAGAAAAGGAATAAAATGGATGTTTCTCAATGAATTTATACATTACTAGCTGGAGTGCTCGGCGGTGCCGAGGCTTTTTTTGAGGGCATGTTGTTGTTGAGAGAGAGAGAGAGAGAGAGAGAGAGCGACTGGGGGGGGGGGGGGAGAAAGAGAGCGAGCGACTGGGGGGAAGAGAGCGAGCGACTGGGGGGGAAGAGAGCGAGCGACTGGGGGGAAGAGAGCGAGCGACTGGGGGGAAGAGAGCGAGCGACTGGGGGGAAGAGAGCGAGCGACTGGGGGGAAGAGAGCGAGCGACTGGGGGGAAGAGAGCGAGCGACTGGGGGGAAGAGAGCGAGCGACTGGGGGGAAGAGAGCGAGCGACTGGGGGGAAGAGAGCGAGCGACTGGGGGGAAGAGAGCGAGCGACTGGGGGGAAGAGAGCGAGCGACTGGGGGGAAGAGAGCGAGCGACTGGGGGGAAGAGAGCGAGCGACTGGGGGGAAGAGAGCGAGCGACTGGGGGGAAGAGAGCGAGCGACTGGGGGGAAGAGAGCGAGCGACTGGGGGGGAAGAGAGCGAGCGACTGGGGGGAAGAGAGCGAGCGACTGGGGGGAAGAGAGCGAGCGACTGGGGGGAAGAGAGCGAGCGACTGGGGGGAAGAGAGCGAGCGACTGGGGGGAAGAGAGCGAGCGACTGGGGGGAAGAGAGCGAGCGACTGGGGGGAAGAGAGCGAGCGACTGGGGGGAAGAGAGCGAGCGACTGGGGGGAAGAGAGCGAGCGACTGGGGGGAAGAGAGCGAGCGACTGGGGGGAAGAGAGCGAGCGACTGGGGGGAAGAGAGCGAGCGACTGGGGGGAAGAGAGCGAGCGACTGGGGGGAAGAGAGCGAGCGACTGGGGGGAAGAGAGCGAGCGACTGGGGGGAAGAGAGCGAGCGACTGGGGGGAAGAGAGCGAGCGACTGGGGGGAAGAGAGCGAGCGACTGGGGGGAAGAGAGCGAGCGACTGGGGGGAAGAGAGCGAGCGACTGGGGGGAAGAGAGCGAGCGACTGGGGGGAAGAGAGCGAGCGACTGGGGGGAAGAGAGCGAGCGACTGGGGGGAAGAGAGCGAGCGACTGGGGGGAAGAGAGCGAGCGACTGGGGGGAAGAGAGCGAGCGACTGGGGGGAAGAGAGCGAGCGACTGGGGGGAAGAGAGCGAGCGACTGGGGGGAAGAGAGCGAGCGACTGGGGGGAAGAGAGCGAGCGACTGGGGGGAAGAGAGCGAGCGACTGGGGGGGAAGAGAGCGAGCGACTGGGGGGAAGAGAGCGAGCGACTGGGGGGAAGAGAGCGAGCGACTGGGGGGAAGAGAGCG
This sequence comes from Somniosus microcephalus, assembly GCF_052327205.1. Lineage (NCBI taxonomy): Eukaryota > Metazoa > Chordata > Chondrichthyes > Squaliformes > Somniosidae > Somniosus > Somniosus microcephalus. The sequence continues at coordinate 196,229,833 of NC_140994.1, read as the reverse complement.
AGCGACTGGGGGGAAGAGAGCGAGCGACTGGGGGGAAGAGAGCGAGCGACTGGGGGGAAGAGAGCGAGCGACTGGGGGGAAGAGAGCGAGCGACTGGGGGGAAGAGAGCGAGCGACTGGGGGGAAGAGAGCGAGCGACTGGGGGGAAGAGAGCGAGCGACTGGGGGGGAAGAGAGCGAGCGACTGGGGGGAAGAGAGCGAGCGACTGGGGGGAAGAGAGCGAGCGACTGGGGGGAAGAGAGCGAGCGACTGGGGGGAAGAGAGCGAGCGACTGGGGGGAAGAGAGCGAGCGACTGGGGGGAAGAGAGCGAGCGACTGGGGGGAAGAGAGCGAGCGACTGGGGGGAAGAGAGCGAGCGACTGGGGGGAAGAGAGCGAGCGACTGGGGGGAAGAGAGCGAGCGACTGGGGGGAAGAGAGCGAGCGACTGGGGGGAAGAGAGCGAGCGACTGGGGGGAAGAGAGCGAGCGACTGGGGGGAAGAGAGCGAGCGACTGGGGGGAAGAGAGCGAGCGACTGGGGGGAAGAGAGCGAGCGACTGGGGGGAAGAGAGCGAGCGACTGGGGGGAAGAGAGCGAGCGACTGGGGGGAAGAGAGCGAGCGACTGGGGGGAAGAGAGCGAGCGACTGGGGGGAAGAGAGCGAGCGACTGGGGGGAAGAGAGCGAGCGACTGGGGGGAAGAGAGCGAGCGACTGGGGGGAAGAGAGCGAGCGACTGGGGGGAAGAGAGCGAGCGACTGGGGGGAAGAGAGCGAGCGACTGGGGGGAAGAGAGCGAGCGACTGGGGGGAAGAGAGCGAGCGACTGGGGGGAAGAGAGCGAGCGACTGGGGGGAAGAGAGCGAGCGACTGGGGGGAAGAGAGCGAGCGACTGGGGGGAAGAGAGCGAGCGACTGGGGGGAAGAGAGCGAGCGACTGGGGGGAAGAGAGCGAGCGACTGGGGGGAAGAGAGCGAGCGACTGGGGGGAAGAGAGCGAGCGACTGGGGGGAAGAGAGCGAGCGACTGGGGGGAAGAGAGCGAGCGACTGGGGGGAAGAGAGCGAGCGACTGGGGGGAAGAGAGCGAGCGACTGGGGGGAAGAGAGCGAGCGACTGGGGGGGAAGAGAGCGAGCGACTGGGGGGAAGAGAGCGAGCGACTGGGGGGAAGAGAGCGAGCGACTGGGGGGAAGAGAGCGAGCGACTGGGGGGAAGAGAGCGAGCGACTGGGGGGAAGAGAGCGAGCGACTGGGGGGAAGAGAGCGAGCGACTGGGGGGAAGAGAGCGAGCGACTGGGGGGAAGAGAGCGAGCGACTGGGGGGAAGAGAGCGAGCGACTGGGGGGAAGAGAGCGAGCGACTGGGGGGAAGAGAGCGAGCGACTGGGGGGAAGAGAGCGAGCGACTGGGGGGAAGAGAGCGAGCGACTGGGGGGAAGAGAGCGAGCGACTGGGGGGAAGAGAGCGAGCGACTGGGGGGAAGAGAGCGAGCGACTGGGGGGAAGAGAGCGAGCGACTGGGGGGAAGAGAGCGAGCGACTGGGGGGAAGAGAGCGAGCGACTGGGGGGAAGAGAGCGAGCGACTGGGGGGAAGAGAGCGAGCGACTGGGGGGAAGAGAGCGAGCGACTGGGGGGAAGAGAGCGAGCGACTGGGGGGAAGAGAGCGAGCGACTGGGGGGAAGAGAGCGAGCGACTGGGGGGAAGAGAGCGAGCGACTGGGGGGAAGAGAGCGAGCGACTGGGGGGAAGAGAGCGAGCGACTGGGGGGAAGAGAGCGAGCGACTGGGGGAAGAGAGCGAGCGACTGGGGGGAAGAGAGCGAGCGACTGGGGGGAAGAGAGCGAGCGACTGGGGGGAAGAGAGCGAGCGACTGGGGGGAAGAGAGCGAGCGACTGGGGGGAAGAGAGCGAGCGACTGGGGGGAAGAGAGCGAGCGACTGGGGGGAAGAGAGCGAGCGACTGGGGGGAAGAGAGCGAGCGACTGGGGGGAAGAGAGCGAGCGACTGGGGGGAAGAGAGCGAGCGACTGGGGGAAGAGAGCGAGCGACTGGGGGGAAGAGAGCGAGCGACTGGGGGGAAGAGAGCGAGCGACTGGGGGGAAGAGAGCGAGCGACTGGGGGGAAGAGAGCGAGCGACTGGGGGGAAGAGAGCGAGCGACTGGGGGGAAGAGAGCGAGCGACTGGGGGGAAGAGAGCGAGCGACTGGGGGGAAGAGAGCGAGCGACTGGGGGGAAGAGAGCGAGCGACTGGGGGGAAGAGAGCGAGCGACTGGGGGGAAGAGAGCGAGCGACTGGGGGGAAGAGAGCGAGCGACTGGGGGGAAGAGAGCGAGCGACTGGGGGGAAGAGAGCGAGCGACTGGGGGGAAGAGAGCGAGCGACTGGGGGGAAGAGAGCGAGCGACTGGGGGGAAGAGAGCGAGCGACTGGGGGGAAGAGAGCGAGCGACTGGGGGGGAAGAGAGCGAGCGACTGGGGGGAAGAGAGCGAGCGACTGGGGGGAAGAGAGCGAGCGACTGGGGGGGGAAGAGAGCGAGCGACTGGGGGGAAGAGAGCGAGCGACTGGGGGGAAGAGAGCGAGCGACTGGGGGGAAGAGAGCGAGCGACTGGGGGGGGAAGAGAGCGAGCGACTGGGGGGAAGAGAGCGAGCGACTGGGGGGAAGAGAGCGAGCGACTGGGGGGGAAGAGAGCGAAGCGACTGGGGGAAGAGAGCGAGCGACTGGGGGGAAGAGAGCGAGCGACTGGGGGGAAGAGAGCGAGCGACTGGGGGGAAGAGAGCGAGCGACTGGGGGGAAGAGAGCGACGACGGGGAAGAGAGCGAGCGACTGGGGGGAAGAGAGCGAGCGACTGGGGGGAAGAGAGCGAGCGACTGGGGGGAAGAGAGCGAGCGACTGGGGGGAAGAGAGCGAGCGACTGGGGGAAGAGAGCGAGCGACTGGGGGGAAGAGAGCGAGCGACTGGGGGGAAGAGAGCGAGCGACTGGGGGGAAGAGAGCGAGCGACTGGGGGGAAGAGAGCGAGCGACTGGGGGAAGAGAGCGAGCGACTGGGGGGAAGAGAGCGAGCGACTGGGGGGAAGAGAGCGAGCGACTGGGGGGAAGAGAGCGAGCGACTGGGGGGAAGAGAGCGAGCGACTGGGGGGAAGAGAGCGAGCGACTGGGGGGAAGAGAGCGAGCGACTGGGGGGAAGAGAGCGAGCGACTGGGGGAAGAGAGCGAGCGACTGGGGGGAAGAGAGCGAGCGACTGGGGGGAAGAGAGCGAGCGACTGGGGGGAAGAGAGCGAGCGACTGGGGGGAAGAGAGCGAGCGACTGGGGGGAAGAGAGCGAGCGACTGGGGGGAAG